>NC_138185.1:31617530-32181808 GCF_964194105.1 Spermophilus citellus | reverse complement strand
ACGAATGTGACCTTATTTGAAATGGAGTCTGCAGATCATCAAGTTAAGAAGACATTATGAGGGTGGGTGGGCCTTCATTCAATATGACTAATGTCATTATGAAAAGGGCAAATTAATATACAGAGACAAACACACATAAGGAAAATGCCATGATGGCAGAGTCCATCTCATCTACAAGCAAAAGAATGACAAAGATTGCCAGAAAACCCCCAGAAGTCATGAAAGACACATGGACTAGATTCTCCCTCAGAGCCCTCAGAAGGCACCAACCCTGCCAGAAGCTTCATCTTGGTCTGCTAGCCTCCAAAATTATTATATAATATTTATATATTGTCAAACATAAAGAGTAGGTTAATCTACTCAATTTGCATTACTTTGTTACAGCAGCTCTAACAAACTAATACAGAAGATGACCATCTATAAAGGCTTTGTTTAATACGCTTGGTTTAATTTTCTCATATCATCCTTGAAATTGGAAATAATATACGTCTATATAAATGTAAATTACATATTTATATTTGAAAGTTTATGTTATAGAGAAATTTTATCTCTTAAAATATGTCCAAAGGCCACAAGGATCTATAGTTTCCAGTTTGAGAAACAATGTAAAACAGAACTTAATAATATTAATACCACATGTTATGTACACATCTCCCCTTCTCACTGGCAATGTAACACAAAGGCAAAAGACTTGGCATTATGCCAGGACCATGAAAAAAAAAATATTCCAAAGGGCAGAGTTCACAGAAAAAAAAATCGTAATGATGTGCTTTTTCAAAGCCGTCACATCCATTACAGCACAGTCCTTCCCCGTGGTCCGGCAAGACCACACACTGGTTGCCATTTACCAATATAGCAAGGAGTTACTGAAGCACTGAAGGTTGGACTTTGGTTTTACCACAGGAAAAAAGTCCAAAAACCACCAAAAGATTTGAGAAGAAAATCTGAACTGCATCAGTTTGTTTCCTGCAGTTAGGAGAAACCTGCTTATTTGTTTAGTTCTGGGCAAGAAATATTGCTTCCCTGGATTTTTTTTTTTTAATATTCCAAGTGTTTTGGTCTGAATCCTTCAGGCAATGCTGCATACTGTTTAGCCTATATTTAGAACAAAGCAAACACATGCAATTCTTTAAAACTAAGTACTTCTTCCAGCAGGCCCTGGAAAATTGCTAACCTCAAAATAAAACAATACCGCTTTCTTTAAATACTTCAGCTTTATACTTACAATGAGGAGATATTGACAGCACGCGTCAGTTTGAGTGACTGAAAATAAACAGAAGTGAAGAAAGCAGGGACTTTTGCTATTAAAGCCAGATTTATTTAGAGGAAATATATGACAAGTACCATTATTTTCTCAAACAGCAATCTCAAGATTTCTCACCCAGAAATGAAAGTTATGATGTCATTTCCATGGATTTTAAAGGTTAGTTAAGTAGCTCTCTGCCATCTGATCACTGATCATTGATTCTAATTTGAGATCAGGACAGAGGGAGAGAAGATACCTGGTTTTTCCTAGAGAAACAATCTACAAGAAGAGGAAAAGCAACCAGAAATTAAAGCAACCCCCTTTCTCTCTGGAGGTCTAACTGTATCCTAGACAAGTAGCAACATCTGCAATTATGGGGCAAACCCACCATAGGGCATCCTGTATAAGAACAGCAGGAAATTCCATCAAGTAGCCCGTATGTTTTCCCACATCTCTGGATCTACCACAAGTTCAAGGTTAAGAATGTGGGCAGGGAGAGAGGAGATGTGTGCTCTCACTCTGATCCTACTGTACAAGCTTTGAAAACTCATAAGCCTTTGAGATTCCAGTTTCCCCATCTGTGAAATTATTGCATTGGATTAAAGACTGTTTTATTCTGGTACTACAATCTACAGGAGGGTCTCAATTTTCCAACTGATAGTTGCCATTTAAGTTTGTTTTGATGCTGTGTTGAACCAGCCATGTTTAAAGGCCCTTCAACACATTCTTTTAAAGTTTAAATTCACCTATTATACTTATTGATGCGTAAGATCACATAATTCATGATAAACATCATTGCAAAATTAAAGATTTCAATTAGCTTCATGAAATTTAAAGAGTTTATAGACATTCAAAGTCCACCTTAAAAAGGGGGGAAATGGAAATATATACACTAAATATTTTAAATAATGGTTACCCTGGGGAGACAGAATGTACATAATTTTCATGTTCTTCATGTACATATTAAACTTCCTAAAATTTTCACAATGAATATGTATTTGTAATCTAGGAAAATGAAGAGTATGTTTTCTAATTTTTTTTCAGGGATAGGGGGTACTAGGGATTGAAACCAGGGGCACTTTACTGCTGAGCTACATCTCCAGCCCTTTTTATTTTTTATTTTGAGACAGGATATCACTAAGGTTCTTAGGGCCTTGCTAAGTTATTGAGGCTAGCCTCAAATTTGTGATCCTCCTGCCTCCACCTCTTGAGTTGCTGGGATTGTAGGTGTGCACCACTTTGTCCAGCTACAAGTTTATTTTAAATGGTGCTACAAATCATGCTAGCACTCAAGTTCATTTTTTGTTCTTATCACAGTTGATACTATATTATTAATAAATAATTTTATCAATAGTCCTATAAACTGCAGAGGTTTTTTACATTCAACATAATTACTTTTTAAACAACTTTATTTTCAAATTATAAGATTCATCCACTTCAAAGGTATAATTCAATGATTTTTAGTAGCTTCACCAAGTGGTGAAACCATCACCATAAATCAATTTTAGAACATTTCATCTCCTCCATAAGATCTCTCATGCCCATTTATAGTGGATATCTGTTCCCACTCTGGCCTTAGCAAACTACTACTCTGTTTGCCTTTCTGTATATTTCAAAACCACGGAATCATGCAACATGATGATTTTATCTGGCTGCTTTTATTTCACCTTTTTGAGGTTCGTCCTTATTGTAGCATATGTCAATCATTTGTTCTTTTTCATTTGTGAATAATAGTCTATTCCATTGCATGGACATTTTGTTTAATCCACTCACTTTTCCAGCTATCGCTATAGCTTATTTTAATTTTTTAACATTTTTATATCCATTATCCATCTCCACCTCTCTTCTCAGTTTTCATCATTTATTGACTTGGTCACTCCTACATTACAATTTGAGTAAGTTTATTATTTTCCTAATCTGTTAGAAGAGAACAGAGGCTTCCTGACAATAGCTAGCAACAACTTGCCTGCTGCATGAACAAGACACTTTGGAAAAATTAAAATCCCCTTTAATTCCCAAGTTACATCTTGACTTCCTGAGCTCCAGCCATCCAAGTAGGCTGCTTTCAATTTTCTGACCATCAGATGTCAGTTGAAATAATAAATGTTTATTTTTCTCAAGCCACTTACACTTGAGGTACACTTGTTAGGCAGCAGTAGATAACAAATGCAGACATAGGTAGTCTCCCATGCTCCCGAAACTAACAGAATCTTTGGTTGGTTTGTGTCTTCCCACATCCCGTCCTCATTCACTTTAATAACTTTATGAACTTATTACCTTTAACTTTTCACTGCCATGTTTATAGGTTCAGAGAAGGAAACATGAATATTTGCAAGCAATCCACCCTCTCATACCAAACCTGGGATCATTTTATTTAAATGATAAACACGTTCCTAAACAAAACTTTAACCTAAACTCCCCATGCTACAGTTACATGGTTATAATATGTCTCAAGGTGATGCCTTTGTCAAAATTCCTGAGGAAGTTGGAAGGGAACAGCTGTGTGGGTATTATGGTTTGGACATGAGGTGTCCTCCAAAATCTCATGTGTAGATGATACAAGAAAGCTTAGAGATGAAATTATGGGTTTTGAGAGCCTTAACCTACTAAGTGAATTAATCCCCTGATGCAAGGTAGCTGAGTGGTAACTGAAAGCAGGTAGGTTCTGGCTGGAGGAGGAGAGTCATTGGGATGTAACTTTGGGGCTTACATTTTGTCCTGGTGAGGAATCTCAATCTCTCTCTCTCTCTCTCTCTCTCTCTCTCCTTCCTGGTACCCTGCTGCCAGCTGCTTTCCTCTGCCACACTCTTCTGCCGTGATGTTGTAACTCATCACAAGCCTGAATGAATGGAGTCAGCCATCGATAGACTGAGACCTCTGAAACTATGAGCCCCTAAATAAACTTTTTTTTTACTCTAGTTGTTATAGTAAGTTCTTTTGGTCACAGCAGCAAAAACCTGGCTAAAACAATAGGCATAAATGTCACCCTGGAAACTTATCTAGAATGCTGATTTCCAGATCTACTCACAAGGATTCTTGCATGGGGCATTTTGGGGAAGACTATTTTAAAGGAACACCAATGGAATAGAATAGACAATCCAGAAACAGGTCAAAGTTACCCTAGAACTTTAATATATGATTAAGAGGCATCTGAGATCATGAGGGTAAAGATGAACTTTTAGTAAATGGCACTGGGACAAATGGTATACCGTATTTAAAATGGTAAGATTGAATCTCTTATCTCACACCATACATAAGAATAAACTATCACTAAATCAAAGATCTATTATAGAAAAATCAGATCATACAAGTATTAGAATTGGTCATGGATGGACTAATTTAAACCTGGATTTGGTAAAAGGTTTTCTGATTATGAGTAAAATTTAGATGCACTAGAATATACCCCACATGGTTCTGATGCAGGTTGCTCCTACAGGTGATACAGAAAGCTATCATAAATACATGTAGCTGAGAAAATAGATGTGTACCCTACATAATAGGCCTATGTGGAAACTCACATAGAATTTTATGATATGTGTTGGTACAATTTTTTTTCTTTAGTTTTCAAAAATGCAAGGCATTTCTTGTTCATTGCTTCATTCATCTGGACCACTTGAGATCTCCTAACTTCATTCAGGTGTGACTCAGGAGGACAAGACTTGCTCAACATTCACCAAGGGCAGGTTGTGGTCTTTCCTCCTTTTGAGTGTTTTCTCTGTGAAATCGTTCCTTCTCAGCACATCCTAAATGGCTTCCTCTCTGACCAAAAGAACCCTCTGAGATTCCTTGCATAGCTTAGACAGGTTAAAATTTTCTTACCTCCTCTGAGAAAATGTCAGCCTCCCACAAAACGTAAAACTTGTCACTTGAATTCATCAACCAGAGGACCAGGGGAAAAAAATCATTTCTCCAACCCCAGTCAAAACTTATTAGCAGAAAAATGTAGGATGGCTTTGTAGCTAAGTATTATTTTCAAAGCAGTAAAATGTATAGCTTTACATGAATAATTTAATTACAGTTTACATATGCACTTGTAAGACTGGCCAGATTTCACTTGTTGAACTAGCAACAACATTACCACTTAAGCTTTCCTTAAAGAAAAGGAAATGTACTTAGAAGTGACTAGGATTCCAAACTGTTAGTTAGAATCACCAGAGAATTGGATCCAGCATTTGGATATGCCCTTTACATGAAACAAGACAATCCAGAAATAGACCAAAGTTACCACAGAACTTTAATATCTGATTAAGAGGCATCTGAGATCATGAGGGTAAAGATGAACTTTTAGTACAGGCACTGGGACAAATGGTAGACCATTTTAAAAATGATAAGATTGAATCTCTTCTCTCACTCTCAGCTCAACTGCTGAATCAGCTTGCTACCCTTCAGGAGCTTCTACCAGTTCCTCCATGTAGGGCTTTTCCACCATGAATCTCTCTAGAAGCTTCGAATCCCTATTGGATAATAAGACACTGGCCATCGTCTCAATGGTCACCGTGAAGAAGAAATCCCTCCGAAGTACTAAGGTCTGTAAGACAAAGCAAGATATGCATGGTGTGAGGCAAGGATACAATTCCACATTTTTCCTTACGGATAACCAATTGTCTTAGCCATGATTCAGTGGATAATTGATTTTTATCCACTGATCTTCATTGATGGTTTGGTTATATATATAAATAAGACTTTATATTAATTCCATTCTTCTGACTTTTTTCCTCCTCCTTTATCCTCATACTATACCACTCTGACTAAATTATGCAGTTCTGTAATAAATATTGATACGTTGAATGGTAAGCCCCTGCACAGCCTCACATGGTATTTATGTTCTTGGAGTCTTTTGGCTATTCTTGGTCTTTTACTCTTCTGTATGAGGTTTTCCAACAGCTTTTAAAGTTCCAAAAAATACCTTGCTCTGTTTTCACTGGATTATGCAGGATCTATAGATTATCTGAAGGGGCCTTGACATCTTAAAAAAATTGTCTTCTCTTCCAAAAACATAGTATATTTCTCTATTTATTTAGTTCTTTTAAAATGTCTTTTGATAAAATTTTATAGGTTCCACATTAAATTTAGATTTTAATTATAAATATCATCTATCATCCAGGATCAGTGACAGAAATAACTATACACACACACACACACACACACACACACATACACACACACACACAAAATTATTATGACAAAGTCATCTTTTGAGTTTGATTTTCTATTCTCTGTTAATATATATATTTTCTATTCTCTGCTAATTTTACAGATTAATTTAACAACCAACATTATTTCTGCTTTAATTAATTTTAATCATTTTCCTATTTTTTCCTTCTGGATTTTCTTGTACACAATTATAGTATCTATAGATAATGATGAATTTGGTTCTTCCTTGTGATAGGAAGGGGAGGTAGAAGGAGGAGGAGGAGAAGGAGGAGAAGGGGAGGATGGCGGGAGAGATGGAAAGAGGAGGATGAGGATTTGATCCAAGTCTTTGGTATTTCTTCCCAACTTCCACAGGTCTATATCAAATTCTCCAGGTAATAAGCAACAAAGATCCCCTAAGGGGGATCTTGTCAAAAACTAAAATTAGTTAATGAATTACTTTGACTCACATACACCTCCATAATTAGCTTGCAATTAAGTGGGATATTACTAAGTATTTATTTAATTTACTTTCAACAGAATTTATGTCATGGTTTATAAAGAGTTTATACAGGACCTTTAAACAATCATTTGCTCATGGGCTGTGATTGTAGCTCAGTTGTGGAGTGTTTGCCTTGCATGTGTGAGGCACTGGGTTCGCTTCTCAGCACCACATAAAAATAAATAAATAAATAAATAAATAAATAAATGTATTGTGTCCATCTGCAACTAAAAAAAAAAAAATTTTTTTTAATTCTTTGCTCAAACTCCTAAACCCTAAAGTGTACTCTGTCAGTAGCTGACACTAGAAAAGGAAGTTAGCAGAATCCCACAAACTTCACATAAAAGGGGAAGGGAAGATGACCAATTATGTCACAGAAAATTTAAAAATTGTCTATTCAATGGACTATAGTGATTCTTTTCAAAATGAAGAAGAAGGGTACCACATTTCCTTATCAAAAACAATAGCTAGAGGTGGCAAAACTAAAATCCCATTTGCAACTTAGATTAGGAGGAAATATGGAATAACTATCAAGGAGTACCAATTAAAGCAACATCAAATGTTCAGTCGCCTCAAAAATACATACATAGGCACAAGAGTAAGTGGGAGAGAGCCCAGGATTTGAAGCTTCTAAGAGCTGAAGGAAGAGGCTAAATTGTGCACAGGAAAAAAATAATAATAATTAGAAAAAAGTAATAACTGCAACCAGATGTGATGCAACGTTTAGTTACATTGACTAAATGCCTAAAAGGAACAAATTTAGAGTGACGCTCAGAACCCTGTCACACCACTGTAATTTTCCTTATTCTTTGTCTTAAAGATTTATTTGATTATCCATTTTCCCTATTAGGCTGTGGGATCTATTTGAGAGGAGCTATATCATATTCCTCCAGTGTACCTCCTGGTTTTGTTAAGTGGATGAGAACACTTGGGATGTGGGAAAGACATGTCACATGTGTTATGTCCCCCTCATTATGCTCACGTCATGCTAAAATAGAACAATCAGCAAGCCTAATGTTTTAGCTAGCATTGTGTTACTATAACAAAGTACCTGAGGTAACTAACTTATAAATAGAAAAGGGTTACTTAGCTCAGCAGTTGTGGAATGTCAGTCCAAGATTGGACAGCCAGATTGCTCTGGACCTTTGGTGATGGTAGCACATCATGCTGGCAGCACATGGCAGAGCAAGTTATTTACACCACAAGTCAGGAACCAGAGAAAGACTGAAAAATCAGGGTCGCACAATCCCCTTCAAGAGCAAACAACCAATGACCTAAGGATCTCCCATAAGGCCACACCTCCTAAAGGTCCACAGCACCTCTCCATAGCACAACCCTGGGGACCAAGCCTTGAACACACTGACCTTTGGGGAACATTCAACATCCCAACTCTAACAGCCATCTGAGCAAGATTAACATGAGGTTCTCATTGCTTTAACTGACCCTCACAAAACAGCCCCAAGTTCTGCATCTGTTAGCCACGTCTGAATACTTTTAACAAGAGAAAAACATAAAAAGTAAAAATTCAAGCACTCATTGAAAATATTTTGGGATGTGACTAGCCATTTGACCAATAAAAATAAAGAACACCCTTCTGTCTTAGTCAGGTTTCTTTTGCAATTATGCTACACACCAAATAACCCAAAGAGCTCAGTGTCCTATGACAGATATTTCTTTTCTTTCACTTTAATGGCTGGGGCTGATCTCATCTCATCTTGGATTAGCAGCATTTAGCTCCAGGGTATCAGATGGACTTAAGTTTCCACCTGATCATTAACCAGCATCTATCTAGGAGAGAGTCTCTTCACAGAGGATGGCAGACATTTAAGATGCCAAGCCAAATAACGCAAACATATTTATGCCCTTCGTACATATCACACTGACTCCCATTCCACAGGGGAGTGGAGCGTCTACTCTACATTCTCAGGGAGAAATACTACCATGCCCCATGGTACAGGGATTAGGCTTATCATTCTATAAGAGAGGCAGTGCAAGCTAGGAACTATTATTTAATGCATCACTCAGAACTTCCATGTTTTAATGAAAAGAAGGGAAAGGAATGAATAAAACAGAACCCTGGGACTAAGGTTGTTTACCCCTAACCAATACAGATGAAATCTTGAAGAAGTAATTCACAGAATCTAGAGTTTAACCTAAGATGGATTGTACTTTTCTTCCCTAGAACAAATACAAGTCGTGAACTTTAGGGCTAAAGTCTTTCTGCCAGTTCCTTAGAAATGGTCCTCTTGGACACTTAAAGGCTCTCTCAGCTAGAAATCCTCATACCTTCACTCTTCTTATCTAATTCCTACTCACAGTTCAAGTTTCTGCTGAGATGCTACTTCATCATGAAGCTCTTTCCCAGCTCCTCCTGTCCACAGCTTAAGTCAAAACATCGTGATCTTTCATTTTACCCTGCTCTATTTTGGCCATATATAATGTGTGATGGTATGACCTTATTCTAATACCTTTCCTCTTTTGTGATCCACTTGAAGCTGGATCATGACTTTGTTTTCACTACTGACACCAACATTAACCCTCTGAGAGGTAGATAAATATTTGTTGACTCAATAAAAGGGTTGTTTTTTTTCCCCAAGTGGCATATTCTGTTACCAGTGGACGTTCAGGTTTCAATCACTTACATTAAAGCCAACATTATCCCTGAACTAATGGAACAGCCATATGTCATCAAGCATGCTTAGAGACCCTTTAGCATTTCATTGTCCAATATGGTAGCTACTGGTCACATGAGGCTACTAAAATAAGTTTAAATTAATTTATATTAAGTAAAATTCACAATTCAGTTCCTCACTTGCACTAACCATATTTCAAGTGCTCAAAAGCCAAATGGGACTAGCAGAGACCATATTGGACAACACAAATTAAAAAAAAAAAAAAAAAACTTTCTATCATTGCAAAAAGTCCTACTGGATAGACCTGCTTCAGAGCAAACATTCAAATAAGCAACCAAATTCTTCTCTGTTAAATTATTCAAAGGAGTGTGAAGCTTCCCAAACTGTCTGATTTCTAAGAATCAGTTTTCAAATCCTAAGGCTCTGACTCAACTTAGCCAAAGCACAATTTGCCCAGCATCCGGCTCCTTAAGAGTTTTTTGCAACTAAATTTCATAACATTCTTACATTTCTATAAAAGTGCTTTCCATTTATGTTTGCAAGAGAAATGGACTTTACTAAGGCAAACTCATTATTTGTCCTTGCTAAAATCAGCTCATCCAGGTTGGCAAATTCCAGAGTCATCTCTGTTTCTCTCTATTGGTTTTAGCCTATCATATCTTAATCTTTACTCAGATCTATCAACCCTTTTCACCTTACTTCTCTCTGTGTGTATTTTCCCCCTCCCAAACATGCTGTTATCTGGCTCTTTAAAGCTCATTTGGATGATTTACAACTGACCTAGCTTCTGGGCACTTCCTTGCCATTCCATTGTATCATCATCTGCCAATTAAATATAACCTTATTTTGTCACTTTCTGCTAAAGTAACTTCCAAAGCTACTTATTAGTCTCCATTTAAGACTTTTGACAGACAGTGCTCAACTTGCCTTTCTAATAATATTCCTCTCACTTCTGCTTCCCACTGCCACAGCCAGGTGCACAGACTCAGTCTCTCCCAAGCACCCTGCAGCCATTTCTTTTTTCTTTTTATTTTTTTTTTGATGATCACTTTGTTATTTCTTCTTTCTACATATACAGGACAGTGGAGTGCATGTGGACATGTTATACATACATAGAGTAAATGTAACTTGCTCCAGTCAGGATCCCATAATTGGGATTTTCTGCACACTTGCTCTCGCCAGTTGCCTGGAGTCCCATTTTTTCCTTCATAACTTCCTCAAAAGGCCCTAACACCCATGGCTTCTTCTGTTCAGTAACTTTCCAAAGTGTGTTAATTTATGTTTTATTTTAGCTCTGAATCATATGCTTCCTATTGTCACTTGTATTATATGATTATCATAAATATTTCTGCTTAAATATCAGTATGTTAATATTCTGTTTTCTCTCCTATCATGAAATAAACTGTGGAGAATAGAGATTTTTATATTGCTTCTTTTGTATCCTACAGAAGTTAGGATAACATAGTATTCTC
Organism: Spermophilus citellus; assembly: GCF_964194105.1. Taxonomy (NCBI): domain Eukaryota; kingdom Metazoa; phylum Chordata; class Mammalia; order Rodentia; family Sciuridae; genus Spermophilus; species Spermophilus citellus. The sequence goes on along the minus strand of NC_138185.1, from coordinate 32,170,822 downwards.
AGGATAATAACATAATATGTATATATAGTATAGATAGATAGATATAATAAAGGGAGAGAAGATGTACATTAAATATGATTGAGTGTACATATATGAATGTGTGTATATATGTGTAAATCTATGATGCATGAATAAATCTTATTGCAATCTCACAGGTTTGCCTTGACTTCTTAACATACATCTTTAATTTTATGGTAAATATTCAGGATATCATATAGGAAAATCATGTCTCATGCCAGAAACCACTTAACAATGTGGGCTCAAAACCACCATGCAAAGGCAATTACTTCCTTCAAAATGTTGTCTTATTTGGTCTCTTCCTTTTTTCTTACCAGTTTCTACATTTGAAAACAAAAGACTTAAAACTCAAGTTCTGTGATCTGAACCTATTTTTGTAAGAAATATGTTTCTTTTGGCTATCAGATTGAAAAACATTACATAAAAGAATAGAATGTAGTATGCTGTTTGTAAGTCCTTGCATACTATAGGGACACAGCCACATCAATGTTTATAGCAGCACAATTCACAATAGCTAAACTGTGGAACCAACCGAGATGCCCTTCAGTAGATGAATGGATTTAAAAATGTGATACACACACACACACACACACACAATGGAATACTACTCAGCATTAAAAGAGAATAAAATAATGGCATTTGAAGGTAATTGGATGGAGTTGGAGAATATTATACTAAGTGAAGTAAGCCAATCCCAAAAAACCAAATACCAAATATTTTCTCTGATATGAGAATGCTGATCCATAATGAGGATGGGGGAGGGGGAGCATGGGAGGAATGGAGGAACTTTAGATAGGGTAAAGGGGAGGGAAGGGAAGGGAGGGGGAATGGGGGTAGGAAAGATGGTGGAATGAGATGTACATCATTATCCTAAGTACATGTATGAAGACACAAATGGTGTGACTCTACTTTGTGTACAACCAGAGACACGAAAAGTTGTGCTCTATATGTGTAATATGAATTGAAATGCATTCTGATGTTATATATAACAAATTAGAATAAATAAATAAAGAATGGAATGTATCAGTATTCAACTGTGTATACATAGCGAAAAAAAAGAAAAAGAAAAATGTAAGCCTTACCCTCACTTCATTTGAATAGAAGTTTATGGATTAATTCATTAGACAGCTTAAAAATGATGACATCAAAATATATGCAGTCACATTGGGGTCAAGCTTGATCATCAATAAACTCCTTCTATTACAATGCTAACATTTATCTTCTCTAAACTTTCTATTCTTAAGTTCTTTGAAGGAAAGCACTGTAGTTAATTCACAGATACTCATATTGAGGAAGGCAAAAACAAAAAAAAACCTGAATAATCTCAAGTAAAAAATAAGTTTAAATTACTTAAATTAGATAATATAATGTTAATGTGTGTGCCAAGATTTCTAGGAATTCCATCACAAATAAAACCCTAACATCACATTATGAAAGCCTCAGTGAGTTACAAGTTGTCTCAAATCTTTCCTACTTGCTTCTTCCCACTTTCCTCTCCCACCCTGCTTGGCAGTAAGTTGGTAAAATATCTGTCTTCTCTCAAATGTCCCTTGTTTAAAAAGAAATAGAAATGGTCAAGCATTTAAGTTTCAAAGGACTTTTGTGAATCTAAAGCAAATAAAATATTTGAGATGTCAACATTCTTACAAACGAGCATATTCAGTACAATCAACTGAGTGGCTCTTGTCTGTAATTCCTCTTTCTGTCTTCCTGGTCATTTTTATCCAGAATTTCAGTTTTACCTTTAAAAATGTTGCTGGATATTATTCTTATAGTCAATATTTACCAATACAATCTATGAATTTCTTTATTCGCAGTTGATTTTTAGAAAATTCTTCTTATATAGTATCTTCATTGAATGATTGCCCTCTGTTAGTTTAGGCACATCTGAAAATGGGCTCATCTGACATTCACTTTCAAATGACAGTTGAGCTTGGTATAGAATTCCTATTTAGTAAGCTCAATAAAGGAATGTGATTGGTGAATGAACTCTTGGGTTTTGGTTTTGTACTGTTTGGGATTTTACACATTTGAAAATGTGCTCATTAGCCAGGAGTGCTAGCACTCACCTGTAATCCCCAAGACTTGGGAGGCTGAGGCAGGAGGATAGCAAGTTCAAAGCCAGCCTCAGCAAATTAGCAAGGCCCTAAGCAACTTAGCAAGAACCTGTCTTGATAAAATAAAACAAAATAAAATAAAGGGCTAGAGATATGGCTCAGTGGTTTAGCACCCCTGGGTTTAATCCCCAGTACTAAAAAAAAAAAAAAAAAAAAAAGTTCTCATTTTATACTTACTCTCAAATGACAGTTTAGCTTGCCACAGAACATTTGCTTCTCTCTCTTTTGAATTTTAAGGATTGCTTTTAAATGCCTACTTTTGAAGCAGAGATGTCAGTCATCTGCCTAATTGTCTATCCATTATAGGTAATTCATCTGTTGTCTAATAACTTAAATTTTTTCAATATATATGCTCTGTGACAATTAATCTTTCTGAATTTATTTCATGTAATCTTTTTAGTATTTAGTGGTGTTCACTTTTGATCTGAAGACTTGTGTCTTTCTGATATTATTTTAAAAAATATCAGGCTAGGGATATAGGTCATTAGGTAGAGTATTGCCTCATATGCACAAGGCCCTGGGTTCAATCCCCAGCACCACAAAAAAAATTACAGGTGTGAACAGTAAAAATTCATTTTTATATCTCCTCTCAACCATTCCTCTGATCTCCTAACCCAATTACATATTTATTTATATACAGATAGATAAATATATATATATATTTATACACAGATAGACAAATGGATATTTTTTTCTTCATTTTCTATTATCCTTATTTCCCTTCTAATAGTTCATCAGTCTGTGCAACAGTGCAACAGTATGGGATGAGTCTTTAATAACATAATTCCATTCACAAATTTTATTTTTACTATGAATAACCAACTAAAATATTTTTAGATTTCCATGATACTACATTTATTTTATTTCCAGGATTTCGCAAAGATTTTCCTCCATATCTATCTAATTTAATACATAGCTGTCTGTCTTTGTTCTACAATGTTCACTACTTTCTTGAAACATTTATTATAAAAGTTATTTTGCATTTCATCAGGAGTGAATTTGTGCCTATTAGTAATCTTTTTGGTTGTCTTTCTTGTTAGTTGTAATTCTTGTATGCTTCAACATTGTAGTTTTCAGATTTATTTGGAAGGTTGAGGAAGTTTAGGGTCACCCATCATCCTGATTTGCCCAGGACTGATGGTGTTCCTATAGTCAGGGTTATCCATGCAAACCCAGGAAAAAAACAGCAAAGCAAGAAGAGTTGGTGTACAATTTCCCCCGCCTGGTCTGCTTCCCTCTTTTGGCTAATGGTTTTAACTTTCCTTCCATGTCAACATTTTTTCTGCTCATTTTTTCACGCAACAACTATTTAATATGTAAAAGGAATTTATCAACTCTAGAGCCGGTACCTTCCAGAACTAAGCTTCTATTGTCAGCTGAGGACTCCTACAAAACAGCACATTTCTGAACCATCCAAAAGGTTAGCCCAGCTCTGGTTGCAGGACTGTCCTTCCAGCAGCTGTACAAAAACCCAAGATATACGCCCAAGATAAATGTGTTGATCCTGGTTCTTTTGAGCCCTTTTTATTTTTTTTTATTTTATTTTTTTTATTGGTTGTTCACAACATTACAAAGCTCTTGACATATCATATCTCATACATTAGATTGAAGTGGGTTATGAACCCCCAATTTTACCCCAAATGCAGATTGCAGAATCACGTCGGTTGAGCCCTTTTTATGACATGCCGACACCATCTCTGGTTTATACAAGGAGACAAATTCAGTTCCAAACATAAGATGGTGCTTCAACTGCCCACCCTCAGGAGTCAAACCCTTGACCACCTCTATCTATCTCCAGACCAGGAGCACAGAGGTTTTCATACCTCTAGCCCCACCTTGCCACCCTATGCATTGTCTCTGTCTGTCTCACAGCATATCTATGTCTTTCTAGTGCTTAGAAGTATTGTCTATCATAACCTTGTTTGGAACAGAAGATAGTTTAAAGTTGAGTTTCACAAAAGCATTCTGTCCAAAAGTCAGATGTTGAAACATCATGCCAGGAGAAAGCCTTGTAAAGTCTTTCAAGTCATTTTCACATCCTCTGATTTCTCTCAGCATTTTCTCTGCTCATTTTTTTTCACGCAACAACTATTTAATATGTAAAAGGAATTTATCAACTCTTGAAAGGTTAGTTATGCATCAACTCCAAGGAGTGAAAATTCAGCTGAGTATCATGATCAAGAAAGACTGCTTGGCAAATCATGAAAACAGGTGACTTGAAGTTTACAGAAGAAATTACAGGCCTATTATACACAGGAACATTTATAATTCATCAGCACATGGGGTCCTTGGGGACCAAGGTTTATTCATCTTGATATTCTGAGCACTTAGCACGGTGCTGTCACATAATAGGCACTCAACACATTTTGACCAAAGTTGTTTGAACTATAAAAAGAGAGCTCCTTGGGCCTTTACTCAGAGCCTAATTATTTTCACTTTATAAATATTTGTGACATGTTTGACAGCACATCAGAAGACAAATAAAAGCAAGAGAGAAAACAGAATAAAACTTTAAAGACAGACCTGGGATTCAAACAGGCTAGTGCAGACATTTATATGTTAATAGATCCCAAGAGCATCACTATATTATGACATGATATAAAAACTAAAATGCATAATGATTCTCTTGACTCAGGAAGAAAAGATTAAATTACATAAGTATGTTTTGCTTTGAAAGACAGAGTAACGAAGCATATATTTTAGAATGATTCCTATACATAATGGGTAAATTTTTTAAAGAGGTGTTTATGTTTGAAGGTATTAAACCCTAAACTGTTTGGAACACTCAACTGCAGCAAACAATGCCTTCTTTGAAAGTTAAAATCTTTCTGCATAATAAAGTCTCAATTACCTACCATTATGATGGAATGACCAGTTGCAGAAAAGCATTTTCTTCCCATTTAATATGAGTTTAACTCCTTCAACCAAACCACAATGCCACAGTGCTGTCCTTGGTGGGATCTGAACTGTGAGTCATTTTTGGTTCCCACACCTGCCTTGGAAATACAACTATTAAATACAATCTTAAGAACTACCTAGGTACAGGGGGCTTTTTCCTCTGCAAGAATGTCTGGCCTTACTCTCTGTCATGGATTTTCTTCTAAGCATTCCCTGGAAAAGGTAGGTCAATGGGGGCATAACTTTGGGGTTTATATTTTCTTTCTGATAAGCAGAGTGCTCTCTCTGCCTCTCGATTACCATGTTCTGAACTATTTTCCTCTATCACACCCTTTCACCATGATGTTCCACCCCGCGTCAGGCCCAGAGCAATGAATTTGGCTCTCTGTGGACTGGGACCTCTGAAACCATGAGCGCCAAATAAATTTTTTCTCCTTTAAAATTGTTCTTGTCGGGCTGGAGATGTGGCTCAAGCGGTAGCACGCTCCTCTGGCATGCGTGCGGCCCAGGTTTGATCCTCAGCACCACATACCAACAAAGATGTTGTGTCTGCCGAGAACTAAAAAATAAATATTAAAAATTCTCTCTCTCTCTCTCTCTCTCTCTCTCTCTCTCTCTCTCTCTCTCTCTCTCTCCCCTCTCTCACTCTCTCTTTAAAAAAAAAAAATTGTTCTTGTCGGGTCTTTTGGTCACAGAGACAAAAACACTGAATAAAACAGCCTCCCTGAAAGTAGTAATGAGGAGAGAGTGTTGATGTGGACTGCCCAGAAGAAAGGCAGAGAGCTAACAGATGGGAGAGGAGATGACAAAAAAGGCAAACATGTAACCATAGATACACGAGCATTGATTTTCAAACATCTGGAAGATATAAAAAGGACTTGAATCATAAATATCCGTATCTTTGGAAACTAATTGATAATTATGATTATGTTTTCCAGTTAGGAAATCTACACCACTTTACCTTCCTATAGAAGTTAGATTTTGCAGTCCATGGGCCCAAAGAGGACCTCCAGGTGAAGAAAAAAGCATTAGTGCAAGTGTTTTCTGAATTATCAGGTCTGTCTTGAGGTGTAAGAAAGAGGCATTCCAGGGAGATAAAATGCTGACCTCAGTTGGTCTTTTGCAATCTCCCATGGGACTGTTTCCAACACAGCTGTGCTTAGTCCTCTCTGCAAGTGTAAAAAATAAATAGTACTATTCACAGTTTAGATTTCATGCCCATGAAATATGACCCTCAAGTCACCTTAGAATCTTAAGTTTTGGATATGATTTTCATCATGTTCATGTTAAATTGTCACTAAACAGGAATAGGGTAAACATAGGTAAATACATTTAATACTTTCTTAAGTATTTATTATCCATATATTGATCCAAAGACCTCTTCAAATCAGCAAAAAGAGAGAGAGAGAGAGAGAGAGAGAGAGAAACAACCAAGAACAAAGGATTTGGAGGCACCTTACAGAGGGAGAAAACCAAATGACCAATATAAATAGGAAGAATTTTCAACCTCACCAGAAATCAGAGGAAGAGTGGAAAACAAATTCAAACAATGATGTCCTATCACTTTATCCTTAACCAAATTAACTAACTTTAAAAGTCTGAAAGCCCTCATTATTGGTGAAAATAAGGTAAAATGAAAATCCAGACTGCTGAAAAGGGTGTAAATCAGTTCAATTACTTGGGAGAGCACTTTGGCAATACTTAGTCCATTTGAAGATATTCCTACAAGTCAACATCTTGATATCTCCCGTAAAAAATCCTTACATGTATTCACAGAGAAATATTTAAAGGATATTTGTTACCAAATTGCCATAATCATAAACACTGGAAAAATAACTTATATTGCAGGCAAATAGGTTAAGTACCTCTGAGTAATTCATGAATGGAATTTTATGGGAGGATTAGATGAATTCTAGATAGGGAAGAGGAGTAGGAGGGAAAGGGAGGGGACAGGGATTAGCAAGGATGGTGGAATATGATGGACATCATTATCCAAAGTACACATATGAAGACTCGAATTGGGTGCCAACATACTTTATATATAAACAGATATGAAGAATTGTGGTATATATGTGTAATAAGAATTGTAATGCAAAAAAACAAAGTACATGTATAAAGGCATGAATTGATGTGAACATACTCTATATACAAAGATATAAAAAATTGTACTCTATTGTGAAATACGTATTGTAATGCATTCTGTTGTCATGTATTAAAAAAAATAAAATCAATAAAACTAAAAAAAATAGTAAAGATGGATGAACTAAATATATGTGTGCCAACATGGATGCCTATGAAAAACTCTATAATGAATGATAAATGCAAGTTGTATGTGAGAGCACTTAACTCACATTTTACACACACAATACTATAAATTGTGAAGTAATACAATTTGGAAGAAATGGTAGGAGAGCGTGGATAGAAACAGCAATTTCAGGAGGACATAGAAGAAAGGAAATGATGAATTTGTTGCTGTATCCACAGTTTTATTTAAAAACAAAAAGATCTAAAACAAGAAATAGACCTGAAACTAATGTGTTAAAGCTCATCTCTGAAATGTAGGTATGGGCTATATTATTTCCATACTATTCGAAAGTCCTAAAACTTCTTAATTCATCATTAAACATCCAAGCAACATGTACCTATTATATGTTTCATAACTAAAAATAAAATACATAAAAAGGAACATGCATAGAAAAAAAACACCAAATGAAACATAGTAGCTTCAGTGGGGTTAAATGATTGATAAACTATTCTTTTATCTTGTGTACAAATTTTGTTCACTGTCCATATATTACTAAAAAGTGTGTAAAATGTATGGGTTTGACTATGAAACTGAATTGTTGGAATTTCTTATCTTTCAATAGGAGAAATTTTGTCTTTTTTAAGAGATAAAATAAATGACTCATATTCCTTTTGAAGCTGCACTTTGATAATAAATGCCTTTAAATTTAGCATTGTAAATATTGAATTCAGTAGTTACAATAACTTCAATGAGTCAGTGTTTATTTACATGGTCAAGCCAATGCTTCTAAAATATTTTTTTGCCTCTCCCTAAAAAAACATGCTACTGCAACTTCTGGTCATCACAGATTCTCTTTGCAAGCAATTGCTTTCTTCAAGGATCATCCAACTAGAAAACTCTTCATACCAGTGAGTGAATAACTAAACAAATCTCTTTTTATAAATTTATATTAAATAGCTCTGTTTTTTTTTTTGAAGGCCAACAAGTGCCTTAATACATATTTACAATGTCAAAATTAGAAGGCAGTTCAGCAAGTAGTTCACTGAAGCTCACAATCTTAAAAAAGTGGAAATAATAAGCAGGGAAATGAATTGGTTAATGTCACACTGCTTGTAAGGGGCAGAGCCACCACAATATCCCAGGTGTTTGCATGTTTGCATGGGACACCCTGTGTGAGCTGCCACACTTCTGGGAATGACTCTGAACACCTGCTCAGAGTTCTAGACTATAATGCTCTTTAAACATCACACAGCCACAGTGGTTAGCATCCTTTAAAATCCCCAGCCATATATTCACCCCTTGTGGGACTCCTTCTTCCTTCTATCCCTTCCCTCTTTCTTCCTTCATTTTTTCCAACATATAACAAATACTTCTTTAGTGCTGCTAGTATTTAGGGTCTAGGTGCCCTGTGTGGTCTCTACCCTCATAAAGCTGGTAGTATAGAAATCTGCCAATATGGCATTAATTGTCACAAGTGCCTATTTCTTTTTTTTAATTTTTTTATTTATATATGACAGTGGAATGCTACAATTCTTATTACACATATAGAACACAACTTTTCATATCTCTGGTTGTATACACAGTATATTCACACCAATTTGTGTCTTCATACATGTACTTTGGATAATAATGATCATCACATTCCACCATAATTTCTAACGCCATGCCCCATCCCTTCCCCTCCAACCCCTCTGTCCTGTCTAGAGTTTGTCTATTCCTCCCATGCTCCCTATCCCCCTATGAATCAGCTTCCTTATATCAAAGAGAACATTCGACATTTGTTTGTTGTTGTTGTTGTTGTTGTTTCTGTGATTGGCTGACTTCACTTAGCATTATCTTCTCTAACTCCATCCATTTGCCTGCAAATGCCATGGTTTTATTCTCTTTTATTGTTGAGTAATATTCCATTGTGTATATATGCCACTTTTTTATCCATTCAATTATTGAAGAGCACCTTTTTTGGTTCCACAGTTTAGCTATTGTGAATTGTGATTGATGTGGCTGTGTCCTTGTAGTATGCTGTTTTTAATGCTAAGATTTTTTAACTCTGAGATTTTAACTCTAAGATTTCTTCTCACTCCAGTCAGAATGGCAGCTATTATGCATACAAACAACAATAAGCGTTGGTGAGGATGTGGGGGAACAGGTACACTCATATTACTGCTGGTGGGACTGCAAATTGGTGCAGCCAATATGGAAAGTAGTATGGAGATTTCTTGGAAAATGGGGAATGGAGCCACCATTTGACCCAGCTATCCTTCTCCTTGGTCTATACCCCAAAGACTTAAAAACAAGTGTCTATTTAGATTTAAATTCATTAAAGTTAAACAGAATTAAAATTTCAATCCTTTGTTGTGCTAGCCAGATTTCAAGTCCTCTATGGTCCCAGGTGCAAATGTAGAATATTTCCATCACAGTAGGAAGTTCTTTTGGAAATGTCATCAGAGAAGAAGAAAGGAAATTAAACAATTACAATGCAGGTGGTTTCACTATGATAAGGGAAGTTCAAGAAGCACTGGAGCACTGAAAAAGGGTTATTATCTAAGATGCTGATGGGAAAGTGTCAAGGAATAAACACAAATCTTTATTCCATTGACTCAGTACTAGAATTTCTGGCTCTCTCTATACTTCTCCCTTTACTTCTCTCATCTCCTCCTTCTTCCTCTTTATTATCCTACCTGGTGGGAGCATAAGCCCTCACATCCCAAAAGACAATTAAAATAAAATGCCACCTTCTCAATCCCGCCCAATCTGTTCCTCAAGTCTTCTCTCAATGACTAAATCTGCCAGCTTAATTCTTGCTCATTCAAAACAAAATACCTCCAGCAAAGGTTCTAGAGAAAGCTTTATGTCCCGGTCATGACCTCATGGTTTCTGACGCCAAATGACCAGGTCAGGCCTGAGAAGGTGGAAATGTGTTAGGTTCTTAAAAGCGGGGTGCTCGCTTTGAGGGCCTGTAACAATACAACAATCCTTCTGTGTGGCCACACAGGCAATCAACTAATTACGAGATCTGTTTACTCCCTGCTTTTTAAATATTCTAATCATCCCCTAAATGTCTTTGGAGCCAAGAGTTAAACTCAAACACAGGTGCAGAAGAGCTCACACAAAGGAAAAGAAATAATATACAAGATCAAGTGAGAAATCAGACCCTCTATGGTTTGCTTATGTAAAGGCTGTTGTCAAGTTCGTAAGGGACACACCAGATACAAACATGTGACTACAGCAAATCCCTGCCTGGTCAGACTGGGCTCAGTGAAGCCAAAGGGATATTGAAATGTGCATTCAGAGAATATTTTTTAAAGCAAGAGTTCTATTATCTTCATTTTGGGGGAAGGCAAAGAAGAATTGACAGGACTTTGGGGGCATATTTGCTTTAAAAATTGGATAATGGTTGTTAATTGTTTGCAGATAAAGATCTTCAAAGTGCTTTCCTATCTTTTACTCAGTGACACTATCCCACCCCAAGGCAATTTCATTTATGCCATTCAATTATATAGCAAATATTTTTCCATTTTTAAAAAGAACAACGTTTAGCTTAATTCTGCATCATTTATGAAGGATCACAAACTCAAAATGATTGTGACAATTGGAGGAATTTACTAATACTTTTAAGGTAGTATTGCTCAAAGCAGCTGATCTGAATATTCTTCCTGTGGACCCCTGGATCCAGTGGGTAACTGCTGCCACTCTGTTCTGCATCCCCTGACTTCTACAAATGGCCACAATGGTTTTCCTGGGTTTGACCAATGGGAGGACCTGCACAAGCAGATGCATGGAGTCATTGGGGGAGATGGATAAAATGGGATCATTCGCTCAGCTACTTCACTTCAGGCTTCTCTTGGCAGTGGCTGCTTTCTTCTGTCAGGGTCACATCTTCTATTGATCGGCTCATCTCCCATAGACAGCTACAGCTGTAGCTGCAGACCCTTCCTATTCTGGTAACTTCTCCCTCCCTTCACCCCTTTAGGACCAGGGGTGGAGCTAGGTCTAGTAGGGAGAAATACTCCCCAACATTAATAGCCCTAGTTGCTTCGACACCTCACTCCTTTTTCTTAACCTGTTGTAGCTTCATTTATAGTCCTATCATTACAACTCTCAACTCCCCATATGGGGATGCGATCCATTTCCTGATGAGGTGTTGACAGAAACAAGCTTTACAGAAAACTTCTTCCTCCAAGATCCAGCTGCGCTTCAGGGAATGTGGTCATCTAGCCATCTCAAATTCCTTGATACCCACAAGCTCAGAACAAATGGAGTAAAATGCATTGGGTGCTGAGGAAAGATTTCCAGGAATACAAAAGGGCACTGTTTCACCTTGAGATGAAACAACTCAAACAGCTGAGAAACAACTGAGAAATGCAAAGCACCAGTGAGTTCATTTCCCTGTCCTCCTCTGTTCATCACTAGAAAATGTACTCCTGCTAAGGAAGCATTCTGGAGGCTTTGATCAGCCTCTTCAATGTGCTTTCTTTCCATACACCCCCGCTCAGAAGGCAGCAGACCTTTTGCTTTCCCTCGAATCATCCAACACATTCCTGTCTCAGGTTTTTGTATTTTTCTTATAAAGGTCAAAGACCTTGTGTTTTTTTACTTACTGCATTTTTCTCCAAAAACTAGCACAAAGGAGGAGCTCTATGAACTGATTTATAATGAATAAACAAATCAACGAATCAGTGAAGGAAGGAAAATCACAGGCTTTGTGAATCGACCAAAGAAAAAATTTAACCACAATGGGTAAGCCTTTCTAATGCTCTTCAAACCTAATCAAAAAGGTAAAATGACTACTAAAAATATTAGCCACAAATTAACCTGTCCTTAAAATGTTCTGATGAACCATGCCATTGCTGTCCTCCATCAGAATAGATCATCGGTAATAAATGATTTAATACCACAATTCAGAAATGCAGAGTTGCCTTAGTTGTGTGCTGGATCCCTTGGGTTCTGAGAACACATTTTCCAGCCTTTGTTGCTCCAGAGTCAAGAGATGTGTATGAATAAGAAAAAAATAAAATGTATCAAACCATTTTAGAAAACCCCCCTGACTCACTATGGGGCTATCTCAGCTTCCCATTTGCTCTTTCCGTCCTTCCAACACAGTTGTAATTAGTTTCCACATGAAATTTCCTTTATTGAACAATCAGGTATAGAAGTCTCCATCACTGGCCACTGACTGAAACATTTAAAAAACTAAGCATTTTGAGATGAGTGCTTCTATGGCTTTAACAGTCACAGTATAACAGAATTAGGGTCAAAACTATAACTCTGAGACTGAGTTCTCCCACAGTTGTGTAGTAGACAGATTTGGAGCCTGTCTACTTATGTCTTTGACTCTTCCCCTCACGGTGTACCAATCCAATTGCTAATGACAGAATCCACAGTGGGTCAGAAGTCTCAGAGACCTAATTACCCCTTTGTTTCTTACTTCTGCTTCTGCAATGAATTAACAAAAATTTCATGGCTTAAGCAATATATTCATTACTGAGATATATTTATTATCTTATGCAGTGCATATATTAATTATAACACACACACACACACACACACACACACACACACACACAATTCTGGAGGTCTGAAGCCAAAAAATGGGACTCACTGAGCTAAAATCAAGGTGTCAGCAGGGCCACATTCCTTTCTGGAGACTCTCAGGAAGAACTCATTTTCTTGGCTTTTCCACTTTTTAGAGACTTCCCAAGTTCCTTGGCTCATTGTTCCCTTCTCTCTTTAAAGCTAACAACAAACAATTCAATTTTTCTCACCTTAAGGAGCTCACATTTCATCTCACTCTCATCCTCTTGCCTCCCCTCTCTCACAAGGACGCTGCGATGACATTAGAGCCACCCAAATCAATCTAGAATAATTTCCCCTTTCAAGGTACATGACTTAGTCACCTCTGCAAAGTCCCTTTTTGTCTGTGAGATACATCTTCACATGTTCCAGGGAATCAAATGTAGACAATCTTGGGGCCCCATTATTCCACTTCCTGTATCCTCATCCTCGGATCAGCTGCTAATCAATGACTGGCGGGAACTGATAGATAAACACTCCAGTCCCTTTTCTTGCAGCTAGGATGACTTCATATGTTTTATCCTGGCCCCAGAGTTCCCCAGCAGGATTAAACTTCAGTTCAATGTCTTGATGAGCTGACAGATGCACATCATCTATTTAATAATTGCCTTCCTTCCTCTTTTTGTTTCCTCAACTAAGGTTTCCCATCATTTCCTAAATAAGCTTTTTGAAGTCATGTGCTTGTCCCAAGGTTTTCTTACTGGGGAACATAAGTAAAAATGCTGCATTTTGGACCTCACTTTTCCTCAGTATCTCAGTGTCCTTGGGAAGACATACAATATCATTCCCTAATATGTTCTCCCAAGGAATGTGTAAGAATGAGAAAGGAATAAAATGTATGAGAGTATTTTGGAAAACCTTTCAACAGAGGCACACGGACATATGGTCTCTTGGTTTAAATCTAGCCAACTTTTGTTCTGGATCTGGTGAATTAATGAACTTTAGCCAATGCCTCTGGAGCAATGGTTCTCCCCTCGAGCAATTCTGCCCACTGAGAACATTTGGAAATGTATGGAGACGTTGTTGATGGTCATGACCTAGAATGGGGTTAATGCTACTAATATCCAGTGAATAGAGATTAGGGATGCTGCACACTCTATAATACAGAAAACACCCCCACCCCTCAGCAAAGATGTAGTCAAAAAGGTCAATAGTACCATTCTTGGGAATTTCTGCCTTTAAGACTAAACTGATTTTCATCATTATTAGATGTATACTTACTTCTTTATTTTCCCTAACCAGAACTATTTGTCTCACTGACTTTCAAAGTTTTGGTGGCTCCTTTCATTCTTGGAGAATTAATCCTACCCCCATCACTGACAAGAGAGGCCATGTGGCAATGGTCTAATGTCGCTCTTCATAAACACCTAATTTGGGTTATTGTTGCTTTTGTTAATGACTTTGTCACAGAACCATAACAAAATACATCGCAGATGATTCCCAAAGCTATTGTAACTGCATCGTAAAAGTCACCATTATATAGTAAACAGAGGTCAATCCACCTTAGAAATCAGGTTCTGCCTTGCCCAGTGGAATATAGCAGAGTTGAATTTAGCTGCAAAATCTCTTCTGTTTTTCCCTGAACCATTTAATTCAACTATAACATGAATAAATTCAAATGGAGACATCAGTTACTAGAAATCTAAGTACCTTTGGAGTCTTTTCTTGGTTTTCACAGTCATTTCCGTGTTCCTTTTGCACCTTGCTTCACCCCTCTGATGCATTCCAATGTTCATTTTACTCCTTCATCTTCGGTACATTATTTTAACTTTCATCATCTTATCATCCTATTCTCCTTTCCTCCTCCCTTCTCTTCTTTTCCTTCTTGACTCACCTGTTTTTCATTGTTTCTCTTCCTCACAATTGGAAATCTTCTAGTCGACTGAATGGCACTTACAGGATTTAGCTGCCTTTCCCTAGCTCCTGCATAAAAAAAGCCCTGAGCCATCTGGGCTTTTTAATGTCTCCTCAAAGGCCTGTCCCTGCATCAATCTCCTAATCAATCCCCTAATTTGACTGGTTGCACAAGAAGTCACTGTAAGCTAGTTTTTCCCTGCGGCACTTGGTCCACTTTATTGTTTTCCTCCTCACTAATTAATGGCCTACTCAATAGTAGACTAATAATTGTAAGCACGAACATGACTCTCCCCTGTTAACTTGATGAAAAAGAAAAAACTCAATTATAACTTAGGGCATAGAATTATAGAAATCTTAACAAGAAAGGGATCTCATATTTAAGATAATATTTAAAAACTGAGGGTGTGGGGGCAGGAGGGGGGAGTCTGGAGTCTGACGTTGGACAAATTATGTTGTTACACTGTATGTTTGTGCACATATGTCACAACGAATCCCATTAGTGTGTACAACAACAATGCACCAATAAAAAATGTGGGAAAAAATGAGGATCAATAACCTCTAAAAGATATTCATAATGTAGAAAATCTACTTTTTAAAACACAATGAAAATCAATTTTAAAAAAATCCTATCTTTTAAAGACTTAAAAAGACATTGTCTCTGGTTTTCTCTCCTACTTATCCTCTTACCACGATAAATGTTTTATATATATATATATATATATATATATATATATATATATATATATATATATATATATTTATGGCATTTATCTTAGATTAATTTAACAAGCGTGGGAAGTCTGGGAAGTCTAAGTCTCTCTTTACATGTCAACATTTAAAGAATCCTGATTTTATGAGAATAATTTGAAAATAGTTTAGTACCCAAAGATTCCAAAGTTGCAGTCATTTTTTTGAGGTCAAATTATGTGCTCTAGTCTATGACTATATGTAGGAAGATAATTAGAATCACAGCATAACAACAACAGCAATTTATTAAGTACCTGCTCTGTGCCAGGTACAGTGCTTTTTACAACATGTCTCTAATTGTCGCAACCCTTTTACTACATCGTCTCTTTCACCTTCTAGTTTTTATCTTTTTTCTTATCTGTTTTTTCTTCCTCTCCTGTGGATTTACTTCTTTATTTTCCCTAACATTTTTTCCCTCCTTATCTTCTTCCTGTAGCTATGATGACCCACAGTTCTCTGATATAGAAATAAAGACACTGGCACTCACAAAAGTAAAACTGGTCTAGTATTGTGCATATGACAGGTGGAAGGGTGACTTCCATCCCAGGTCTCTCTAATCCACAGTCTGTGATCTTTTGGTAAGAATTCTTTTGAAGAATCATGTACCCACTTGATCCTCTGCAACTTTATAAACTTAGTTTACTTCATACATTCACAGAAACCCCGCATCCCTTACATGTACAGAGCTACAACCTTCCTCCTTTAATTACGTAGGGATTTCTAAGTCTGTTCAGGGTATTTTAATTACCACAGATTAGGCTAATGAAGGAAACTACTTCAAGAATAGAAGACACATCCATGCATCCTAGAAAAAAAATGAATTTAAACCTAATCTCAAAGGTATTAAGTCTCTTTCATTTATGAAAAACCCCCAATGAGGAGATTAGGCTGAAATCCACTGTAATCAACCGAGAGGTTTGTTTAATGGCCAGAAATAAAAGCATTCTTTAAATTATTTGAAAATTTTCATTAATACATTATATGGTGTATACACACATTATATTTTAGGTATATGTAGATGAGTGCATAATGTGTGTTTGTGTGTGTGTGTGTATGTGTGTGTGTGTAAAATCTCCAATATCTTATGGCCAAATACATGCAAATGTAAATGTGTATATATCATTATGTGTGTGTGTGAGTGTATTCTCTCTCTCTCTCTCTCCCTCTCTCTCTCTCTCTCTCTCTCTCTCTCTCTCCCCCCCCTCTCTCCCTCCCTCCCTCTCTATACATGTGTGTGTGTGTGTGTGTCTATATGTGTGTGTGTGTGTGTATTTTTTTCATTCAATGTCTTTGGGCCACAAAACCATAAAAATATATCATATATTTTGTTGAGTAGCTTTCCCAATTTTGGGTGTAGATTCTGTTTCTATATGAATAATTCCTGTTTTAATGTGATGTTCTGCTCAAAGCAATATTTTGAACCTGTATGAAAGCTACTTCTTAGAAACAAAAATCCCTTTCTAATAAACAAGCATTGTGCCTTCCACCCTTCCTCTGTGCAGTAATCGTGAACTCTCATAAACTGCATAAAGATCATGGACTATTTACAACACTAACTATACTCAGCTCCCCAAAAGTGAACTTCTCCCAAGCCCCAGATTCACATTATTTAAAGCAGTTGAGAGCAAGAACTTTAGCTGACAGCAAAATCAAATAGGGAAGGGGTTTTTAAAAAGCTAAATAAAAGAAGAAGATTAAGGGAAAGAAGGAGGAGGACAAGGAAGAGAAAGGGGGGGAAAGAACCTCTCTGAAATAGTAATGATTAACCTACAATAAACAATTTGGATCTATGGAGCAATGTTAGAAATAAGTGTGCCTGACAAAATTTCATTTATTCTTTCCTAAAGGAGGGTCTCTATATGATCTGATGTTCTTATAGTGTCAATGGTACCCATGAGTGTGCCAATAGAAAGAGCACACCAACATGAACATGAGTGTACAACATTAGTTGAAACCATTTAAACAAGCATTCTGTTGGTTCATGTTTCCTTGTCTCTCTATCAAACACCTCCAAATAACAAGACAAGGGAATAGAGCTTTTTTACTTCTGAAAAATGATTCAACCCTTAAGAAAGTATAAAAGACAATGAATATTCCAAAACAGTGGCCCCCAACTTTGCATATAGAACATTCTGGGCCATGACAAGAAATAGCATGCTTTGTTAAGCAAGACGAGCAAGGTTTGATTTTTTTCTCCCTCTTCCTGTTTCTATAACACCCTTTCATTTTTTCCCCCAAATAAAAACAACTTAGAACAAGAAGTTCACTGAAGTTAGTTTACATAGTTAATGCCAGGACTCCAGGATGCGAGCAGACTGCACTGAGGCTGACAACAGCTGCTTCACTCAGTGAAAAGTTTTGCAACTCCCCCTTCCTGGTTCTTGTACATTCATGGTGGCAGCCTGACCACATTTCACCCAAATCTTTTAGGTTCTTCAGGTGGCCCTCAAAATGCCTAAAAATGAAGGCCTGATCTTTATAACACCAATGGCAATAATAAAGGCTTATTCATTGTTGTGTACCAGAAGGAAAAAAACCTTTAGAATCTTAGAATGGAGGTTCCTTTGCAGGGTTCTACTGGTAGCTCAACAGCACTTGAACGGCCCCAGGAAAGTCCTATGCTCTGGAACTTTCTCATTTAGAAAGTCTACCAAGCACAATTCAAGGAGTATTGTGAAACTAAGGTTGAGTTCCTATGAAGCTAAATGACACTCATGGGAGAATGAACCCACCAAATGTTCTCTTAGATATCTGAAACATATCTGGGCATATTCTACTTCCTTACAAGAAGAAATCTGAGGAATATGTAAGTCATGAATAAAACATCTCTTTTTCAAGAAGCTCGGAAGTTCATAGCAAAGAAAACCAACATAAACAATGAGATTTATGTCTGACTTCTTAATGGAAATAATGGAAGCCAGAAAACAATGGAATAAAGTATTTTAAGTGCTAAAAGAAAATAACTGCAAGCCTAGATTTATGTACCAAGAGATATCCTATAACAGCAAAGGCAAAATAAATACATTTCCACACAATCAAAGTCAAAGACAATTTGGTGACAAATTAATCATGTTCTTTGCCAACATATTAGAATGGCTGGGGATATGACTCAGAGGTAGAGCACCACAGGTTCAATCTCCATTACCACCAAAATAAATAAATTAATTAAATAAATAAATATGAATCATAACAAAACAATAATACCAAAGGAAACAAATTAATTGTACTAGCCTACACTTCCACTAACAATATATGAAAGTTTTTGTTGCTGCAGATCCTCATAAGAACTTGGTTTTTACATTTTATTTTTTATTTTTAGCCATTCAAAGAGTGTATACACCTACTTATAGTTTTAATTTGAATTTTTCTTATCATTAATAATATTGCATATCTTTTCAAGTGCTTGTTTCTATCCTCGTTTTCTTTAAAGTGTCTGTTCAAATCATTTGCTTATTTGTAAATTGAGTTATTTGTTTTCTCATTATTGAGTAGGGAGCATTTTTATATATTCTGAACATGAGATCTTTATCAGATATGTATTTTGCAAGACAAATTAGAACATATGTCTATACAAGGGCCTCTAAAGAATGTTTACAGCAGATTCAGTCATAATCACCAAAATTTTTGAATAATATCTATCAACCAGTGGGTGGATAAATCAATTGTGATGTTTTACACAATCTAACACTGGTCTACAACAATAAGAAATGAACTACAAATACATGCAACAGTATGCATGGTTCCCAAAACATTACATATGTGAAAGAAGTTCTACACAAAATATAATTTGTATAACTTTATGATTATGTCTAAGCAATATTCTGGAAAAGGCAAACTGTTAATGAAAATTATGGCAATGATTGATAAAGACTGAGATGAGAAAGAAATTTTACTATAAGGGGGCACAGAAAATGTCTGGGGCTTTGGGGGAATCTCCCAATATTCTTCACCTTGATTATGGATATTTAAATGGTTATATATCTGTTTGTTAAACTCACAGCACTGAACACCTAAAAAGTATAAATTTCTGTTAAGTGTATTTCAATAATTGTAGTATACAAAAAATAATAATTGTATAAAACATGGGAATAATTTTTCTATATATATGCTTTTTATATGTAATTATGCAGATTTATAATTTATATTAGAAAGTAATTTCATGGATATATATGTATACATACACTTTATATATATTTATAAATATATATATTTTAATAAACTCTCAGATGACTACAAAATAGAAATGAGAAAAATTAAATAATACCCAAATAAAAATATCCTTGCTCATGGGTTGGAAAACACAACATAGCAAAATGTACATTCTGTCCAACTGATCTATAGTCAGCAAAATTCCAATCATAATTCTCAGCAGGCTTTTTGTATAAACTGATGTATTTCTAAAATAAAGATAGAAATTCAAAAGACCAAGAATAGCCAAAGAAATGAAAAAAGAAAAAAATGTGGAGTTCTTATACATACAGAGCATAGGCCTAAACATGAATAGTAAAACAATAAAGTTTCTAGAAGCTAAAGGAACTCATTTTTATTACTTTAGAATAGGCAAAGAAAGCTTTTTTTCTAAACATATCTTATATTTTAGTAATAACGAATTTTCTAGAAAAGGAAATACTATGGTTTTCTGGAAGACAAACTGAAGTGATGTGGAGAAGGACCACTGGCCAAACCAGTTTACTAATGGGACATAGCTAGGGTTCCAAATGTGGTACTTATTAAATCAACATTTCTTACAAGGCAACCACTTTTTCCTACATGTATGTGGCAACCTCAGAAACTGTCTGTTCACACCTGTTGAGGAACTGTAATTAATATGACAACTTTACACAGCATTATTTCATGAAAGAATTAACAAATTTTTAAAAGGTATTTATTTTATTGGAGGAATCCCCAGCAGTAGAATACTGGTTTCATTGGTAGTTCCTATGTCACACATTTTTAAACCTGTTGCTTTTTCTTTCTACCCAATCATCCCTGCCTATTTTACTAGAATTCCCTCCCAAGGCTGCATGCAAATGACAGAAAGATTTACCCCTTCTCTAATTCAGCCTTTCTTTTTAGATTATGTAGATTTAGGGAATTGAAAAGTTCACATTCAGAAATTGAATCACCTCCACTTTCCTTTGATGGGTATCTGGACTGCCTGCCACCATACAGCACCATTGAAAGGCCAGATTTTTTCTCTGATTAGTGGATGCTGATCCATAATGGTGGGAGGAGACATGGGAAGAATGGAGAAACTTTAGATTGGGCAAAGGGGAGGATGGAGAGAAGGGAGCATGGGACAAAAAAGATGGTGGAATGAGATGGACATCTTTACCCTAGGTACAGATATGATTGCACAAATGTTGCAACTCTACATTGGATACAACCAGAGAATTGAAATGTGCTCTATTTGTGTACAATGAATTGAAATGTATTCTGCTGTCATGTATAACTAAGTAGAACAAATATTTATAAAGAAAATATTTTAAAAAAGAAAAGTTTCTGAAACTCCAGAAACCTCACCAATATTGACCACTTTCCTCCATCTGCTAGATTAATTCTAAAATATGTTCATCAACAGATAAATCCAGCAATCATCAAGCCTCATTTAACACGAAGTTAATTCCAAAGCCAAAAGGAGATACAAACTTCATAATTTCCAGAGCTTATCATTACTTTCAATTATACAGAATTTCTCTCTTTTCCTTTTGTAAAAGGAAAAAACACAGTCTTTTTCTGCCTGTTGCACACTTGTCAGAATCATGAAGTCATAAATACACACACATCCCATCTTCTCTCTCTACCCCATCTACTGTAATTCATTTCTCTCCTTCTTTATTTTCCCATTCCCCTCACAACCTCTTATATGTAATTTTTTATAGCAATGAGGGTCTCCCTTCATTTGGAGGGGGGATAGTTGGGGATAGGAAAGGTAGCAGAATACAACAATTACTAATAGGGCATTATGTAAAATTGTGGATGTGTAACCGACGTGATTCTGCAATCTGCATTTGGGGTAAAATTGGGGGTTCATAACCCACTTCAATCTAATGTATGAAATATGATATGTCAAGAGCTTTGTAATGTTGTGAACAACCAATAAAAATAAATAAATAAATAAATAAATAAATAAATAAATAAATACACACACACACACACAATTTAGTTGGCTAATATATATGACACAAGATTATTGCCAATTTCTGATGTGTTTCAACTAGGAAGAATAAAAGTACATGGATGTTGCTGGGTCTATTGGAAAGATAAGTAGAGGAATGAGAAAGCTAAGAAGAAATTTGTTTAGTGAGATCTTGGAAAACTTTATGTACTAAAGAGTGGAATTCTATTGTAAGAAAATGAAACAGAGAAAGCTCATCTGTCCACCATCTTGTATATGAAGGGCTCTTACCCCAGAAAATATTTATTAAGTACCAGTCACCCATCCTACATGGGACGGAAGGCAAACACAGAGTATATAAGTAACAGAATCTACTTAGAATAGACTAATGAGATCTATTTGAAACTTGTATTTCAACACCTTACAAAACCCAAACAAAGCCCTATAACAGTTTTGCCATGAGCTCTGCAGGTTGACACATCTGCTGGGTCACTAATGGCTTTTCTGGATTGTCATGTATATAACTTCTCCACAGAGGTTCCATGACTGCAGATTATCGCAGGTGTTAAGTCCCATCTTACCACATGTATGTAGTTGCAGGCGGTCTTCAGACCTAAAAATTAGGTAGCTAAAACTCAGGATTCCTTGAACTTTGTCATTCTCTTAGGCAAGTTAGGAATAACATCTAACAGCCCTACCAGGGTGTTTGAAGGTTAAAGGGTATGTAAAACAATTAGCCTAGTGCCTGCAACACAGTAAGGTTCCAGGTTAGCCAGGGTCATTGTTATTAACATATCAAGTTAAGGCACAGGGCCAAGGACAGCAGGGGACAGGAATGGAGAGGTAAGGAATGCCTGAAGTTGGAGCCACTATAAAGCAAGTTGATTGGACCTTGATTACTTCTTTCTAACTGTAGTTACTTTCAAAAAAGAACACATGGGAAAATTTCTACCTAAGAGTCCTTCTTAGATGCAATATCACAAGGGTCTCATTAGAAGGATTCCATCTAAGATGCAGCTCTAGGAGTACTAATAAGAAGAGACTCCACTCCAGGATCATCCTACCCCTGGGAGAATGATTTTCTTGTTTGCTCTGCTCTTTCAGAGCTCACTCACCTGTGGACCCTACATACACCTAAAACTCAACTGTTTGTCCAGCTTTTGAGAAGAAAAAGGCTGAAGGCTGAAGAACAGGAGAATCCATGCTTTGCTTTGTTTAACTTAAATTTACTTTTAACTTAGACATCCAAAACGTAAAAATTATACATACTTAATCGGGTGCCCTGAAATGCTTTTGTACATATTTACACCGTGTAAGGTTTAAATCAAGTTGAACATATATATTACCCCAAATGTTTATCATTTCTTTGTGTTGAAAACTTATCAATCATTTCTTCTGGCTTTTTGAAATATACATTCTTCCTACCTGTAGTCACCCTACTGAGCAATAGCACCCCAGAGCTCCTTATCCCTATCTAACCATAACTTAGTGCTCATTGATCAACCTTTCCCTACTCCTCCTTCCTCCCCACTCTCCCCAGCCCCTGATAACCATCATTCTACTCTCAATGACTATGAAATTGACTTTTTCACATTGATGAATTTCGTGATTTCATGTGGAATATGAAACCACGAGTGAGATCCAGTGGGAGTTGTGTTTCTGTGCCTGAATCTCCATACTGTTTTCCATAGTGGCTATGCTAATTTACATGCCCACTAACAGTGAGCAAGGTTTTCCTCTTCTGTATATCCTCACCAGCAATTGTTAACCTTTTGTCTTTTTTGATAATAGCCACTTTTTACTGGAATGAGGTGACATCTCATTGTGGTTTTGGTTCTCATTTCCCTCATAGTGATGTTGAACTTCTTTTTTTTTTTTTCATTTATCTGTTGGAAATATATATGTCTTCATTTGAGAAAAGTCTATCTAGGTCTATATAGGTCTATTGCCCTTTTCATTAATTTGAACACTTTTTTTGCTATTACATGTTTGGGTTCCTTATATTTTAAGCATGGTAACTCATTACCAGATGTATGGTTTGCAAAAGTTTTTTTTTTTCCATTTCTATAGGCTGTCTCTTTATTCTGTTGATGCTTCCTTTGCTGTGCAGAAGCTCTTCAGTTTGGTATCATCCTATTTTTCTGGTTTTGCTTTCATTTTCTATGCTTTTGGGATTTGCCCCACAAAATCCTTGTTTCCCTATGTTTCCCTCTAATAGTTTTATAGTTTTAGGTCTTATATTTAAATCTATAATCATTTCAATTTTGATTTGATTTCTGTAACTGATTAGAGGTAGAGGTCTAGTTCAATCTTCTAAATAGAACAATGTGGCAGGTGGAGGGGCTTTCTCTGGAGAGATTTGGGTTTTCTTTCATGGTCATTGGTTTTTGGTTTCAAGATCATTTATTTTCCTTTGAACAGTAGAGGTCAGTCTTGCTAATAATAGCTCAGCCTATTTTTAATAGAACAGAGACTTAATAAGCACCTATTATCTTCCTACTAAGAAAATTCATAGCAGCACAATTCACAATAGCAAGATTGTGGAACCAACCTAGATGCCCTTCAATAGATGAATGGATAAAAAAAATGTGGCATTTATACACAATGGAGTATTACTCTGCATTAAAAAATGACAAAATCAGAGAATTTAGAGGGAAATGGATGGCATTAGAGCAGATTATGCTAAGTGAAGCTAGCCAATCCTTAAAAAACAAATGTCAAATGACTGCTTTGATATAAGGTGAATAACCAAGGACAGGGTAGGGACGAAGAGCTTGAGAAGAAGATTAACATTAAACAGGGATGAGAGGTGGGAGGGAAAGGGAGTGAGAAGGGAAATCGCATGGAAATGGAAGGTGATCCTCAGGGTTTTACAAAATTACATATAAGAGGAAATGAGGGGTAAGAGAAGAATAATACAAGTGGAAGAAATGATTTACAGTAAAGGGGGTAGAGAGAGAAGAGGGGAGGGGAGGGGAGGGGAGGGGAAGGGGGATAGTAGAGAATAGGATAGACAGCAGAATACATCAGACACTAGAATGGCAATATGTAAATCAATGGAAGTGTAACTGATGTGATACAGCAATCTGTATACGGGGTAAAAATGGGAGTTCATAACCCACTTGAATCAAACTGTGAAATATGATATATCAAGAACTATGTAAGGTTTTGAACGACCAACAAACAAAAAAAAATAAAAAATAATAAAATTTAAAAAAAAGAAATGAAACCTGCCTTTCCCTGCTCACCTTTATGCTGCAAGAAGTCAACAGTGGCTGAGCTTAAATGCATGACTCTGATGGGCTCCCCAGAGGCCAACTGCAATTCCGGTCTCACAATGCTCCAGTCCTATTCCAGATGAGGAAACAAACTCTCGCACTCTCTGCAGATTGGGCCACAAAATTCCACTCCAAAAATAAGCAAAAGACATCTTGCTTCCTATCTTGAGGTTGAAACTCAAGTCACTTCAAACAGCCTGTTTACAAATGTGATTCGTTCCCTGATAAGAGTCTCAGCATGTTCTCGATCCAAGCTGTTTGGGTTCATGTACAGGGCAAGGCCCAGGAGGTGGACACTCACTGGGTCCCTGCAAGCACAGCAAAGAAGCTATTTTTCTAGGAGCTGCCATCCTGCAATCCCTGCACAACAGCTTCCCCAGCTGCCCTGCACCAGCATTGCTGGAGCAAAGCACACATCCAGATCAACAGGAAGCAAAACAATTTTCGCATTACCAACCCCTATAAGTGACTGTCATCAGTTGTCATCAACCTTCCTTCCACTTCTTGGCTTATAAAAATATGTTAAGATGTTTTTAAAGAGGAGGACCTTAAAAAAATGAGTTTCTGGTTAAATTTTAAAACTTTACCTAGATTCTGCCAGTCTCACAAGCTACTCCTACATGCTCTTCATCCTTCCTTTGAAAGAATAATTATCTATCTGCAAAGAACTACACTTTGAATTTCAGGAAACTGTTAATATTTGACTGCTTTTGACCTACAGAATTGTTCACATGGATCAACCTAATACCCCAATATAATAACAATGTTTATTTAGAAGGAATGATGCTGGGATGGCGCGATCTTCACTGGTCGTTATCTTTACTTTCAACAACATTCTTCTACATTTTTAATTTTTTTCAACCAGTTTATTTTTGAAATCATAATTTTTTTAAAAAAGTAGTCAAAACCGCCATCTTCACTTCTTTGAGGCACAGGAATTCTAGTCCCTCGACATCCCCTTTTTGCACCTGCCCCTCTTTTTTCCCTCATCAAACCAGCAAAGTCACCCACTGGCCAAGTACAGCCAATGCCCCAGAGGAACCACTGTGACCTTTGGCACTTTCTCATTTTTATTCTCTCTTTTCCACAAAACCCAGATATTCCTAGTTCTCAGGCCTTCTATTCACTGCTTCTCAGTCTCTTTTTCTAGTTTAGTCACCAGATAAATATTTACTGAGCATGACAGGCAACCCTGGGACCAAACAAAATGGCAGTGAAAACAATGGTTTTTGTCTCTGCCCACTCCTAAGATGTTGTCATTCTCCATGGTCCCAGCTACCTCTCCTCTTGTTTAGCATGCTCCCTGGACCGTCCCTTCACTTGGCCTTCATGTTAATGGCTCACAAAATCTCCATTTCTCCCTATCATAGCTCTTCCATAGAATATTCCAAAGACACATCAAATTCCATCATTCTGACCAAAATCTAATCGCCATCTCCTACTATTCTCTGACTTTGTTCTTCTGCCAGCATTTCCTATGTAGGTCCTAGCTTCCTTGTTTATTCAGTCATGAACCCTAAGGATATTCTTTAATTATTTTTCTTTAAGAAGTCCCTCCAAAGCAGAATCTGAAACCAAGAAACAACTCCAGAGAATTTAACTGGAAGGCAAACCTAGGGAGCAGGAGTGAGAGAGCAGGGACTACTAGGCAGGAAAAGAGAAAGAACCAATAAAGAGATTGTGATTGAGTGGGTTCCAACTGGGGGGCAACTGTAGTGAAATTCCACTCTAGACTTTCTGAGAAACCATATGGAATAAGCTTTCAGATTTTCCCATTGAAGAATGAAAGGCTGCAGCATCTTTACAGATTCTCATTTCCTAATGGCTTAGGGTTACTAGGAGTGGGACATGAGTTGGTCATTTCCTGCACTTCCAATGTACTGGGAACCACCCATCACAGTTGCAAGTGAGATCATAAGTGAAGCAAGAAAACTTCCAAAGTAGTCTTTACCTGTCTGATATCCTCCATATGCCCCACATACCTCGTCTCCAACTCCTAATAATTCAGCCCCTTAAAAACCGTGTGTAGGGCTGGGGATGTGGCTCAAGCGGTAACACGCTCACCTGGCATGCGCGGGGCACTGGGTTCGATCCTCAGCACCACATAAAAATTAAAAAAAAAAAAAGATGCTGTGTCCACCGAAAACTAAAAAACAAATATTAAAAAATTCTCTCTCTCTCTCTCTCTCTCTCTCTCTCTCTTAAAAAAAAAAAAAAAACTGTGTGTAAATTTGCCAGGCATGATGGTGCACACCTGTAATCCCAGTAGCTCAGGTGACTAAAGCAGAGGATCACACATTCAAAGCCAGCCTCAGAAACAATGAGGCACTAAGCAACTCAGTAAGACCCTGTCTCTAAATAAAATACAAAATAGGACTGGGATGTGGCTCAGTAGTTGAGTGCCCCTGAGTTCAATCCCTGGTACCCCCCTCCAAAAAAAATCTGTAGAAATTTGTCTCTTTCTCTCATCACTTCTTAATTCAGACTCTCAGACTTTCATATCTTATCTGAACAATCGTGATGTCCATGTGAATACTGCCAAATATATATACCTTGAAAAGATGTCGTCTGGTGTAGATATTTCATTTAGAGGTTTAAGTTGGCTACCATGGCCTATATATCAAGTGCCTATGCAGATGGAATGCAAACTTCTGATGGCTGACTCTTCTATTTTGTCACCAGGATTCTTGTTTCCTGTTCACATCCTACAATATGCATGCTAAATGCCAGCTATGCTAACTTCTAACTTTCTCAGATTTGTCAAGTTATTTCACCATTCTTTTCCTGTGTACATGTTCTTTCCACTGTTCAGAGATTTTATTCTTCTATTCTGTATCTGTTAAAGTTCTACTTGTACTTTATGGTGCAATTTAGTGTCACCGTCTAGGCAAGTCATCTCCAACTTTCTAAGAAGGCTCCTAGCTCTGTTCTCTCAGACACTTTGAGGTCCTTATGACCACTCTTAGTGTTTAATTATTAGGGTATGTCTCTCTTTTTAGCTAAAATATACATTCCCTGGGTCAATATTCAATTCAATTACTTTTGCATCCTTAAGTCTAGTCTAGTATCCATGGTAGAGGTTCAATAATCATTAGCTGAATGAATAAATAAAACACACACTAACCCTTACAAGTGCCCAATCTGCGGGGGAAAAAAGAGTGAAGATCCTGTTCTGATCACTTGTAATCCTATGAGCTTGAGCATTCATGATTTGAGTTTTCTCAAATGCTCACATAATAAGCATTCCAATATAAGCCTTCAGATTTTTCATGGTGCTTTAAAAGATAGCATTAAGTAGCAGATAAAATACTCTTTTATAGAGTAGGAAAAAGCCTTATCTACCATCTAAAACTGGAAACAATGATAGACTAGATAGTGTTTTAAAATCGGGCTTTCAGAATTCAATTGAATATATCATCAGAATTCATCTTAACCTAACTATTCCTTAAATGCATACCAAGATTGACTAGGAGAGCACTTTACCAACATTAAAAAAGCAAAATATTCAAAAAGTCCAAGGAAAAACTTTTATTTAGAGGAATAACTAACTATTCAATCTCTATATTTGCTAATCTTGAACAGGAATTTTGAAAGTGACATAGGTGACTACCAAAGAGGTGTCAATTGGAAATGGGAAAGAAACTAAACAAAATAAACATGGTCTTTTAAAACATCATAGTCTCAGCTAAGATCTCAATTCTAATCTATCATTCTACACTGTTCAAATAAGTAGAAGATCCAGAGTATCAAGAAAGCTTTGCTTTGGGTCAGTCTGTGGCATTGTGGTAAGATTTATATCACTCCTAATATTATGTTAAGCCCAATATATACTTCATTTTATTTCTCGCTCTCAAGTATTTGAATATTTTTGTGGGGTCAGAGTCTGCACATAAGCCCGGGTCTATGATTTGATGGAGTACAATTTGAATCCTTACCTTTCATTCTGGCATAGAATACAGTATTGTCCACTTAGGTTGACAAAGGATAACCCAGGGGGAAAAAATTCCCAATCTCATTTTAGAAAATTGTTTCAATGGTCTGTCCTCTTCTCCTCTTATGTAGGTCTACCGACCCATGGCAACATGGTCAGGTGAAGTCACTTTCTTTTCATGATTGCTCTAACTGGTATGCAGTCAGGGAGAAAGAATAAGATGGATGAGGAGTACAACAGTGAAGAAGAGAAAGAGCTGACAAAGGAAGTGATGAACCTCAAAGTAGTCAATCGGTCACTGAAAAGTACTGAAAAGACAAAAAATTAAGAATGATTTGGACACCTGGACACAAAAGCATTTTCTGAGTTATCTAGGGAAGTGCTCCCAAACTGGGATGCATACACCTCCAGGGTTATTCAGGGTCAGGGGATGTGACTTCTTGTAATATTGCTGTGTGGTAGGTCAAAGCTTACACATGATCTATTACCCATTGCTCCTGTTGTCTCTGTTACCTCTCTGGCTTCTTTCTCTTTTCTTCCCCTCATTTATCCTGTTCCAGCCACACTAGTCTAATTGTTTCTCAAATTTTTCAAGTGCCCTGCCATGCAGATCTTTGAACATGCTGTATCATCTACCTAAAAAGTTCTCCTACACAACACTTTCCTTACCACAGTCAGGTGTTTACCAAGTTTTCACCTTTTCAATTTAAAATTGCAGCTGGGCACAGTGGTACCTTCCCATCATCCCAGCTTCTCAGAAGGCTGAAAGTAGCAGGAACACAAGTTTGAAACCAGACTGGGCAACTTAGAAAGACCTCATGCCAAAATAAAACAAAAAAGAGTTGGTAATGTAGCTCAGTGGTAGAGCATTTGCCTAGCATGGGCAGGGCCTTGGGTTCAATCTCTACTACCACAAAAAAAAATTAAAAATTAAAATTAATTGATCATCAATTATATTATAATTATTAATTATATCAACTAGTAGCTCTAGTAGCTAATTAATAGTGAGATTCATTGAATTAATTTAATTGCAAACTCCAATAACATTCCCCTTTCCTTAATTCTACCACCCTCATTCTCTTAGCAGTGCTAGTTCCAAGAGCATTTCTCAATTAATCTGAAGGCAATGTTCCACTCCAATAGAATCCAACATAAGACATCTCATTCTCACCTCCATGTAAATCTCCAAGAATCTACCTCTCAAAATCTAAACAAGGACTGTCTGTTTACTAAAGATCCCAGAGGAAAAACTGATTACTGACTTTATGTCACTCCAATAACCAACTCCAAACCACTTCAGCAAATATCTTTTCTCACTTCTATTTTCTCTTCTATCCTTTAGAGGCTTCATGTAGACTTGTCACCATAAAGCACTGTGGAAACGAATGCTTCCATCAGTTTAACTATACCTTTCTCTCATTAGCACATTACACTTTGGAAATGTGCTATCACACCTATCACCTAGCAATTCTACTCTCAAGAAAAATAAGTGCTTATGTCCATCGAAAAGACATGAATAGGAATGTTCATAAGAGCTTTATTCATAAAAGTCAAAACAACAAAATCTGAAATCCATTAGCAAAAGCATAGTGTGTTGCATATTGTTATACAATGAAATTGTGCTGAGCAATAAAAAACCAAATACTGAAGTTGTCAATACCACAGATGAATCTCAAAGATGATATGCTTAGCAAAAAAAAATTAACAACAACAACAAAAAAATCCATGCTAAATGATTCCATTTATATTAAGACTAAGTCTGAATCAAACTAATCTATGGTTAAGGAAGTCGGAATGTAAGCTACAATTGGTGCGTATTTCTTTCCTTCTTTCAGCCTTACTAAATAGTTACAAGACATCTGGAGTAAGCAGAAAGACAGTAATCAATAAGGACCAAAATGCACAATGCAGGCAAGGGTATGAATTCTCAATTTTTTTACCACATCAACAGGCCTTTTAGTTAGGATACTAACATGGTATCCAGAGATTGTGGAGTAGAACTACACCCAAATAAGATAACCTTGAATTATATTGTGCATTCCTGGATTAAAGCTGTAATTCAGCTTCCTTCTCAAAAGTATTCAAACATTATCAGCAAAACAGGTGCTTGGTTGAGAGTGTTCAGAGAAACTAACTCACCTGCCTTCATCTTTCCAACTGTTTAGGGAAAAGGTGGCTTTTTAAAAAGTGATTTAGTCCATGGCCACAGTAACAGCCAAACAAACTCTAACGCAAACCTTTAGTTTCAGTGAGTTAGCCAAAACTCAGCAACTGCTTGTGTTGCTCAAATATAATATTTTATGTCCCAAAGGCATGCAGAAAATGACCAGAAACCTGCCTCTGTTTCTCTTTCCCCAAATATAAATTATAACAAGCCCAAATCTACAATCGCCATACTGTTCAGATATCCTCTTACATCCAACCCAGTTCTCCCTGGTCTAGTAGTTTCAAAATGCACTTAAATATATAGAGCACTTATGTTTGTGTGTGTGTGTGTGTGTGTGTGTGTGTGTAGACAAAGAGAGAGAGAGAGAGAGAGAGAGAGAGAGAGAGAGAGAGAGCGAGCGCATGCGAGTGGCTTTTTCTTAACTGCACAAAGTTGTTCCCACTTCCACCTCCACTTTATACAAGAAGTGAAGAAATTTACTCAACCAGGTTTTTAGCCAGTACTCTCAAGGTGACCTGGGCTCACTTCAGATGAGTTTAAATACCCCATGCACACATCCAGGTATGATCTGGTGGTGTTTTCTACTTCTACCCTTAGGCTTTTTGTGCAACTCAGAAACTAAGGAAAGAAGACAGAAGAGATCTTGTTATAAGTGGCACTGTTACTTTCTGATGGGAATGATTTTAGAGGTAGAGAAAGGGACTTCAATCTACAAAAACATCTCTCTCCAAACATTCAGGTGAAGTCTAAATTATTCTTCCTAAAGATTAAACTCTTAAATTCAAACACTGTCCATCCATCCCCATCCCTCTGTCCGGAAAGATGTGGTCCACATTTCTTACTTAAGTGTGAATCAAGGATTAGTACAGTCATGTAATAAAAGATATAAAAGGGTCCCCTGCCTAAAGTGGAGCTTGAGAACACCAGGAATACCACACCTTCTACTTTGTTTTGTCTGCTATGGTTGTAAGGAAAGAAATAAGGCAATAAAGCAGGAAAATATAAGCAAAGATTTCGACTGTGTTGCTTCATGCCATTTCCATTGCTTTGAAGTGGTTTGTCATAACCTCAACTTAAAAGTAAGCTTGTGTTAAGAGTCTTAGAATAGAAAAATTCTGGGACTATTTTGTATTGTGCTTTTCTGAATTAAAAAAGGTAGATTAAAGGCTTATAATTTAATTCTAAATCATGGTTCAAAAAAATTCTTTTCTCCCCCAAAAAAAGAATTCAGGGAGGTTCTTTTTCTGGCTGCTTCTTTAGAAAGATCCTAAAGCAAGTAACCAGGTAAAAAGAGAAGGGCCACGGGCTGGGGATGTGGCTCAAGTGGTAGCACATTCTCCTGGCATGCGTGCGGCCCGGGTTCGATCCTCAGCACCACATACCAACAAAGATGTTGTGTCCGCCGAGAACTAAAAAATAAATATTAAAAATAAAATTCTCTTCTCTCTCTCTCTCTCTCTCTCTCTCTCTCTCTCTCTCTCTCTCTTTAAAAAAAAAAAAAAAAGAGAGAAGGGCCACGAGGAATAGTACTGTCCTATGCAACTTCCCAAGCTGAAGATGGAATTCCATCAACATGAAGATTGGTTTTGTTTTTGTTTTGTTTTGTTTTGTTTTTCTCCCAGACTGTCAAGTTTCCAAGCACGATATTCACTTCTGATAGTCACATGCAGGTGCTCTGGAACTATGAAATGATGGGTAATATGGAAGAGGACAGAAAGAATGATAACAGAGAAAGTTTCCTTTCTCTTCCTGCCGTCTTCCTTTGCATTAGTCAAAACAATTGAGCACATGGTATCTGCCATTTGGAAGTTCCAGGCCCAAGACGCAAAGAAATTTCATCCCTGTATTATTTGGAAGTTCCTGAATCTTAAGGACAGTTTGCAGAGTGGCTTCGCAGGACCTGAGACTCCTCTTCCCAGGGTTGGTTTGTATAAAGTGCAATCAGTAGAATCAGCTAATAATGTCTAGTTGATCGTTCAGATTCAAACACTTAGAGTATTCTAAATCAGCTCCCGGGATAGCCACCAGGCGCTTGATAATTCCAAAACTCACTGACTAAATTCCCCATGGATAGCTTCCAACCAGAGATGTTACAAGTGGTTCTCCTGCCTAAGAATCATAACTGAGGTATGGTATATCTAGCCAGGGTTTAATCAAAGAGTCTGATCCCCAGGAGAAGGCTAATAAGGGATTTATCACAGGGATTTGTTCTTATGCAGCGGTGGGAGCTGATTAAATGGCTCACATGAGACTGTGCCTTCAAATCTGGTGCTGAGGTCTGAAGCTGGAAGAGTCAACTCTCAGAAAGGAAATACGGTTGTGAAGTAAGGAAAGCAAGGACACATTGGACCTGCAAGGATGGACTGGAATCCTCAAAGTCTCACTGGAACCTGTATTATTTTCTCATTTCTCCTAAGCTTCCAACTTTCAATGACAGAGTATTCTCCTGGGGTTTTTCATCACAGAACCAGATGCACCTGGCCTAGGAGGTGGTGGAGCAGATGAAGGAAGATGCAGCAGGAGCGACCGGAACTGCAAGACCAGCTATCTGAATAAACCTGTGGCTAACTGATGACATGCATGATCAGCAGAAGCACCAGATGCCCAGGCCTCCCAAGTACGATATCTATATGGCTGTTGGTTCACCTCTACCTTCTAAATCTTTCATAAGATTTCTCTTGGACCATTGAAACCCAGAACTATATGAGGAAGCTAATTCTGAACCAGATCATGAGTCACATGCTCTTTCTGAAGTGGGGAGAAAACCATTGGCAGTTCTAGCCAAGCTAAGTTGACACACTACAACCACCGCCCCCCAACTGGACTGGATGTCTAGCACCCACCTGTTCCCTCTAAGCAGACTTCTCTTGATTGTCTTTTTCCGCCAGGTGACAGGTAAGAAAGAGAGGAAGAGAACAGAGGAAGGAAACAGGAGCGACAAGTAAGATGGAGGAAAGCTTAGCACACTACCCAAGGAGCAAGAAACAGAAAAAGAGGAAAAGCCTCTTGTAACACAGAGAATAATCACAGGTAACAAATTGTCCAGGCTTGGAATAAAAGCCAGTACACAGAACATTTTAACTGAAATTTTAACTAAAAGGTCGCAGTGATGCCTAACAATCTCCAGCTCCCAATCTTCTGTATGATTCTGTTTAAACCAAGGTCAGCTAGTGGGAAATAGAGATTCTGGAGGTCCTGCCTTAGCATATCTACTGAAACTGGTGTCATTATGATGTCACCCAAGACTGATGTGAGTATATGACAAGCATTTCATTGTGGGCTAGAAAAGAACTATCAAAAACCATTAAACTGGAAAATGAAATCCTCTAATATTTTGAGTATTAGATCTCATTCTCAAGTTCATTCACCAGCTGCATCTACTCCAGTCCTCCACAAGCACCATTCCCATAATGGATCCCATAGTCCAAGGCTTACTGGATCCCTTGGGGAGCCAAACGAGCTCCTCAGGAAGCCTAAAAGATAATAGAAGAAAAAGCAGAAAGCATCAATGACTGCATTTAGGCTGTGCACACCAACCACTTGGTCCTCATTAGCCTGGGTTTAATTACTGTCCGGACATGGGTCACAGCTTATTTTCATATAATCCATGACACTGTGACTCATGCTCTTGTTAAACTTTTAGGCAGGAAATCTCTATTGGTGGCAAATTACAACCAACTGTCTTTCACTTTATTACCTCATGGCAAAAATAGGCAGAAGAAGAGCACCATTGTTCACATTCACTGGGCACTTGGCACGGTGGAAAAATGAAATCAAAGATATGTGAAGAAAAAATAAAATGAGTCCTCTTTCTCCAAAATAAATAATGCTTTCCACAAAAAAAAAAAAATTTAGTAAACTATGCAAATAGTTTAAGATTTAGCCCTCAGGGAGTATGTTTGTCTGTGGAAAGAGTGGAAGAGGTTAAAAAAAAAAGATGGACTCTAAGTTTGTGACTAAAGGGCTTAAAAATACTGACACTCCAAGAAAGATGGGTGGCCTGGGAGTCATTTCAGAAATACAGATCTAAAGTGTTCATTTTAACCGGTCAAGAGAAATTGATTCATCCATTATATTGACTCTCATGTAGAAATTTGGAGAAAGGCTGAGGAATTACAAGTTAGTAAGTCTTAGATCACATGAAAAAAAAAAATAGTCAGAAGTTAACAGTGCCCATCAGGAATATCCAAAGGAAAGGTGTGTTGTGTGTGTGTGTGTATGTGTGTGTGTGTGTGTATAATATTAAATATATATATATATTAAAAGGAAACCTTATATGTATAAGGTTTCCTTTTAATGATTGAGACCAGTGGTTCTCAAACTGTGACCCCCAAACCAGCAGCACCAGCATTATCTGGAAATTTCTTAGAAATACTAAATCCTATTCCTTGTACACACACACACACACACACACACACACACACACACACACACACAATTAACTCTAGGATTGGGACTCAAATCAAGGTGAGTCTGAGGCATACTAAAGTTTGAGAACTACCAGTTTAGAGTGTAGAGATTTACTTTGGCTATGAAACATTGCTAGTTCCAAATGACATCTAGTTCTGTTTCCATGATCTCCTGGCCCCTAGGGAAAAGCATGATTTTCCAGGTAGCTAGGCTTGCTTTCAAGAAGCGAGTGCCCTAACCAGGCTGACTAAGGCATTCCAGTCCTCAGTGCTATGTTTCCCAAGCTAAATTAATAAATTAGCTTCCTGACTTTTGTAAATCAGTCACCTGCAAGGTGTTTCTGGCCTGAGCCAACACCCCAGTTTGAAACCTGATGCTCATAAGCCCCATAGACAACACCACCCCCTGGTGCTTACACACTATCAAAATGGAAAATGTGAAGCTTTTTTGCAAGCAGATCTCTTATCCACCAAACAGAAGGAAAAATATCCTGGTTATTCTACTGTCCATTGGAGTAAAGAGCAAGGATTCCTTCCCTTTGCAACTCCTTCATTGTTTCTGGGAAACATTCTCCAGAGACTTCAAACTCCAGTGCCATTGTTTGAAAAGTCAAGTATCTGAGAAAAGAACATCACAGGTAGGGTCTTCCCAGACCAACAAGACTTGAATTAAACCCCTAAGAATGAAGAGGATACAAATAGAGAAGAGCCATATGGAAGAGGGTCTGAGGGAAAAATAGGAATTATAACTATTAGGAATGGAGAGCAACCAGTGGAGAGTGATCAGAAGCAAGTTCAAATTTGATTCAATTATCAGTGGCAGCCAGAGTAAATGTCTGAGTGAACAGGTCAGGTGACAAGCAGGCAGTTCTTATCACTTAATAGATCCTTTGAAAGTTCTAAGGATACCATGACATTGGTGAGCAAAGAGATCTCCCTAAGAGATTGCAGGAGGTTCTTCTTAGGGAACATGAACTCTGAGCATCCCTCCACTCAAAATCTGTCGAATACTTATGCTTCTAACTTTATCATGGCCTTGAGTTAAAATGAACCATCAAAAGAAAATTGACTTTTAATAAAACCAAAAACATTGAATATGCCACAACTAATCTTCAGCATGCCTCATTCACAGGTCATGTGGAAAGTAGGGAAAGGACCAAAAACGTGATTTTCAGTCCCTCACTCTATCACAGGCTGTGTGGTGTTTGGTAAATGCTATGACTTAAATGTGTTCCCCAAATTTCATGTTTTAGAAACTTAACCCTCCATGCAACAGTATTGGGAGGTCAGGTGTTTGGGTAATGCCATCTCAATGCCATTATAAAAGGGCTTAAACCTGCAAGTTCAATCTCTTGCTCTCTCAGACATGCAATTCTCTTTTGCCTTTCTGCCTCCTATCATAGGATGACACAGCAAGAAGGCCCTGGCCAGACATAAGCACTTGATCTTAGACTTCCCAGCCTCCAGAACTGTAGGAAATTAATCTCTGTTCTTTATAATTTGCCTAGTCTCAGGTATTGTTATGGCAGCACAAACAGGAATAAGACAGAAAGTTATAGGCCCTCTTTAGTCTGTTTATGCATCAACAAAATAGAATCAATATTTTATCACAGTTGTAAAGATGAAGTGAGAAAGCAAACATAAATCATCTAGCACACATCCTGATACCTAGTATGGATTCATTAAATGACATCTGAATCTGAATATGAATGTTCTGGTAGCAAAATACTACACATATCATACCTGGAATTTAAAAAAAAAAAGTTAGCAATTAATGGTATGACAAAGATTATAGGAAAAAAATTTAAACAACTTAAAGGAATACATTTGTTATTACCCCCATAGTATCACACATGCATCTATTTACGATCACTTTACTAATCACAAACAGGAATTTTTGAATTTTTGAAGAAAAGAGGAAAAAATGTTCAGCACCTATTGCCTAAATTTATATCACATGGAAATTATGTCACACTTAACCATAGATATGAAAAGCCTCTGGAGATCCTGATCACTACCCTAAAAGTTATTGTTTTATGCATCTATTTGGCTACCAAAAAACACAGTAAAGTCAGTGGAAGAGCAATGGTGACTTCTCCACTTGAGCATCTACAATGAATGAACACTGTTCAGTGCCAGCTCAGTCCAAAGCTCAGTCCCACAGGAGCCGGTATGTTGCCGTCAGGTTCCCATAGCAATTATCTGTGCTTGGCTCTCTTAGATGGCAGGCTCTGTACTGTCATGATGAACTCATGGAAGAGACAGGTAATTTGAATGCACCCAACACCCCTAGGTAATTAAAATCCCAAAGCAGATGAGACAGCTCCATTCCACAGACACTAGTCAGAAAGCTTCGGCTTCAGCAACAAGCTCCTGGTTCTTCTGGAAACATTTTCTGGGATGCCAACAGAACTAGGCAGCCTTCCCTAAGCATCCAAAGCTGTGTACTCAGGGGAGGTACAGAAGAAATGCAAACACATGACAAAATCCAAAAGAAGTGATACCAAAGGCAGCCTAGTGAGACACATAAAATGAAATTGTAACGTTATCATGCAAAAATCCAGAAGAGGCTGCCACTGTTTGGGGCACATTTGTTTAATATAAACACCATTCCTCCAAGATGAGGGGCTAGCATGGCTACATAGGTGCCAGTCAACACTTTCCTCATCACTGATCATCTCCTCTGCATGCATTTGACTCTCCCACCACTTTCTTCTGTTTAAAATGCCAAAATATCAAAACCTTAAATTGCCAAATATGTCCCTCAGATTATTTCTTTTCGGTACTAAAATGTATGCTATATGTATTTCAAGAAACTACTTTTATAATGACCAAAACTAGAATTTTATTTTAAATCTAATTTCATGCACAATGACTTTCATCTTCTTTGCTTCTTTGACTTTTCCTCAGTGATTTCAGGCCAGTGTGGTTTCCCCAGCTGGAATACCAACTTCTTCCTTTGCCACTAGATTCTCCCATCTGCCAATGTCCAATAAAGTTCCATGTTCAACCTAAGACTGTGTTGACTGCTCACTCCAGAGAGATTGCCCTTCTTGTCCAGTGCCAGCTCTGCAAAGCTCAGTCCTTGTCACCACATTTCACAAAGTGTGCTCCTTAGACCACATTAACCTGCTTCTCTAGTTTAATTTCCCTGTTCAATTCTCAATATCAGTTCCATGAACACATTTAATTAATGCTTCCTATTACATCAACCCTTTAGAAAGTCATGATTTCACAGTTGTATGCTAATAGCTCTGAAACATTCTGAATCAAGGCCTCCTTTATTGATTTTCTCCTCTTTATTTGACTGTGGATTCTGTTTCTTAAGTTTTTTTCCATATGCAAATATACACACCATTTTATCTCCATGTAAGGAACACTCCAGGAGAATGATTTTCCACAACAATGCACTTGGCATTCATTTTCTCTAATAAATCCACTTTGAAAATACATAAGGAGAAGGGTGGGAGAAATTTGATCAATGGGTGCTCAGTTATATGTAGGAACAAGGACCTCTGGAATACTATTGCTCAGTATGGTGACTATGCGTAACAATTATGTAGTGTACATTTCAAGAAGCTAGAGGACAGAATATTAAAGTTTTTATCAAAAACAATTGATAAATATTTGAGGACATAAGTATGTTTAACCTGATTTAAACATTGTGTAATATATACTTTTATCAAGCATTACATGGAACTCCATCAACATGTACAACAATTATGTTTCTGTATATCAGATAATATTTTTTAAAAGATAAGAAAACACATTTGTTGGAAATTAACGGATCTTTTATCTAATGAAAAATCTAGTATGATAAAGAGGCTGTTAGAGCACAATAAAAATGTATAGACAATTATAGATTCTTTCAGTGTTTCCTATAAACACACCAAAAGCCCCTGGTGATGTTACATAAAGACAAACTTTAGCCCTTCATCCACCCCCCTTTTTTGAGTGTAATCACTCGATACCTTCTATTATCAAACATGTTTTAGAAAAGGGTGTTTTGGCCCATCTATGCATTTTTGCCTTGACTGACAAAAGAGAAATTCTAATTTATAGAAATATGGGGGGTGGGGTTAGTCTCTTCCCTCTATCCTGGCTTACTCTTCTCCCAAAGGAAACTTAGTGACTCATCTCACCAGTAAGATTGAAAGGCCTAGGATCCCTTCTGAACTCTCCCTTCTGGGACCACCCTGCTTGCATCCTGTGTGCTCCCACCTGGTAAGCTCATTGGGACAGGGCTTCTGCACTACAAGTGTAAGGGGCTTAGTCTACTAGGTAAGACAATGAGGATATTAGAAAGCTAGGTTGTCAGTACATATTGCCATATTCCTCAGTGCAGGCTGACCAGCAATCAAACAGATATATTTTATCCTACGCTGAATTCTGCATCTATTTCTCAATTTCTGCAGAATCTCAAGGAAGAGTATGTAGAGTTGTAATTTCTAAATTAACGAGCCTCCAAAATATGAGCACACTTACCTCCTTATATCTCTTTGTCCCCCACAGAATATGGCCCAGTGCCTTCTACAAAGATGGCCATCACTAAATATCAGTCAAGGTGTAAGCAGTAAGAACTTAGTTTTTCAGATTAACTCCCATCCCTCACTACCTCTGCCAAAGTGTACTGCTTTTGAATGGTTTTAAAATGTCATGAAGCAGCAAAGAATGGGACAAAGTCACAATTCCAGGTGTTTAGGGACATAACAAGTCTGAGGGAGATTCATGGTTAGAAGTAAAATAATTTTCAATTTTATATAGGTTTTGTTTATGTTCTGGCCATATTTCCAATTTAGTCAGAAATTTGCTAATAAATGTATATGGCAGACCAATTGGAGGATCTGGGCATCTTCAATCCCCACCCTATTCCTAAGAGCATCACAGGTATTTGGCCCAGGACAAGCTGAGACTTGGAGACACTGAAAGGACAATTTTTCCCTA
The DNA here is from genome assembly GCF_964194105.1 of Spermophilus citellus. Lineage (NCBI taxonomy): Eukaryota > Metazoa > Chordata > Mammalia > Rodentia > Sciuridae > Spermophilus > Spermophilus citellus. The sequence goes on along the minus strand of NC_138185.1, from coordinate 32,130,522 downwards.
AAATATCTAATCCACTGGTGCCTAAGATTCTCATCACTAAAGACACTGTACTAGGCTACAGCTCCATCAGTGTGCCCATGTGGATAAATTAGATAAATTAGACAAAACTTAAGTGCAAGTAAACTCAGGAAAAAAAGGAATCAAATTATTGAAAACAGGAAAGGTTTTCAAGGACAGACTCAAAATTACATATAGCACAATGCTAGAATCTGTGGATCTGGATGCAGACTATTTGAATCACATCCCAACTCTACTACCTTCTAGCTTTGTGAAACTGGACAACACACAACTTTCTTTACTCACCTGTAAAATGGGATTTTGTGAGGAATAAATGCAACAGAGCAGAGCCAGGACAGAATGGAATATGCAAGTGTTGGTTTATGTTTTCTTTTGTTTTATTTTCCTTTTTTGTTGTGCTGAGGATCCAACCTAGGGCTTCACACAAGCTAGAAAATGCTCTTCCCGTGAGCCACATCCCCAGCCCACAAATGCTAATTATTATAAGAGAGGATAAATGTTGCAGATAAGTTAATGTGGGGAAGAATAGATCAAGGTAGGGTCATAAGACACTGAAAACCAGGAAAGGGGACAAGTGGGTCCTGTAAACACACTATGAATAAAAACCATGATAAAAGAATAGTCAAAACTTCTGCTATCTTATGTCAGTTCCAACCTGTTGGAGCTTTTATAGTTTGTTGTCAGAAAATAAAGGTGAATGAGGACACAACCAATGAGTCTCTGAAACTTTATCTCAGCTTATTCATTTGTTCTAGAAGACTCTAGATATCACAGACCCCATTCAAAGAGATTTGGTTCTAAGCAATCACTATGAACCATTTTATAGTGCAGTTCCATTCGACAAAAATTGGAGCACCTAAAACATGCAAGACAGTTTTCTAGAATCACCTGTAAGAGACACAAGATACACCATTTATCAATTTCAGGCAGATCATTATTGAGGTCAGGAAAAGAGTAAGGAAAATATATTCAGAAATAAAAAGAGAAAACTGATATCAACAAGGTATTCAAAAAATCTTTGTTGAAAATTGCATAAATAACATATATTGGAGTTTGTATATATGTTGTGTCAGATAACATTTAATTTACTATGATTAGACATAATGTCATAAGATATTGAATTTCCAAAGGAAATAACGGCTGGCATTAGAAGCAGAATCCAGTCTGTGCTTACAACAAAGTCAAAGTTTTGTTCAAAGACAAAAATTGAAATTGGGTTTATACTTTGTCTTCTAAAAGCAGGCCTTGAGACAAGACAATGGATTCAGGTGCCTTCTTTTGGAGTTGATCCCAAGGAGAAGTAAGAGAAGAGAGAAAGAAAAAGGAAGGAAGGGAAGGCTAATGTAGGAGACGTTGCCACAAAGTCACTGCTGTCTGTAAGTGGAGTGATCCCACCAGGACCTCCTGAGGAGCATTCTGAATGCTTCCTAGGACTATTCACCTAAGATATGGGAAACTGAGGCATCAATCACCCTGCTATTCTCCCTATTGGGGAAGATTTTACAGCAGGGCACTATTGCCACATGATGGGGCTTCACTTGGATCTTCCAGCTGTGGGAGAAGCTACTAAGACAGAAATCAGTAACTCTCTGGAAGAGGGCACTGAAGCTGGAAGCATCATCATCCATCACTGCTGCAGATAAAACTTACAAAGTAAGCTAAAGATATGTAATACAAGCACCAAGGGTAATTTCTTACAGAACCTTTGCTGTATTATTTCACTAATAACCTAGGTTATTCAATAGATGATAACCAAAGATCATTGGCCATTGGACTGGTCATTTTTTTATTAAAAAATAACAAAATCATTCCTCCCTCTGAAAATGTCCATTTTTCCTCATTGCTACAACAGTCCCTTCCCTCCTTTAATATGCTGTTTATGATTCACATTTTCTAAGGAGCCTTCCAAACTCAGTTCATCACAGCAACCCCTCTACTCCTAAACTATGTCTACATCTACTGTTTTTATGTTGTAGTTTATTTAAGTGACATGGGTTGTTATTACTTGATTTGAGTTGAGGGGGAGGTCAAAATATGTCCTTTAAAATAATTACCTGTTACACAAGCTTGTTGTAGCAATATCAGATAGCACAGCAGATTTTAGTACAACTTCCTTAGTAAGGATGTATGAGGATAGCATTAGCTGCTGTAACAAACAAATATAAACATATATGATGGTACAAACATAACAAAAGTTTCTTCTGGCCACCATTAAGTGCAAAATTGGTGTCCCTGATTGGTAGGCAGCATGATTCTAAGACATTCTAAATTCTGACCAATCAGTGATCAGGCTTCTTCTGTAGTGTTGCTTGCCATCTTCAACACTGGTTTCCAAAGTCAGTGGGCTCCTCCACCTCAAGCCAGTGGAAGGCAAAAGAATTCTACAGGATCACATGGAGGAGTTTTCCTAAAACTCCTGTTAATGTTTTTCACACTTTGTAATGGTCTGTATGTGTGACTGCTCAATGGAATATGAGCCTTTATTGACTTCTGAACCATTTTTATTTTAGAATATTTGACCATGCCAGATATGACAAAGCACTTACTAAAAGTTTTTTTTTGAGAGAGAGAAAGAGAGAATTTTTTAATATTTATTTTTTAGTTTTCAGCAGACACAACATCTTTTATTTGTATGTGGTGTTGAGGATTGAACCCAGGCTGCACACATGCCAGGAGAGCATGCTAACGCTCGAGCCACATCCCCAGCCCCTTACTAAAAGTTTTTGATTAACTAAATGAAAAAAATTTTATCTGTCACTCTCAAGTTATTAATACAGGTCATTGCCCATATGTGTTAAATATCACTTGTTCCAAGTAAGACATTGTCATTTAGTATTATTATTTAGAAATAAGAGTATAATTGAAGGTAAGACTGCATTCTGAGACCCTATGTTTGGCATCTAAATAATGGTGTGGCCTAAGAGTCCAGTATAGGGCACCTCTTTGTCTCTGTAGGTACTGCCTCTCTGGGCAATCTCATTTATTCATTTATCAGTTGTCTAGTGCCATGATAATGCTGTGTAACAATTAATATAGGACTTCAATGGAAAACCACAATAATTATTCATTTTTCCCTATTAATTTATAGATTGTCTGGGCAACTCTGACCATCTGGATCAGATAAGCTATTATCTGATAGATTTCCTTCTGTATCTGCAGTCAACTGCCAAGTCAACTGGAGGCACCTGGTCTGGGATGGTCTCAGCTGGGAGGACTCAGCTGTTCCACTTGGTCTCAAGGTCCAGTAAGCTAGCTTAGGTTTGAGTTATTTCTCAATAGGGGTTTGAGAAAGAAGAAGCAACAAAGCCTCTTTAAAAACCATCAGTTAATTCTGATATTCATATAGAAAAAGAGAAAATGTCAAGATAACTAGAAAAATTCATCTATAAAAGAAAAGCGATACCAGATGCGGTGGCACACACCTCTAATCTCAGAGGCTCAGAAGGCTGAGGCAGGAGGATTGCAAGTTCAAAGCCAGCCTCAGCAACTTAGCAAGGCTCTAAACAACTTAGAGAAAACCTGTCTCAAAATAAAAAAGGAGTGGAGATGTGTCTCGGTGATTGAGCACCCCTGGGTTCAATACCTGGTATAAAATGAAAGAAAGAAAGAGAGAGAGAGAGAGAGAGAGAGAGAGAGAGAAAGAAAAGTGATGAGGGGAAATGAGCCCACTCTGAAGTTAGAATATATTATGAAGCTAGAAAAATTATTATGGTGAACAAAATAAACATTCAGAAATAGAGTTAAATAAAAGTGAAATTTAGCTCATGATATAGACAGTGTTTCTGATCAATTTTGACTCGTTAGTAAATGGGGACTTCGGGGAACTGACCAGCCTTCTGGAAAAAAGCAATAGGGATTCATTGCTAAGTCATGCCCTACAATTAAATTCCAAATGCATTAAGTGTGTATTAAAATGTAAAGAAGAAAAGAACAGTGGGAAAGATTTTTGTAAATATGACAGAAAATCTGAAATCACAAAAAAGATAGATATATCAATTACATATAAACCAAACATTTCTGCATGCCAAAAGTCAACACTATAATTGAAGTTAAAAGAAAAACAACAACTTGTTATTTATATCATCAAAGCAAAAACTGATTTCCTCAAAGGAAAAACAGGCAAAAAATATGAATACAAGTTTAAGATTTATAGAAAAAAATTATGAAAGCATTTTCAACCTAACTCATAAAAATGAAATATAAATCTAAAATAAAGTACCTTTTATTTACATCAAATTAGCAAGCATTAAAAAGTTTTCTATTGGACTGGGGGTGTAATTCACTGGTAAAGCACTTGCCTATCATGTGCAAAGCCCTGAGTTTGATATCCAGCACCACAAAAAAAAAAAAAAGAAGAAGAAGAAGTGTGTAAGAAAGTATTGCATTATTCTATGTTGAAAAAATATAGATCAGGGATCAACAAACTTTTATTCTTCTTTTAAAAAATTTTATTGCATATATTTGAGATTTACAATATGATATTATACAACACATACAGACAATAACATAGCTACTATGGTGAAGCAAATCAATGTTATCTATTATGTCACAGTCACAGTTACTTTTATGTGACAATAGTACCTAAAACCTGCTTATTTAACAAAAATACCTAATGTGATATAGTTTTATAAACTCTCATGCTGTATATTTTCTGTTTAGATATATTGGCTCCATATATGTGATACATTGGGTTCTCTGACCTGCATCTCCCAATCATCTGCCTTCACCCCACTTCAACCCCTACTACTAGTTTATTCAATATCCTCCCTTTTTTAAGATTCCACGTGTCAGTAAGATTGTGTGTGTGTGTGTGTGTGTGTGTGTGTGTGTGTGTTTCCTGTATCTGACTTACTTCACTTAGCATAGGTCTTCCAAATCCATCCATGTTGTGGCCAATGGCAAGATCTCATTCTCTGGTAGGGTTGAATCACATTTCTAGATAGATAGATAGATAGATAGATAGATAGATACATACATACATACATACATACATACATACATACATACATACCACATTTATTTCCTTCAATCATCCATCAATAGATATTTAAGTTGTTTCCATATCCTGGCTCATGTGAAAAAAGAGCAAGCTTTTTCAATAAAGGATCACATAATAAATACTGTCTGTGATCCAACAAAATTTCATTTATAAAATTGTCAGCAATAGTTTGTCCACTGCTAGTAATACTGGTGTCCACCCTGCCTGCTACACAAGTGAACCTAATTTGTACCACCTTCATGGAGAACAGTATAGCATAACATGTCAATCTTCAAGGGCATATATATTTTAATCCAGCAATTCTAACTCTACACCTGTAGCTCATAGGAATACTCACAGTATATGAAATAATACCATGTCCACTGCAGCCCAACTTTTGGAGACCACCTAAACGTCCACTAATAAGGGCTTACTAAATTGTAGTGGGCATATTTATACTGTGGAATAAGACTCGACTGTGAAAAACAATAAAAAGGCCTCAATTACTAGTATGGAATGAATCCCATGGTTTAATGCCAAATTAAAAAGCAAAATACGGGAGAGAAACATATGACCCTATCACCTAGGTGGTAACACATAGACACATGCACACATGTATTAGTTAATGAAACATCTGATCACTGGAAGGCTACAAAAAAGCTGCCCTCTTGAACTGAGTGAATGGGAGCAGAATAAGAATGAGACCATCTTTTCACAATGTGAATATTTTTGAACCAGAATTTTTAGCTGTGGTTCTCATGTTACTTACATGAACATTATATATAAATGAACTTTCAGTCAGGCCCTTTTAACAGTAGATAGGCAAGACACATGGTTTAAAGGAATCTCTGACAAGAAAATATGCCCAAGAAACCCATGATCCCGATTGTTCTGGCCCATACTGTTTGGGATCTTGTTGTTCTTTTATCTTTGGTCTTATAAAAGCATTTTTTAAAGAGAGAGAGAGAATTTTTTAATATTTATTTTTTAGCTTTTGGTGGACACAACATCTTTTATTTTATTTTTATGTGGTGCTGAGGATCAAACCCAGCGCCCCGCGCATGCCAGGCAAGCGCACTACCGCTTGAGCCACATCCCCAGCCCTTACCTTTGGTTTTTAGGACCTCTTACTGCTTTTGTTAAGTCCCAAATGTTCTATTTCTCTTTGAACCTATGTACCCAGCGTGTCTGAGTCACCCATCCCTGCCTCCTCCACTCTTTCTCTCCCGAGGGTTCACCTGAGGTAAGGTGGTCACCAAGGGTTTCTTTGTCAACTGAGTGGGTCCTGTTGGCAAGTGCCAATGCCAAGAACACAGGGCAGACAAGGCCAGGTCTGGAGGAGCAAACGCTGGCCAGACAAGCTCCCAACACTCACCTGATTGGGAAAGGGCATCTTTCGCAAGTCTTCTCACCCACCTGGCCCTCATTTGGAAAGTTCAGGATGGAATCAATGAGAAGATGGCTATGGGAACAAGGTCCATACACCCATAATGACCACAGAGACAAGTATGATTGTTGGCTGATGATTCCATAAGGACAGCAATGAAAGAGAGACAGTGCCCAGGTGAACTCCACCACCTTAACACCTACCTTCATTTAACCATGACCTTCCCCCTGTCTCCTTCTCAATAGCATGGCCACTTTTTCTGGCTCGTGAAGGAAAAAAGACCAATAGCTCTAAAGTGTAAAGTACCCCAGGAGCACAGACTGAGACAGGGATTTATCAAGGATGAACCCTCAGAAGGAGAGAGGAGGAAGTGGGAGAGGACAGGGGAAGAATCTGAGCAGAGGTGTGATCTTGGCTGGAGCCTAGCTGCAGCCTGATCTGAGGGGGGCTCTGAGGCACAAATGACATCACAGAGTTAAATCAATTCTTAGCTTCAGACTGAAAGGGGAGGTAAAGGAGGTAGCTTCCCTGGTAAAGGAGCCCTTCTATAGCTGAGGAAAATCCTATGGAAAAATCAGTTTCAAGGGAATAAGTTTCCCAGTCTGGGTGAGGCACTAAGAGTACCCACCACATACCATATACCTCACATTCCTGAGGAAGCCCTGAACAGCAGAGGACAGCTGCCCTCACCCAAATGAGTATCCAAGGGCAACTCATGGCTCCACCATCTGTCCCTCAAATGACAAACCTCTGTTTGGTCAATGCTGTAGCATGCTTGAGCCAAATATCAGCCAAATGTAGTAGTGTTCTAGGGCTGCCATGACAAGGTATTACAAATCAAATGGCTTAAACAACAGCAGTGTATTGTCTTGCAGCTCTTGAGGGAAGAAGTTCCAGGCCAAGGTGTCAACAGGGCCATGCTCCTTATGAACCTGTAGGGGAAGGATCTTTCCTTGTATCTTTCAGCTTCTGGTAGCCCCCAACTTTTCTTGGTTTATCGCAGCATGGTTCCAATTTTCATATGACATTCTCCCTACGTGTCTATATCTGGATTTTCCCCGTTTAAAAGAAGACCAGTCATACTGGATTAGAGACCCACCCTACTCCAGTATAACCTCATCTTGATTAATTATATCTGCAATAACTCTATTTCCAAGTTAGGTCACATTCTGAGGTCCTGGAAGTTAGGATTTCAACATGTGAATTTGAGGGAGGAGGAGACATAATTCACATTACCATTTTTACCTAAATGTTTTGGCTTCCAGTCTAGAGCTATTTCTACTATATCACAATTCTACTTCAATAACCCAGTCTTGTAAGACCCATCATTTGATTATAACCCCCTATTTAGCCTTTATTATCATTAACTTAGGTATGAAAATTCTAAGGGAGGACCCAAACCATTCCCTCTTCTGGGTGACAGCAGACCTAACCTTGACCTGGACACAATGCAAGGACTCCTCTCATGTGGAGCTTCCATCTTGGTTAGGCCTTCATCTGGTCAAACACTGAGCAAAGAAGCCATGTTTATGAAGATGAAGACCATTTCATTATTGGAGGTGGGGAAGCAGAAAGAAGGAGATGTACAGGCTGGGGCTGGGGCTTAATTGTAGAGTACTTGCCTAGCACGTTTGAGGCATGGGTTTCAATCCTCAGCACCACATAAAAATAAATAAAATAAAGGTATTATGTCCATCTACAACTAAATTTTTGAATTTTTTTAAAGTATGAGCTATATATAACAGTTTTGGTGACAAAGTACATGTTTTAATATTGGCTTTAAGGTACCTAATATTGTTATTAGGAAAACTTCTGAGTTTGGAGAGACAACCCAGAGAGTAGGTCCTTATTCCAATATGCTGGATATTGAGAGAAAGGGAGTAGAGACATGAATCATAATTGTTCCTAGCTACTCATCAAAAGGTCAAATGAAGTCACTGGAAGCACACCTGTAAAAAGGTGCACCATTAAAACTTCCATTCTGGAAAGCAATGCCAGGGAGGCTCATCAACAAAACACCTAGGAGAGTGGATCATTTGTAGGTAGTCAAGGAGCCATGTAATGCACATGAAGCCATTACGGCACAAGAGTAATATGTGTAAGTGAAAATGATGAAGTGGTCCCACTAAGAGATGTTGTCCATGTCTATCCTCAGCAGCCTTCACATGGTCCCTCTCTCCAGGCAAGTGTTTTCTTGACCCCATGTTTAGGTTCTAAACATCCCACGCTGCCATCTGGGCCAAAGAGTTGCTTCAGCATCAAGGTGATGTCACGGACTCCTGGCATTCAGGCTACCTATTAACTTCTCCTGCCTGTCTTGAACTTCCTGACCCAACATTTGGCCCTGACCTCTGGAAACATCACACACCTCACTCCCACTTGCCTGCCCAACCTTCTGCTGCCTGAGCTAACTTAGACCTATGATCTTCATAGGATGTTTTTGCAAATCCAGGGTCTGTGGATCAAATATCTGTGTGACCTGTAAACTCCATTTTCAAGTTTTCTAGATCCTTTGAATCAAGAAGTTTTCTTTATTTTTTATTGATATGTTTTAATAAATGACAGTAGAATGCATTACAATTCATATTATACATATAGAGCATAATTTTTCATAACTATGGTTGTATATAAAGTATATTCACACCAATTTGTGTCTTCATACATGTACTTTGGATAATGATGTCCATTACATTCCACCTGTGGAACCAACCTAGATGCCCTTCAGTAGATGAATGGATTAAAAAATGTGGCATATATACACAAAGACATTTTCTTTAAACCAATAGTTTTTAGACCCTAGCCATACTGCAGGAGATTAAATAATATTGGGCTAGTACATATCATGTAAATTTGTTGTCAAATTTAGACTTATAGCAGAATAGTCATGCGTGTAGAAAGAAATGTTACTACGCCATTGTGACCTTATAGAGTCGACTTGGGAAGTGACCTCCTAAGTATGTTGCAAATGTCATCACACTAAATTGTATTTCACAGGTGGAATAGAATGATTGTAGTAATGGTTCTAAGTCTTTACCCCATCTATATCTGTGTCCTTTGTGATTATAAAGTGTATATTGCACTCCCATTCTGACACTGGACTGGCCAAGTATCTTGATATGGTCAAGGAGATATGGCCAGACTTGCTGCAAAGTCTTAAAAAAGCAACTGAATGCTTCCACTCGCTCTTATCTCTTTACCACTGTCATGAGAACATTCCTGAGATAACCCACCAGATGCTGGGACACATAGAGAGGGCCTGAGTTTTTCTGTTCTCATTATCCCTGCTATAGATACCTTAGGTCAGACACAGCCCACAATCTCAGACAAACCAGTCCAGACCTGAAAAGTCAACCAGCCAGTGTGCAGACTGAATGTATCCCACTTGGAGCACAAGTTTCAAGCTTGCTACTAACACCATAGTTTTCTTAAATTCCACAAGAGCATATGATTTTCAATTTTGGCCATTGATGTTTCTTAAGTGCCTACTATGTGTCAGGAGATACAGACAGTGCCAATAGATAGTAGGCTTTTGATAATCATTTATTGAATTAAGAAATGAATAAATGAAATAATAGTGATAATAGTGAATTAATAAATGAATAAATAAAATAATAGTGATAATAGTAAAAGCAGTAATAGATACAGTTTACATAGACTATTATATCCTACGCACTTCTAGGTATGTAATAAACTATTTCATTTGATTATTTTGTTAACCCTGTGATATAGCTATTAGCTAGTCCTCTTTAACGATGAGAAAATTGCAGTTTAAAATGATGGAGCAACTTTCTCAAAAATGACACATGCAGCACTCAAATTCAAGACTATTTAACTTCAAAATTTATGTTATAGAAATTATAGCATTGAAATATTAAGGCTATTCAATAAGTAGAGCTTAGAGAATTTGAGTGAATTGATCAGATTTTAAAAACAAATGGTACAAAGTTGGCCCTGGAGCTAACCATAAAATGTGAAGCCAAGTAGGCACAGTTCTGAGATCCCTCCTGGAAGAATATGGAGTGATCAATTGAAAGTTTGATACAAATTCAGAAGCCAAATCAATTAGATGAGAAATATGCAAAGTAGTATTAATAGAATTACTACAGACCAAGACACGCATGTAGTAAAACCTAACTGATATTGGTAATAAAGACAACAAAAAAAGGTAAGATGGAGTGGATTGATATTGAACTGAAGGAATTTAGCTACCTTCCCTCTTAGAGTACAAAAAGGAATATTTAAAGAAAGTAAGTCAATAACAGCTGAAATAAACCAAATGGTATAAGAGTGTATGACCCAAGGTTATTTACACAAACAGAACCAGTAGTGGGAGGTGTATGTGTGTGTGGGTGTGGTAGTCCCCCTTATCTGGAATTTCACTTCCTATTGCTTAGGTACCCATGGTAAACTGTGGTCAGAAAATATAGTATGGTACAATAAGATATTTGAGGCGGAACATTTACAGCATATTGTTATTGCTGTAAATTCTATTGTTCTATTTATCATTAGTTCTTGCTCATCTCTCACTGTGTCTAACTTACACATTAAACTTTATCATACGTTTGTATGTGTTGGAAAAAGCAGAGTGTCTATAGAATTCAGTACCATCAGAGGTTTCAGACTTCCATTGGAGGTCTTAGAATGCATGTCCCACAGGTAAGGAGAGACTACATTTTTTATATATATAAAGAGAGACATACAGAGAGAAAGAAAGAGATCCATTATAAAGAACTAGATTACACGATTATGGAGGCAGGAGTCTGAAATCTGCAGAGTGGACCAATGGTTGGAGATCAGGAGAGCCACCACAGTTCCAGTTGAAAAGCAGTCTGCTAGATAGTTTCTTCTTGCCCAAGAAAGCCAATCTTTCTGCTCTATTCAGGCATTCAACTGATTAGATGAAGCCACCTATTTTATAGAGAGCAATCTACTCACTCAAAGTGCACCAACTTAACCATTGATCTCATCAAAAAAAACCTCTCCAAGGTAGTTAGTACATAAAATTAGCCCTCACAAGGCAGGAAATAGAAAGTCAGATGTTTTGGAGAATTACTCAAACAGAGTAAAAGGGATTAGATAGAAAAAGAAACATAAGAAAGGAAAACCACAGATAAAATTATACATAGGAAGAAAATCATTAAAGAGAACCTGAAGTATTCACTGGGACCACTAATTTTAGGCAGGCTATTAAAAAAAGTTGGATCAATCAGACTTCCCTCTCCCACTCCTGTATAGACTAAGTGGACTGTAGCATCAGGAATACCTCCAGGCCCTGAGGACCACATTCTAAAGAAACTGAACCCTGAGGAACATTCTTAATGGGAATATTAGGTCTGAAGAGAAATGTGGTTGTTACTTCATACCTGCACAAAGATAACAGAAGCAACCTGACACATGTATTATTTTCCCTAGAATAAAACCATGAATACAGCTGACCCTTTGCATCTATAGATTCCACATTCATGTATTCAACCACGTAGGGCTGGAAAATATTTGGAAAAAGTACATCTGAACTGAACATGTACAGACTTTTCTGTTTTCATTGTTCCCTAAACAATATGGTATAACAGTTATTTATAGAGAATTTATGTTGTATTAGGTTTTATAAATAACCCAGAGAGGATTTAAAGCATACAGAAACAGAAATATGTGCAATACTTTATGTGCAAATACTATGCCATTTTATATAAGGGACTTGGGTCTCTGCAGATTTGGGTATCCACAGGGGATCCTGGAACCAATTCCCTGTGAATGAGGGACAACTATATAACACTCTGAGTCACTCTGAGCCTGGATGTGGTTACCTAAGATATTATCAACTCCTCTAAGGTACAAGATTTCCCCAAGCAAAGAAACACATAAAAAGTAAGGATACAGAAAGACAGTAAAATGATAGAAAAAGATAAAGCAGGAAAAATTAAGAAAAACCTATGTAGGTTTTTATATCTGCTAATAAAAAAAATGTTTTAAACAACTGTTAATAAAATACAAGATAAATTAAACCTCAAGGTAAATTTTTTTGTAAAAAATAGAATGCCTTTGCAAAACATCTTGCCCTAACCTTGTAATACTACACATTTTATTCTCTAAGATACAGTGTATTGTCAAGGTAAGTTAACTTTGTAATAAAGTGCACCAACTTTCAGAAATTTAGCATAATAAAAGTTAATTTTCTCTTTAGGACACTATGGAATGATCAGCATGAGGACAGAGAGTGGGTACATTGCATTAATCCACACAGTCATGTGGGGGAAGAGAGAGAAGATTGCTGCATGGACATTTTCATGGGCCAGCCCTAGAAGTGGCCGTATCACTCTGTTCTGTATTCAATTAGCCAGAATGCAAAGGCCTTATTTACTATCCAAAGGAATCTGAAATAACTGTATCCACAGAAGAAACAAAAAACATGGGTGCAGGTCAGCACTAGCAAATTCAGCTACCCACCACAGGTTTTATGCTGAAAAACATTTATGCTGAAAAACATTTGCATGAATGCACTTATATATTTATTTATATATTTAAATATATTAATATAATATATTAAACAAATATATATTTATATGTAAATATAAATATAAGTGTATATTTATATATACATATATATATATGTATATGTGTATGTATATATATATATACATATATATATATATATATATAGAGAGAGAGAGAGAGAGAGAGAGTTCATAGTGTCATTGCTCCTGATAAAAAAGAAAGAAGTCAAGAAACCATCCAAATAACTATCAATACTGAAATGGGAGAAGCTCATAGTGAAAGAGAGTAGGAATAATTTTAGGAGCAAGCTGCTTACAGTCAAGAGAATGGAACCAAAGACTGGCCAAAATAAGAGTAAGAATAGCTTTCACATCAGAGTATACAAGTAAAGAATGAAATAGATTGAAAAATTTCATTTTTAGAAGATGTCATTCTCAGGGGCTGGGGATGTGGCTCAAGCGGTAGCGCGCTCGCCTGGCATGCGTGCGTCCCGGGTTCGATCCTCAGCACCATATACAAACAAAGATGCTGTGTCTGCCGAAAACTAAAAATTAAATATTAAAAAAATTCTCTCTTTCTCTCTCTCTCTCTCTTACTTTAAAAAAAAAGAAGATGTCATTCTCATCCACATATATATCTTAAAATATGAGATAAGAGCAAAAGCTAAGATGCAGAGAGGAAGTGATGTTGATAAGATACAGTCATCTCTGGGAGTTGGAATTCCAATTTATTCAGTACCTAGTAGAATTGTCTGGAAGAGTTGAGTACACATTTGAGATTTGTGGTCAAAAGCTGAAGTGAATCCAAGATGACACTATGTTTTGATTTTCATCACTTATATTCAGCTGCTTGAGTGTAAGGAGAGAAGGAGGGAAGGAATGGCTTAACTAGGGTGGGGTTTTGCAGAGGAGTATGACAGAGGAGAGAGAACAAGAGCATCAAGATGTTTTCATGGGTGTGATTATGATTCCATACCATCAGATCTAAATTATACAAAGAGAGAATTAAGAGACTGAAGGGACCAATAGATGGTAGAAAGTGGAGGATGAATGGAGGCCCTGAAGGAAGATCAGATGGAGGGTAACAAGCTGATTCTCAGAGTATGGAAGATGTGAAACAGATTTCAGAAGGGCTGATTACTATTGATGACAAGATCTGGGTAGTGGCCATGATGGGGTGGCTGAGGTTGGATGAAGGAAAAGAAAAAAAAAAAAAACATTGTGTAAAAGAGGTCAAGGAATTGAGGGGGCAGAACTCTTCAGGGATCGCCTTTGTCAATATTGTAGCTGCCAAGATAAACAACCAGAGTAATTGTGGAGAGGGAGATTTTTCTTGTAGGAGAGGGCATCCATATCTGGGTAATGAGGACTGCACACAGAGCACAGGTGGCCAGAGACAAGGCAAAGAAAGAATGAGAGACAGTCGGGAAACCTGGAAGGCTAATGATACCATTTCAGATGAACAAGAGGAAGAAGAGAGTTAGGGATGACAGGAGGCAGGGAGTCCTTCATGGAAACAGATTGCAAAGGACAGGAATCTTAGAAGTGTCCTAAGGTCAGATGCCTAGAGTTGGTGAGGAAGAGTGGAAAACCTTTGTTGTGATAACTGGACTGTTTCAAGACACAATCAAAAGAGAATTTCCATAGCCCACTACCCCCGCCATCTGCCTACCACCTACTTTACTCTATTTCTTTCTGCATATCACTTAATTATCCAAACTCCTATCTGACCCAATGCTTCACTTGAAACACCAAATACCAGCCCATTGCTATAAACAATTTGCCGCCTCTGTCCTGACTCATCAGTTTACATCATTTCAATCATCATATAATTACGCTATCATTTTTTCCATCCTAAGGAAAACCCTTCTCTTGTCTCTGCTTTTCCCCACCAAGTACTTTCTTTGTTTCTCTTTACAGAAATTTTTGTTTAAAGGTCTGTCTGTATTTGAAGACTCCAGTTCCTCTCCTCCTCATTTTTCTTCAACATACTGCAGTCAGGGTTTTGCCCTCATGGGTCCATAAAAACTGCTCTTGTCGAGGTCACAAGTGACAAGAAAAGTTACTCATACCAACAACTTCTAGAAGCCATCAATTTTCTATCCTTATCTTTGTGGACCTATGAGCATCACTCCACGCCATTTTTCACTTGGTGGTCAGGACGCTCTCTGATGCTTTGTTCTCTCCTTTACTATTACTCCTTCTCCTTCTCCTCCACTGGTTCTTCTTTATTTCACTTACCTCTTGGAGTCAGAGCACTCCTGGGCTCTGCTCAGTCCTTAATTTTCTTCTTAACCTGCATTTACTTATTACCTTTCTTTCTTTCTTTTTTTTTTTTTTTTTTGTACCAGAGATTGAACTCGGGAGCACTCAACCACTGAGCCACATCCCCAGCCCTACTTTGTATTTTATTTACAGACAGGGTCTCACTGAGTTGCTTAGTGGCTTTTGCTGAGGCTGGCTTTGAACTCATGATCTGCCTGCCTCAGCCTCCCAAGCCACTGGGATTACAGACGTGCGCTGCTCATATCATTACCTGACTTTACTTGCCAACTTTCAAGTGCCTCTTTCAGTGATGCCTATGACCTCCCTCCCATGAACCTCGTAAGTCCAGGTTGCACTATGTTTGTGGGACTTCACTGTCCACTCTGGGCTTCTGCCAAACCTTGGTGCCTTCTTCTACAATAAAAATCTGCACTACTCTCGTCTTTTCTGCTCATGTTTTTCATCATCACATTCTGCTGAGTTCTTTAACCATGACAAAACTTCCATTTAATTTGTATAACTGAGAAAGGCTTCAAACTTTAAGAGGTCATGTCATCCATCCCCCTGCCTCAGACAGGCTGATACGCAAGCCTCACTAGAAGAAACCTGGTTTGAAAGTAAGCAGTAAAAAGACAAAACCTCTCCATAATGAGCTGCCCAGTGCATTTCAGCTTAGTTAATTGGGAGGTTAGCTACTGTTTAGGGAAGACCACATCACAATCAAGAAAGACTCACTCAAACTGTGAAATCTGCAGAAGTTTTAAAATACAACCTCTGCTATCCTCAACCCTAACCAGGAAGGAAAATGAATGATACTTAATATAACACTTTGTAAAAGTTGCTCACTGTTGAAACTAAGCTTCTTCACAGTTACCTTTAACTACACCTGCTTCCTTCCACCATCTGCCAACTCTACCACTGAGTTCTAAGAACTGTGAGAGCAGGGAACATGTCTGTTTTGTTGACTATTGTACCTTTATCACCTGCATTGCCTGGCATAGAGTTGACACGTAATTAATATTTGTTA
Organism: Spermophilus citellus; assembly: GCF_964194105.1. NCBI lineage: Eukaryota > Metazoa > Chordata > Mammalia > Rodentia > Sciuridae > Spermophilus > Spermophilus citellus. The sequence continues at coordinate 32,114,356 of NC_138185.1, read as the reverse complement.
GATGAATGAGCATTGTTAGTGTCATGGTCCTTAATTAATGGTGCCCAAAATAATGTATCTATTCATTCTACCAATTGTTATTTCACCATGCTAGGCACCACACCAGTTAATGGGATCACTGCGTAATTGAGACATAAACTCTGTCCTCAAGGAGTTTTCAGTCCAGAGTTAATGAGAAGCAGGGGCAACAGGGCCTGATGAATGATAAGCTTGAGCAAAGAGCTGGTGCCATAAACACCTAACAGGAGCACCTCACCCAGATGGGGCTTCAGAAGGAAGGTCCAGGGAGGCACAAAGCACACACAAGAATTCATCAGAGAAAAAGAAGAGGTTTGGGGCAGAGAAAACATTGTACAGAGGCAGGGAGGTTAAAGTATTCTCGTTCCATGTGCAGCAAGGATTTCTTAAACACTTTCTGGGTCAGGATGCCATGGAGACAACAATGAACAGGTCAGATAGTCCTTGCTTTCATGAAGATTATCTTGCAACAGAGGATAGAAGCAAGCAAAAAGTCTAGTGTGTGCTCTCCTGGGGGACATATGGATGGATGGTCTGAGGTGCTCAGAGCTCCAAATTCAGAACTGGGAGGATATGGTAGTCTTCAGAAGAGGGGGCTGATATCCCAAGACTCTCCAAGAAAATGAGATAAAGAAAAGACTATTCAAAAAAAAGAAGAAGAAGGGGGCTGGAGATGTGGCTCAAGTGGTAATGCACTCACCTAGCATGCATGAGGCACTGGGTTTGATTCTCACAAAATAAAGATATTGTGTTCACCTAAAAACTAAAAAATAAATATTTTTTAAAAGTCAAGGTAAAAAAAAGAAGACTCAGAAGAAGTGGTACAGAAGATTCTGTAAACTATACAGCATTCACCATGACTACAGCAAAGTGTTAAAAGAATTGGGAAATATGGAAAAGCAGGACAAGTTTTAGGTAAGTCCATTGTAAAGCACCCCAGAAATCCTGCTACGGATTCAGATTTTATTTCTATGTTCTATTACTATTCAGAATGGGATAATAACCTGAGGGAGAGAGGACAAGAGTATTGTCATGAAAAGATTATGTCAAATCTGTGCTTTGCCACTCCCTACTTGTCTATGACACATAGATTTGGAGGAGTCCATCAATTTCTCCATTCTAAGTTTTCCCATCTGTAAAATGGAGATAGCATTAGCTTTTATTTCATAAAATAGTCCGAAGGGTTAAATGAAATAATTAAGAAAAGCACTTAGCATAGTGCCTGCTAGATTTACTGCTCAAAAAAGGTAAATCTACTCCCTCCTACTTGCCATTCTCCCCTGGACCTCCCGCTTCTAAGTTTTTTTTCTCAGTGGATAATTTATCAGTTCAACTTTTTTCTTCCCAGTACTCTGAAAAACCTAGTTCCTTCCTTGTCCCCAGACTAAACAGTAGCCACGGGGACATGTGCCAGGGATATTGTTAAAACTGAGGTGCACTCTTACCTGTAAAACTGTTTGTAAACACTGAGACAAAACAATAAACACAGGGTGGTCAGATTCAGTTATGGAAACACTTTTGCAGAACCTCATTTTTTCTCTACTGTAGTTGAGAGAGAAAGACAGAGAACAGAAATGGCTTCTCATTTAGATATAGAGGTCTTTCAGCCCCCGAGTGTCTTTATTGAGCATAAGATATTAGTCAAGTCTTCACCATGAAAATGAAGATGGAGGCAGGGAACAGATATGATCACACTGATGGAGTGGTCAAGGACCATTCAGACCTCTGCATCTGGCAGGACGTGCTAATAATGAAAAAAAAGTGGGAATATGAGGGATATGCATTAAATCCCAGGCATAGTACATTCAAACTGTTTAACCTTGGGAAAGTTACTTAAACTCTCTGACACAGGTCTCTCCACATAAATGGTAAGAATTAACTGAAATAATGCAAGTATAAGAATTTACAAACTGTCAAGCTCCATACAAATGATATTAGCAGCTGCTCCTTATATTATTAAGATGTTAGATTGGAAATTGAGGAGGGAAGGTAAAAGAACATCCTACATATTGTAAGTGCAACATGTAATACAAAATGTAACCAAATGGGAACTGCAAATTGGAAAGCACTATGGAGATTTCTTGGAAAATTGGGAATGGAACCACCATTTGACCCAGCTATCCCTCTCCTCAGTCTATACCCAAAGGACTTAAAAACATTATACTACAGGGACATAGCCACATCAATGTTTATAGTAGCACAATTCACAATAGCTAAACTGTGGAGCCAACCTAGATGCCCTTCAGATTAAAAAGAAATGTGGCATATATACACAATGGAATACTGCCTCAAATACAGGGCATGTTAATATTTGGGAGGCCCCCAACCCCTGCAGAATACTACTCAGCAATAAAAGAGAATAAAATCATGGCATTTGCAGGTAAATAGATGGAGTTAAAGAAGATAATGCTAAGTGAAGTTAGCCAATCCCAAAAAACCAAATGCTGAATGTTCTCTTTGATATAAGGAGACTGATTCATAGTGGGATTAGGAGGAACAAACTCTAGATGGGGCAGAAGGGTTGGAGAAGAAGGGAGGGAGCATGGGGTTATTAATGAGGGTGGAATGTGATGATCACTATTATCCAAAGTACAGGTATAAAGACACGAATTGGTGTGACTATACTGTGTATACAACCAGAGATACAAAAAATTGTGCTCTATATATGTAATAAGAATTGTAATGCATTTCACCGTCATATATAAATAAAAAATAAATTTTAAAAGTCTTATGAAAAAGATAAAAAAACAAAATGTAAAAAAAAGGGCCTTGTCTATAAAAACAATGTACCAAAAAAAGCAAATGTTCTTCAAAAATGCAAAAGTGCCCTATAGACAGATGCATGTGATAAAGCCTTTCCTAAAAGGAATTTCATTTTGAACTGTGCCAATGAATATACTTTTTAAAATTGTGTAGCCTCCAAGAAATAGAATAATTTTCAGGTTTGGTTCAGAGAGGATCATAGAGTATTTCTGCTTTTAGGTGACTTTTGAAAGTGACCCTAACACACATCCATTATTAGTATGCAGTGACTTACTTATTAATGAAATGCTTCTGGTTACGTGCTAATAATGAGTTTCCCGCTGATCCATTTGGCCCAAGGGTTTTGCACCTAGAATGTCTAGGACAAGCACTGATGCTATGTTCATTACAAGTTCTGAAACCATTACTTCCCTGATCAGTTAGGGAAAACATATTTCCTTCTCATTTATATAGTGCATGTGCATTTCATGGGTTATAAAATGCCCAGGTCATTTTTCAGCATGTGACAGATGTCCTTTTCTCTTGAAATATTGGCACAGCCGAGGTCAGACATGGAACATGAAGACTCAAGAGGCACTTTGACATCATCTAGAATAGCTATGGATGCTCTATTAACACATCTCCAATGCATAGCACATAATCTGAGTATGATCTAAATGTCACCTCAATCCTACCTGAAGATGCAGGCAGGGGACTTTTCAAAATCTGTTGCCTCCCTACTTCTCCACTTTTCAGTGTGCAAATGTTTAATTGGATCCTGAAAAAAAAATAAAGCACAAAAAACCCTGGTTTGTAGCTTTTGTCAATTTTTGTGGGGTAAATATTCTCACTGTAGCCCAACATGATAGATTTGTCAAAATACTGATCAATCTTTCCATATTTTCTGAATAAGTAAAGAAATAAAAATTTAGAAAAGAATTTTTTTGGAAACAAATAGGAAAACTTCATTTGCAAACTCACTCTTATCTGTTCAGTCTTTTCAAATCTTCTCAGTGTCTTTTGACCTACTTTTTACTGATAGGATTCCATCCTCTTCCAACTCAATCAATCCTTCCTCTCCAGATACACCCAGGCTCTAAAGCCAAAGACCTCAAACCTGAGCCCTTGATCTCAAGACATCCTGAAATTTGGCAAAGCTCATTTGAAAAATTAAATCCCTTCTCCAAGATTTTATCACCAGACTTCTTCTCCTTTCTAAAGTTTATGGCAGGCTGGGGATGTGGCTCAAGCGGTAGCGCGCTCGCCTGGCATGCGTGCGGCCCGGGTTCGATCCTCAGCACCACATACCAACAGAGATGTTGTGTCCGCCGAGAACTAAGAAATAAATATTAAAAAATTCTCTCTCTCTCTCTCTCTCTCTCTCTCTCTCTCTCTCTCTCTCTCTTTCTCTCTCTCTCTCTTTAAAAAAAAATAAATAAATAAATAAATAAATAAATAAAATAAAGTTTATGGCATACCTAAATAGCCAAAAGCCATAAAGAAGCAGAGCTGTCAAAGAAGAAGGAGAGATGTGACATAAATGATTACTACTGCTAGGGATGCTAAGAATCTGATAAGTGGATACACCTTGATCCATACACATGTGCTGGTTTTTCTGCCCTGATACCACCCACCCTCTCCCTGACTCATACTTTAGCCCTGCCCTTCTCCCCACCACTCTTCTCTCAATCTCATCTATAACTTGCCTGGTTAGCTGCCCTTGACCTGCAACAGACAGGGTCCCAGCATCAAACAAAATTCACTCAAATATTTTTTTTTCATTTAGCTATAGCCCGACACAATACTTTCATTTTATTTATTTATTTTTATGTGGTGCTGAGGACCAAACCCAGTGCCTCACATATGCTAGGCAAGGACTCTACCACTGAGCCACAACCCCAGCCCTCACTCAGATACTTTAACTCACTAGCATTCTATAACCAGCAAGAGTCATTGTTAATTCTCAGGAATTCTGCAAATGGGATGTTAGACACAGTCATTAAAAATCAATTCATAATGATTTAACTTATATTAAAAAATAAAATAAATAAATATTCAAAACCCATCACTTTCTCATTATTTTACTATTACATACAATCTGGAGATCATTTATATCTGTCTTACCTGAGTAACAGAACTATTGAGCATCTTTTTCAAGTCTGTGTTTAACAGTATCATGTTGGACCACAGTGGGAATATTTACCCAACAAAAATTGACAAAGGCTACAAACCAGGGCTTTTGGTGCTTGTTTTCCAGGATCCAATTAAATATTTGCCAGTGTACCACCGCAACAACTGAAGGGTAAGCCAAAGGGTTTATTGGGGTTAAAGAAGAAGAATTGGGGAAACCCAATATGTTGAGCCCTAGAGACTAGCAATAGAGAGAAGCTTTACCACTCTAGGACTCAAAGACTGAGACAGAAAGCAGAGAGGATGTCTGAGTGGATAGTCTCTCTAATAGACAAATGTGGAAACAGGGAGGGTGCACGGAGTAAGCCCCTCTCTTTCCTCCCATCTCTGATCAGATATCATTGACTGAACCCAACAGGAATCCAGCCAGTGAAAAAGTCTGGGCCCGGTATCCCACAGGTGTACCAAGGGTTGGGTTTACAGGATATATAGGTTAATGTGCAAACCATTTATAGGGCAATGCTCTTGGGATAATCCTCTGTGGAAAGGAGGAGATATACACAGAGCTGGAAAGACAGGGTGACCTGAGGCTGACTCCCAATAGAAGCCTCGAATGAGTCCATGCAAGCCCTAGAGTTGACATGACCCTTCAAACCTCCCTCGACTTGGAGCAAGGAGGCTGGGCCATGATGATCAGTTATTAGAAATGAGCTTCCTCCTGAAGGAGGCATAACCTTAGATGAGGCAGTTTTCAAAAGATGCAATCCCCGCAAAAGAACTGACCAGACCTGAGGGTTCTCTTCCAGCAGTTGAGGGACTGAGTCCTTAGTTTTTCAATGTGAAGCCCATGTGAGACATCACAGTATCCTTTATGACAGGGGAAAGCTTCCTGAAACCCCAAGATGGGCAAAGAAGGGAAAAAAACATAACTCAGAGTAGCAGAGAGAGGAATGGGGACTAATCACCTGTCATTCTCCAAAGCTCAACTTTGTGAGTGCATCTCTCAGGAGCAGTTCCTGACCCTTTTGCTCTGCCTTCATAATCCTTGCACTAAACTTCATCGTGGTTTACCGCAGTATTAGATCAGTGTGTTTACTAGCCCATCTCCCTGTGAGCTCTGTGACCACAGGGCCTGTATCTACCTTCTCTCTCCTTATCCCCATTCTGGCCCTGCCATTAACAAAGAGGCCCCCCCATCATAATTATGGAATTATCTTAGATTAAAAAAAAAGAAGGGGGGAAAAAGGAAAGTAAAATTACCCAGGGGAGGAGAAGTTGAGCTTCTACAAGAAAAAAAAATAACCATTATCCTTATGACAACACTCCATGGCATATTGCTTTCTAAATCATCTTTGCTAATATATCCTGGAAGCTTTCCAGTTAGCAAGCCTGATTTGTATCTACAACCATCAACTGACTCACCAAGATCTGGGGGGGGGGAGGCAAGGAATGAATTCAGTGCAAAGAATCACACTTTTAGGATGAACTGGAGTAGGGGTATGGAGTCAGGATGAGCAGTGGTATGATGTGGCACTGATGAACCCAGGTGTCCAGTCAGCTCTTTGATCCCTCTGACATGGGCAGATGTGCACCTCCTGTGGTCGTCTTTGTGTCAGGGAGTAGAGCTTAGATTCAAATCCTTTTGGATCTGAGAGACAATCATGGTAGTAAACAGGAGGATAATTAGGATAATTGATGACACATGGCACCCCAGAGAAACTAACAATGCCACCCTTCCCTGGATAGCACAGATAGACCAAGGCAGCTGGGGTGAGGGACAGATCATCTAAACCAAGGACATGGTCATGGTCTACAAAAAGTATCTATCTCCTCCTCTACCCTGATCAAGAGAAAGGTGTAACAAAAAGCCCCATAGTTCTTGAATTGATGGGTCTTGATTTTTAATGGTATTTAAGAGAAACCCAGAGAGGACACATGGACTTTAATCACCACACACAGGTGTGAGGAGACTGATTCTTCATCCTCGTGTTCTATAGAAGAGAGGGCTCTGCCCCTTTCCCATTAGGACCATAACTCTAGTCCCTGAATAGGAGAAGACTGCTCTAGTACATGCCCTGATCTGAGACTAGAAGTTTCTTGAGCCATGATGGCAATACTGTACCTAAAATACCATCCACGACCCCCTCCTTCCTTTCACCAATTGCTCTGAAACCGAGATTTTAAAGGGTTCATTTAGAACAGATTGGAAGTTTAAGAGGTAATTTATAATACAAAGGCATCTAGAGGAGCTTCTGAACAACATAGCTCGTGTTTACCAAGGAAGGTTTCAGCACATTGACTAATTACTTTGAATATTTAATTCCAGATAATGTATAATAATATGCAGCATGTGCTATACCAAATATTATTACAGATAAAATCTTATTGAATCTCCATAATGACCCTATCATTTATAGATAAAGAATTTATATATCAGAAGGGATACATGATGTGCCAAGGTCACATAGCTTTTGAGTTGAGGAACCAATAACCCTGTGTAATTCTGAAGCCCATATTTACAACCCAGTAAAGTGTACAGTACTCTAGAAGCTAAGCAAAGATCCAGAATCAGAAAAAAAAAAAAAAAGTACGACGATGATTCCATAGAGCTTTGGGGGAGAAAAAAGTGAGATCTTGGCCTATATGGTAAAGGACCTATATGTCCTTGAAATGTGGAAGTCTGATGCCAGGGATGTGGCCTTTTCAAACAACTGTATGTCATGCTATCAATTGTTGGTATTTCTGCCATTTTTCAAGATCATATAAAAATAAAGATCATACAAATGGTGGCAAGATTTGGAGACCAAACATACACAGTCATCACTCTCTAGCTTCATGCCTTAACACAGATTAACCTCATTAGATCCCCATTTTCTTATCTGTAAAATGGAAATAATTAAACTTTCTTCACAAGAGTTTTGTGATATTTACCTAAAATAAAGCTGGATAGGCCACCAGGAACACTTATAAGCTCTTAATACTTGATAGTTGTTGCTATTCATTTGATAACTGAACAGCCACACGAGGCGAATAGGAAAGCAAAGCACTCTAGTTAAAAGTGCACTCTTCACTCCCCAGGTTATAAAGGCTCCCGCTGGGTCTGTTGTCCAGGGGTCCTCAGGTGCCTGAAGTCACGGTTTGTTTGCTTTGATTCAGCTGATGACAAACACAGACATGATAAGTAGGAGAATCTATTTAGTAACAACTATATGTACAACACCAAGCAATGAATAATTGTTCCAGCAGCCTATCAAGTAAATATCTAGTGGAGAAGACCAGGCATAAAAATAGTGCCCCCCCAAAATGATAACAGCTATCAGTAATGATAAAAGGCAGTACAGCTACAGAAGTATCTTCTTCCCTTACAAACAGTTGGAGATCAGTTTGCCTGTTCCTAACCTGAATGAACACTATTTCCCTAACTACAATCCCATGGAAGTTTTAGAGCAATAAGGAAGTCATCTAAAGTTACACAACATTTTTCACCTTGAAATTGTATTAACATTTGTTCTCACAATTTCTACAAAATCATCCCTAGAACCTTAGGGTTGTAAGAGTTGCAAGACGGTTCTAACCCAACCTTGTCATTAAGAAAATATGCCCTGGACAGGTAAGTGTTTAGACTAATGAAATAAAGCTGGAAAATGACATCACCAAATTTAAAACTAAGCTTTCTAGACCTCCACAACTTTTTCCCATTAGGGGGAAAAACTGATTTCTTGACCTCAGGCTTACTCAATGAAGACATTATGGTGGTTCCTAAATGCCACCAAAGTCCAAGTACCAAGAACCAAGAGCCATGCCACCATAAACCATGGAACATCCCAGTGCTTGGAAGGACTTGCAGATTGGGGCTTCTGAAAGGTTGTTTTGGAGAGGGTTCAGGAAGTGGGACTTTGGTCCAGGTTGTGTGCTATCAGAATGTGGGCCAGTGGGTAACAGTGTTGTTTTTGTGCTTTGCCATGATAATGGGGTGGTCTTGATTCACTGTGCCCCATAAGCATCACAGAATAACCTTGTCTGATGTTGATGTACTGTAAAATTATTTATGTTCAACAGGGGATCCCAAAAGACTAATTATGAGTGCCAGCCCCAAAGGCTTATTTTCTGTTCCTCATAATACATGTAGACATGGAACAAAAAAAGGACAGAAGAAGAGGAAGGAAGGAGGGAGGAAAGTTGATTGAGTCCTCCTGTGTGACCATACACTTTGTTTCATTTTCATTCTATAACTAAAGAAATATAGGTTGCTGAGTAATATTCCATTGTGTATATATACCACATTTTCTTTATCCCTTCACCTATTGAAGGGCATCTGGGTTGGTTCCACAGTTTAGCTATTGTGAATCGTGCTGCTCTAAACATTGATGTGGCTGTGTCCCTGTAGTATGCTGTTTTTAAGTCCTTTGGGTATAGAATGAGGAGTGGGATAGCTGGGTCAAATGGTGGTTCAATTCCAAGTTTTCCAAGGAATCTCCATACTGCTTTCCAGATTGGCTGCACCAATTTGCAGTCCCACCAGCAAGGTATGAGTGTGCCTTTTTCCCCACATCCTCACCAACACTTATTGTTGTTTGTATTCTTAATAGCTGCCATTCTGACTGCAGTGAATAAAATCATGGCATTTTCAGGTAAATGGAAGAAGCTGGAGAATATAATGCTAAGTGAAATTAGCCAATCCCAAAAAAACAAATGCCAAATGATTTCTCTGATTTAAGAATGCTGGTCCATAATATGCTGGGAGTGGAGAGAATTAAATGAACTCTAAATAGGGCAAAGAGGAAAAGGGGAGGGAGGGGAAAGGAGGGGGCATAGAATTAGGAAAGATGGTAGAATGCAATGGTCATCATTACCCTAAGTACATGTAAGAACACACAAAGGATGTGACTCTACTTTGTGTACAACCAGAAATATGAAAAATTGTTCTCTGTATATGTAATATAAATTGTAATGCATTCTGTTGTCATATATAACAAATCAAAAAAAAGGAAAGAAAGAAATGAGGTTACAAGAGGATAACAGATTTTCTGTCACCCAGAAGCTAATAATAGAGCTGAATTTCCATTAGTATTTTTTATTTCTATACAAACTCAGAGAAATGAGTTTGGTAGACAGGTCACATAAGATTCTGAACCTGAGATTTTTTTCCTTTGGAATGATCTGCAAACAAATTCCATGCTGGCTCATCGTACTCTGCTGACAAGCCTTTCTCAACATTTCTGTACAAAACCTTCTAACCTGTTGTACTGAAACACACATACCATTGTTGATAGTACCATATGTAGAATAATTTCTCCCAAAGTAGTAGATCCTCGCCAGTAAAAGGAAACAATTGCATAAATAAACTAAAGCATCAATGAATTTTTAACACAAAAATCCATTCAACTGTAGAACATAGATTTGACACAAACTGGGATATTGTTCTTTAGTGAATTCCTAGGAAAGTTTGAGCTCACAGGAACTCTCCAACATTCAGCCAAAGGAAGAAGCCTAGAGACAACAGGAGGTCTGATAGAATTAAAACTCACATAGATATTCTATAAAGTGAGTGACAATTTTTTGCACAATTGAAAGTGGAGCTCAAACTAGAAAGCTCCACACTCTTGGGTCTGTAAAGTAGCATATGATAATTCCACATTTTGACATTATGTGCATGCTCAAAAAAATTTAAACCTTGAAACCACCTCATTTTGACAATGTCAAGGTGAAAACTATGTATCTATTCATATTGTATCTGTGGATTCAGGTTTTCATAGCTTAGTACTAAATAATGAAAATGATTCATCACTGTTAATATCCTGAGATCAATGAATTAATTAGTAAGTCTATATCCTGCAGTAGGTCCTTGGGAATATTCCTGTTCTGGAACAAATATATGGCAGGATATAAATCTCAAACATAATTTACTTTGTAACCATTCCTTCTTGTAGGAGAAAATGTATATGTCATGATACTTGTTTTATTCATGGAAAGATGAATTTGGGTCTAAAACAAAGTATTAGAACACTAGTTAGTATTCAATGCCTTTAATTCATAAGTTAATTTTAGCATTTTTAAATTTTTTAAGAAATTTAATGTCTAAACCCAGATACCTCTTGTAAAAATCACTTTACCTATAAGCCAAACAAAACTCTTTATTTAAAAGAATAAGGTAAATTGGCTAAGACCTTATCTTTAAACTGAGTCTAACACACCCTCTTAAGTTTTAGCAAGAATTCCACCATGTGAGCTATAAAATGTAATCATTTCAAAAGTTGCTTCTTTTGTGCTGGATGGTAATGATATCTTCTCCTGCAGGAGCGCGCCACACACAATTTCAAAGGCAGGAAGAAAAGTAGAATACCTGAAAGGCTAATTACAGAGCTGCAGAGATACATGATAAAGCATTAAAATCAATGAGATAGATGAATTATCAGAGGGCAGAGCTGGGGACTGACGAGCCATATTTAGTACACTAATCCCAAGTGTTTATTTTGCATTCTTCTGGCCTTTAAAGATGACAGGTTGTGATCAATTGCTTCCCTTGAAGGCTGGCTCCTTTCCTGCCCTAGCATTTAATTTCTGTTTGATGTTCTTCACTTTGTGTCAATGTATGAGCTACTGTTAAGATATATAGCAGCGATTAAAATAATTCATCCATCTGCTTATAATTAAAGACCAAGTTAAATGTAATGACAACTTTATCTAGCAAACTAACTATCATCTAAAAAGGAGGTTGTCCTGCAACAATTTCTCCAGCCAATGAATTATTCTGGTTAGTAGTAATTCAAAATTTTTCCTTATAAAGAATAAGGTATTTTAATCAATGATGCCATTGGATTAGTGAAATGGGCAAAAAATTACGTAAATAGATTTCATTTCTATGTTAACAACCACAAAGCAAATATTGGTGGCCAGCTCAAAGACGAGAGTAGAAAAGTGGCTTTGGACTCAATGATTTTAAGTTATTCATCAGTTGTAAAGATGAAAGGTAACTGAAAATAATCAAGAGCCCTAATTTTAAAAAGAAAAGAACGAGACCAGCATATGGTGAAGTAATTGCTGAATACTTTGCCATTTTAGAATGAAGCTCAAATTCCTCAAAGTATTACAATCCTACAGTAAACAGAGCATATTAGTTATATTTTTAAGTAAAATTTCATATACAAAACTGGGGGGGGACTAAAATTTCACTATAAATTCCTATCACCCTGAAAGAAAATGAATGATTCATGTTTTTTTGTTTGTTTGTTTGTTTTGGTTTTGATTATTTATTTATTTTTTTGTTATAGATGGACACAATACCTTTATTTTATTTGATTATTATGTGGTGCTGAGTATCAAACCAGCACATGCTAGGAAAGCACTCTATCACTGAGCCACATACCCAGCCCCATGATTCATGTTTTGTTCAGTATCCTTTCTGCCTATCCTCAATGAGATAGACATGCATACACATACACACAGATCCGTTACAAAATTGGAGTCATCATTATGTACCATTTTTTAAAGCTGCTTTTTTCACATAACAATATTTAATCAATATTGTCAGTATATTTAAAGGCCACTAAAAACCAAGCCAGCAATTCCATAAGCAATAGAATATGGAAACTAAAATCTGGTCTCAAGTATCCTTGGATCCTGCTCTGATGAGAACAATTTGATGAGGTACCAAAAAGGCTAATTTCAGAGGGTCCACCCCAATAAAGCTAAAGAGATTACATAATGTTTTATCACTATCTTGTATTTTTCCTTTGAGTGCCAATTTTTGCACTTTTCCTTTGAGTGCCAATTTCTTACTAGTACTATTTCTTAATGTAACATGTCTACCTGGAATATATTTTAAATATTATTGTATAGTGTACATTTTATATATTGTGCTTTTTTCTGCAGAATATATGCAGTTGTGATTCAGCTGTTTCCCACCATTTGGTTGGGCTGACCTAGGAATGTTGGTCATTTCAGACACTAAATTTTAAAATGACCACTCTTTTAATTAAATTTGATTTCTAAATGTTTAGAATATGTGCTAAGAAGAGATATAAAATCTGTAATATTTTTGTCATGAACTATACTGCTCCTAATTATTGTAATATAATAAAAACTAGTTACAGTGACTGTGAAAAAGATTTTTAAAAAATTTAAAATACCAAAATGAAAATGCTATAAAAATACTTCTGGGAGAAGATCTGACATTTTTCATCATCATAACTGCTAATCATATATTTAATAAAATTGTTCATTGGTAATAATAGCTCCTAAATAACTTTATCTAAATGATCTTGTCAAGTCATGTGAGTAACCAGTTTTAGATTTTAATTTTTTTTCTACTTAATGTGATGCTTATAAGATCACACCATATCTTTTGGTGACTAGGAAGTTAAAACCTGGAAAAGCCACCAGGAAATATTTAATTTGTGATTAATATTTAATTCATGAATTAGTTTAATTCATCAAATAAATTAATAAAAGGGTATTCTCTTTAAAAGAGTCAAAGTACTCAATATAAAATAATTACAGCAAAAATCATACATAATGTACTGCATCAAACAGAAAAGATAGGGCTGGGGTTGTGACTTAGTGGTAGAGCATTTACCTAACATGTGTGAGGCACTGGGTTCAATTCGCAGCACCTGAAAACTAAGAAAATATTAAAAAAGGAGGGGGAGGTAACTAAAAAATGCTTATTAATGACTGTCAATCTTCCTTATTTCTGCTAATAATTGTGTTCTGTTAATATTTGGGGGCTAAGGTAACCCAAAGAACACAAAAATAGTAGTTCCTCTTCAGAGTTAAATATAAAAACAATACACTGTGATTTGCTTCTTAGTTGTATCAAGTCGCCAGACTGGCTCTCAGGCCAAAATGTTTGACTATCATCATATGGACGACATGCACACATTCAAAGAATCAGCACTGATTAGACAGGAGCGTTGATCACCAAAGCCCAGCAAATCACAGTCCAAGAAGAAAAGCCTAGATTTTGAAGCTGATGTGTTCCTACTCCCAGTGGAACTTGGTGCAGCATGAAACCAACAGACTGGCCCCTTAACAAGGCTACTATGTTGTGTGCTGGAGACTCAACGACCTTGGCCAACTATCGATAATGATTTTTCATTCAATTCCCCAGATGACCTTCAAATTTCTAAGTCACAAGGGGACTGACCTCTGAATAGGAACATTCCTCACCTGTACAAAAGTGGTTTCACCCGGTGAACAAACAAAGTGAAGAACCACATATCTTGATGAGAGGGAGAAAATAGCCGATCACAGATCTCCACTAACCTGTTCCATGTGACAGCTCTATTTCTCACTGTGGATTAAAAATTATCATTCTTAGCTTCACAGATTTTCAGTAATGAAGAGTCAACATTTTGAGCCTCAAGATCTCCGAACAGATGGGATATCAAGCCTTTCAAAGTCCCAAGCAACCTCCCCTAAGAGGTCTCTGACCTTACTTCAGTTTCTCACACCTGAAATCTACACAAGTAAACTGACAGAGAAACCACCTGGCAGTGCAGAGGTGAGCTTCTATTTGAGACAACACCAAAAAGACCTGAATTAGTGCATTTAAAGATCCTCCACATCTACAAGAATGGAGTCCTAATTAGGATAAGATATATTCCATGCTTGTATAATTCTATCAAAATGGATTCTCTGTCATGTACAATTGACATGTTACATAGTCAGTTATACAGCTGTGTATACATCTTGGAGCTGTTATACACCTCTGAGACGTGCAATTAAAAAATTTAAAAATAAATAAAGAGCCTCCAACACTAAAATTAAGCATTTTTACCACACAGAAAATAATTTGGGCTTCCAGTTATACAGTGAAGGAACAAATGTGAGTTCATGGATAAATTTTACATTTTGAATATTTTTAAACTATCAACATATAATAGAACTAAAAGTATCAGCAAATTCTTTCCCAAAGTTCGTACCTGATTCGTTCAAGGAAGCTACTCAGAACTCCATCCAAGAAGCACCCAAGACATTTTCCCAAGAAGTTAGATGCCTGTTGGCTACACAGACACTGAGGGAGAGTTAGAAAGTTGTCATAATGATATGGAAAAAAATGGGAAAGTATAACAAAATAAAAGACCACCCCCACACACACACACACACACACATCCTCACCAAGTGCTGAGGCAATGCAAGGATCTCGTTGAGGGTAAGCCTAGGCCTCTCCAAGAGTGCAAAGACACTTGAGCATAAGACCAAGTCAGCAATTATTCTGCAAGTTACTCCATCCAGGAAGCAACCATGCACTGCCCCAGGACCCCCAGGATGCTCTGTTCCCTTTGAGGAAAAGTAGCAGAAAAAGTTGAGTTTGTGAAAATGATGCTTTGCTATTCTCAGTATTCTTATAAACTCACCCCAAAATACAAAGTTCCAATGTGAACTCAGGAGGGCTCAAAGGCTTTCTGAGCACTGAGGCGTTCACTTCTCTATCAAAACTCTTGACTCTCAGGCTTCATTTTTCAGCTTTAGTCTATGAATCCTATTAAAATACAATGTTCTGAGGCTGGATTGTAATTCAGACTCTTCAATATGGAACTCAAGGTCTTTGAAAATCAGTGACTTACTAAATTGGGAGTTGATAAGTAATAAAGAAAAAAATTAATATGGTTGAGGACCAGAAGGGTAGGGAAATGTCCCAGCAAGGAGTAGAGTTTGTCCTCTAAGTTCACCAGACACACAGACTCTCAATCACAATGTTGTGAAAAGCACTGCAATCCAAAATGATTGCATTTACATGGCTTATAAAAATCAAAAAGCTGTAACTGTGATTATTTTTCTCCCAATCAAGGCTACAATGTAATGATTTCCAATAAAAAATCAATCCTTCTTGGTTACACAATAAAATATTTTGTTCCTGTTCTTCAGGTAGTAGACGGTAAGGCTAAAATATGTTGGAATGATTTGAGTCTGTTGTAATTACTGCTCACCCTGAAAGCTTGGAGAAGCACGGGTTACAAGATTAGACTTGTTTCAAGTTAAACTAAGCCTGGTTTAAACTGAAGTCCTCAAAGATAAAAGGCTAATGCCTCAACTCCATCAAGTTTCAAAGACCAATAGATGTTTCATCACCTTTTTTTTCCTCATGTAAAAGCAATGCTTAAAGGAACATAATTTTAAAATTATTAGCAATGTGAGTAAATATACATCAAAAAGAGGCCTTTTTATCCAGAAACATCATTTCAACAAGAAGTACAAAAATATGAATCCAACAGAAAAACGGATCTCCCTCATCAGAGTTTCAACATAGCAGGTTTTGCCTCTTCACTTCATACCATGCTAAATTCTACTGTTTTCTCAAGTGCTTACCTATAATAGCAACTAAATCAGATTTATTTTAAGAGATAATAAAACTTAAACCAATATAAGCTCTGTTTTGGATTTTTTTAATAGCAATGTGCTCTGCATACTTGATGATGCTAAATTGAAGTTTGGCTAGTGTCCAGATCAGAGGAAAAATGGGCACACGCATGCATTCCACTTCTGTTTATATTCCTTCCCCAAAGCTCTGATTTAAGCAGGGGATTCTGCCTTAATCACAGACACTTAGTAAATGAAAGTTGCTTATATTTCTCAAGTAAGTTGGAATCTCTTTGGTCTGGCAGAAAGTCAGGCTTACCAAATATTTTTATGCAGAACCATCTCCAATCAAACAAAAGGCATAATTAGACAATCAAATAAAGATCTACAAGAATGCATTAAGCACATCTGGCTAATTTGTTAACTTGCTGATATCTAGCCCTCCAGTTACAATATGGTTTTATGTGTTAGACATTTTATAACTAGTACATGTAATACCACACAGTAGCATGTCATATTAAGAGTTCAGAAGATAAGTAATAATGATTGCCTACTTTTATTCTTCTATCACCAAAAATGGCACAAATGGTAAGAAAATACTTTGACAAGCTGTTCCCAATGGTGTTTCCTATCTGGAAAAAAGGAACTATTGTAACATTTCTCTTCCACAATCATGTCCAACAATACTAGATAAGTTGCGTGTGTTTTCAGATAAGTATCTAGACATGGATCTCTAATCTTTACATTTCAATAATTTTTATAAACTTGCTGTTACACTCAGATATTCAAATTAGATGTGTCCTCCCATGCCTAAACACAAGACATAGAGAGAGAGGCAGAAAAATGAAAGTTAAAAAGTCACTAAGGGGTGAAAAGATTATACCAGAAACTGATCCATGAGTTCTAATTGGAAAATCAAAAGAGGGTTTACATTTTTAAGGACCAAGATGATTAGACATGGAGGGTGAGCTGTGTTCATGCACATTCACTCCCATTTGCTGAATAATAGAAACTGTTCATTCCAAGTTGCAAAGGTGACTTTTGAATCTCAAGAAGAGATTTAAAAGTCTGTTTAGACACTAGCCATAGGATCAAGATCACACTGTACTAAGATTATTTCCTCTCCATAAAGCTATCGAACCTGGCCTTGGTCCAGATGGAAAATACAGATAGGATCAGATAATAGGGACGCAAAGGAACCACATGCCATATAAAAGTGGTTTTGTAAAGCAGTGTTGGCTTTCCTCAAGAGATCAGTTCAAGGTGGTAAATGGAATACCACTGCAGCCTCCCTGTCAGGGCTGAGTCTGTGAACATGTGACATGTGCAGGCCCCAAGGGCCCTGTACTCAGAAAAAGCCTCCAACTTGGTGTAATGTTTTGCTGTTGTTGATATGATATTCATAATGATTTTTCCTTCAAACTTAATGTTTGTAAATGAAGCCTGATTGCACAGTTCCGCAGGTGAATGAATGGAGGAAATACTGCAGGCAGCGGCACACACAGAGAAGCAAGCCCAGAGATAGGGCAGACATAGCCCCTTCCAACAGCCAGCCTGTGCTGACAGTGCTCACTACCATGCCAGGGGTGGTCTGCAGTACTGCAGAACCCCAAGGAGGTAGCCAGGCTGGGACCAGGCGGGGGTAATGGTAGAAGCAGGAACAGTAGTGGGAATGGCCATGCTCCCTGGAAAGCAGATCTCTGAATGGAGCAGCATTGGAACCGTTGGTAGGAAGTCAGCTTGCCAATCCATCATCAGAGGCCAGCCTGAGACCACAGACACCCCCACCCTTCTCCACAGAGAATTTGTTCCAAGACCCTTGGTGGATTTGAAATCACAAATAGAACCAAATCCTACATACATTGGTTTTCCAGTACATATAGACCTACCATGAAGTTTAATTTATAAGTTAGGCACAGTTAGAGAGACTGGCAAGGTCAGGCATGGTGGTGCACTCCTGTAATCCCAGAGTCTCAGGAGGCCGAGGCAGGAGGATGATGAGTTCAAAGCCAGCCTCAGTAAAAGGTGCTAAGCAATCAGTGAGACCCTGTCTCTAAATAAAACACAAAATAGGGCAGAGCATGTGGCTCCAGTACCAAAAAGAGAGAGAGAGACTGGCAACAGTTCCTTAGCCCATTTATTGATAAGGTTATTTGGTTTTTGGTGTTAAGTTTTTTTGAGTTCTTTATATATCCTAGAGAGTAGTGCTCTATCTGAGGTACATGTGGTAAAGATTTTCTCTCATTCTGTAGGCTCTCTCTCTCCATGTTATTGATCGTTTCCTTTGCTGAGAAGCTTTTTAGTTTGAATCCATCCCATTTATTGATTCTTGATATTATTTATTGTTTTAGGAGTCTTATTAAGGAAGTCAGATCCTAGTCTGACATAGTGAAGATTTGGGCCTACTTTTTCTTCTAGTAGGTGCAGGATGTCTGTTCTAGTGCCTAAGGTTTTGATCCACTTTGAGTTGAGTTTTATGCAGGGTGAGAGATAGGAGTTTAATTTCATTTTGTTACATATGGATTTCTAATTTTCACAACACCATATGTTGAATAGGCTTTCTTTTCTCCAGTAAATGCTTTTGGCACTTTTATCTAGCAAGAGATAACCATATTTATGAGGGTTTGTCTCTGTGTCTTCTTTTCTGAACCATTGATCTACATGTCTGTTTTGGTGCCAATACCATGCCATTTTTGTTACGATAGCTCTGTAGTATAGTTTAAGGTCTGGAATTGTGATGCCTCCTGCACTCATACATTGCTGGTGGGACTGCAAATTGGTGTAACCGTTATGGAAAGCAGTATGGAGATTCCTCAGAGAACTTGGAATGGAATAACAATTTGACCCAGCTATCCCACTCTTCAGTTTATACCCAAAGGACTTAAAATCAACATACTACAGTGACACAGCCACATCAATATTTATAGCAGCTCAACTCACAATATAAATTATGGCATTTACAGGTAAATGTATGGAACTGGAGAATAGTATGCTAAGCAAAATAAGCCAATCCCAAAAAACCAAAGACCTAAGGTTTTTTCTGATATGCCATGCTAATTCACAATGGGGGAACCTAGGGAAGAACAGAGTAACTTTGGATTAGGTAGAACAGAGTGAAGGGACAGGAAGCACTATGGGAGTAGGAATGATAGTAGAATGAATCAGACATCATTACACTATGTACATATGACTACACAACTAGTGTAATTCTACATCATGTACAATCAGAAGAATGAGAAATTATACTCCATTTATGTATGATATATCAAAGTGCATTCTACTGTCATGTATAACTAATTAGAACAAATTTAAAAAGAGACTGGCAACAATAACAAGTAACAAGAATAGGATAATTACAACAGCATATTGTAATAAAAGCTATTTGATGGTGACTTCTCCCTGCCTCCCTCTGGAGTGGCATATATAGTGTACATATACAGGAGGGATGGAGCAGAATGGGATACAGTTCAGAATGGCAATTTAAAATTTAGGATTTTTTTTTCCAGTGCTGGGGTTGAACCGAGGGTCTCACACATACTAGGCAAGCACATTACCACTGAGCTACATCCCCAGCCTATGAAATGAACTGTTTTATTTCTGGAAATTTCTATTAATCTTTTCAGACTGTCACTGATCTTTGGTAACTGAAGCTTCAGGTAGAGGAGTCTTCTATGTGAACTCTCAAGCATAAGGTCAGGTAGGAACTGCCCATTATCAGGCAATAAACTCTATCAGTGTACAATTACCAAGAGAAGTACACATGGATATTACACCATAAAATATATCATGGAGTTATTACATTTTCAGAGATACTGCTACATTAGATAATTGCTGCAACATTGCAAAACAAATATCTACAGTCTTAGAAACAGAAATGTAGAGAATATCACATTTGATGAAAATAACATATTTTGTAAAATTGTAAATTGAAGGTGAAAATAAATTTTCTCAGTATTTTTTCCTTGAAATTGAAGACCCAGTAAGAAAATGGATTAAAAGAAAATTTTGAATTATATACATTATTAAGGAATTTTCAGTTTATTGTAAAGACCTCACAAGTTCTTAAAATAGCAGAAGAAATCTTAAAATGCCATTATGTAAATTAATATTTAAAGTTAGATTCAGAGTAACACAAAACTGATTTGTGCATATAAATAAATCGGTTTAGGAAAAAAATGCTCCTTAAGAACCGACAGCTCTACAATTGGAGAAATGCAAATTAAAACTACATTGAGGGCTGGGATTGTGGCTCAGCGGTAGAGCGCTTGCCTAGCATGTGCGAGACCCTGGGTTCGATCCTCAGCACCACATAAAAATAAATAAATAAAGATATTGTGTCCAACTAAAAAAATAAATATTAAAAAACTACATTTGAGATTTCTTCTCACTCTAGTTCAGAATGACAATTATCATGAATACAAGTAATAAATGTTAAAGAGGATGTGGGGGGAAAAGGTACACTCATACATTGCTGGTGGGACTTCAAGTTGGTGCAACCATTTGGAAAGCAATATGGAGATTGCTCAGAAAACTTGGAATGGAATCACCATTTGACCCAGTTATCCCACTTCTTGGTTTATACCCAAAGGACTTAAAATCATCATACTACAGTGACATAGCCACATCACTGTTAGAGTAGCTCAATTCACAATAAACTATGGAACCAACCTAGGTGCCCTTCAACAGATGAATGGATCAAGAAAATGTGGTACATATATACAGTAGAATATTACTCAGCCATAAGAAAGAATGACTTAATGACTTTTGCTGGTAAATGGATGGATCTGGAGACCACTCAATTAAGGAAATAAGGCAGTCCCAAAAAAAACAAAGATCGAATGTTCTCTCTGATATGCAAAGATCAAATGTTCTGTCTGATATACAGTTGCTAACACAAAAATGGGGGGATAGAGTTCAGTGGACTAGACAAAGGGGAATGAAGGGAAGGGAAGGGGGATGGGAATAGGAAAGACAGTAGAATGAGTTGGACGTAATTTTCCTATGTTCATATATGAATTCAGCACCAGTGTAACTCCACATCATGTACAACCACAAGAATGGGATCCTAATTAGAATAAATTTTACTCCATATATATATAATAAGCCAAAATATACTCTACTGTCACGTAGATCTAAAAGGACAAATAATTAAAAAAAGAATCACTACCTTTAATGCACTAAAATTTATATTTTAAAATAATTCATCAGAAATTATCCCCATTTTGTCACAGCATTCAAATACTCTTAACAGGCCTAGTGACAGTTACATCAATAAAATATCCTCCTCAAAGTGAAAAATTATCAAAACATCAAATTACCTTGCATTTGCCAAGAACAACTCATATTGATTTTTTCATGGTGGTTGTTATTTGTTTGTTTTGTTTTGTTGTGGTACTAAGGATTAAAGATTTAACCCAGGGGCCCTCTACCACTGAGCCAAATCCCCAATTCTTTTTATTTTTCATTTTGAGATAGGGTCTTGCTAAATTGCTGAGACTAGCCTTCAACTTGTAATCCTCCTACCTCAGCCTCCCCAATAGCTGGGATTACAGATGTGTACCACCATGCCAGGACTTCATGTTGCTTTTAAGTATATCAACTGGAAAAGACATTTCTACAAGTATAAATTTGATGAACTTAATAAATGAATTTGCAGGAGCATCAGAACATCTTCAGTGAAGACATTGCCTTCATAAAATATCATTTACTGTGTTACATAAAAGTTGACACTTATAGGTGTCATCAGAGCGGTTCTTGCTCTGAAGGTTCTATGCACCCCCACCCCACCCCCCCACTCCCGTGCCTTTTCCAGCTTCCAGCAGCCCAGGCACTCCTGGGTGATGATGGCATCCCTCCAACCTTTGCTGTGTCCCCTGGTCTTCTCCTCCGTGTATCTCTGCATCCTTTCTCCTCATATGGATGCTCATCAATGGGTTTAGAGTATACCCAAGCCCAGGATGACCTCCTCTGAACATCTGCTAAGACCCTATATGAAATAAGGTCATGTTCCAAGGTGCCAGGTGGACATAAATATGGGGAAAACACTATTCCACTCATTACAATGCTAAAAATACTATATTTGCAGTTTTTAAGTTTACATTATTGCTCATACATCACTGTTACCCCTATTATGTTTTATAAATTGTAAATATTTTTAAAGAGAAAAGATTTACTTTTTCCTTCCGTTTTGCAAGATAAGAAGGGTTCTGGAGTTGGATGGTGGTGATGGTGGCACAAAAACGTGAATGGACTTAAAACCACTGGACTGGATACTTAAAAGGATGGTTATGTTATAGTATGTGTAATATTTATGTGTAATTTTATCATAATTTTTAAAAATTTTAAATTAAGAATTTTAACATGAGGGATAACAATAGTATTTTACATGTAGATTTGGAAGTGTTGGTCATTTTTGCCTCTAGGGGCAAGATAAATGATTTTGTTGAAGTTGTTTGAATGGGGAAAGAATGATGTTATAAAAGAAAATTTAGTGACTTAGAAAACTGTTGTGGATATTTTAAGTTACTAAGAGGTTAGAAAGGGAAAAAAAGTTTTTTCCATTTTCATACCTCTATACCTTTCTTATTTTTTGAACAACATACCTTGCTTTCTCACTTTGCAGTTGATCTTATAAATTATGTAGCTATTTCCTACTTCTTGTCTTATTCTAAATTCTTCAATGTCCAAAAAGTGTGAGAAAAAATAATAATGAACTGTTTTTGAAGAATATAGAAGGGGAACATAAATTTATAAAGAATTACAAAAAGATAGAAGAAGATGAGATTGCATTTTAAAAGCTCAAAAATGTGTTCATGGGAGACCTCATCCAAAAGATGGGTACTCTTGTACATTGCTGGTGGGACTGCAAATTGGTGCAGCCAATTTGGAAAGCAGTATGGAGATTCCTGGGAAAGCTGGGAATGTCTTGTTCCAGATTTTAGAGGGAATGCCTTCAATTTTTCTCCATTCAGAATGATGCTAGCCTGAGGCTTAGCATAGATAGCTTTTACAATGTTGAAGTAAGTTTCTGTTATCCCTAGTTTTTCTAATGTTTTGAACATAAAGGGATGCTGTACTTTGTCGAATACTTTCTCTGTGTCTATCGAGATGATCATATGGTTCTTATCTTTAAGTCTATTGATGTGGTGAATAACATTTATTGATTTCCGTATATTGAACCAGCCTTGCATCCCAGGGATGAATCCTACTTGATCATGGTGCACAATTTTTTTGATGTGTTTTTGTATTTGATTCGCCAGAATTTTATTGAGGATTTTTGCATCTAGGTTCATTAGAGATATTGGTGTGTAGTTTTCTTTCTTTGAGGTGTCTTTGTCTGGTTTCAGAATCAGGGTGATGTTGGCCTCATAGAATGAATTTGGAAGAGCTCCCTCTTTTTCTATTTCCTGAAATAACTTGAAAAGTATTGGTATTAATTCTTCTTTAAAGATTTTGTAAAACTCCGCTATATACCCATCCGGTCCTGGGCTTTTCTTGGTTGGTAGTCTTTTGATTTCTTCTTCTATTTCTTTTTTTTTTTTTTTTTTAACTACGTACCTTTATCATTTATTAAAGTTGTTTTTATGTTCCACAGCGAAAAAATGCCAGATAAATAAAATCTTAAAAAATTGCCTAATAAAAAATAAAATAACCAGTGGCTTTTATTTTTTTAAACATTTATTTTTTAGTTGTAGGTAGACCCAATACCTTTATTTTATTTGTATGTGGTGCTAAGGATGGAACCCAGTGCCTCACATATGCTAGGCAAGCACTCTACCTCTGAGCCACAATCCCAGCCCCACCAGTGGCTTTTAATGGCTTCTACCCATTTTTTAAAAAATATTTCTTTTTAATTATAATTGGACACAATACCTTTATTTTATTT
This sequence comes from Spermophilus citellus, assembly GCF_964194105.1. Classification (NCBI taxonomy): domain Eukaryota; kingdom Metazoa; phylum Chordata; class Mammalia; order Rodentia; family Sciuridae; genus Spermophilus; species Spermophilus citellus. The sequence continues at coordinate 32,090,280 of NC_138185.1, read as the reverse complement.
ATTTATTTTTTATGTGGTGCTGAGGATCGATCGAACCTAGTGCCCTCATAGGTGCTAGGAGCTCTCTATCACTGAGCCACAACCCCAGACCCACCTCTACCCGTTATTAATGCAACCAAAGCTAAAAATCTTATCTGAACAGGTGTTAAACCCAGGCACAATTGAACCGTTACCAAATTAGACCCACCCACAGAAATATACTACCTGCCCACATTTTTTGCATGGAAAGCTTTTGTTTTAATCTTTGATCTTTTTTTATTTGTTCTAATTACTCACATACATGACAGTAGAATGCACTTTGTTACATCATATATAGATGGAGTATAATTTCTCATTCTTCTGCTTGTACATGATATAGAATCCCACCAGTTGTATATAACTATATATGTACATCAGGTAATAATGTCTGATTCATTCTACTATCCTGCCTATCCCTTAGCCCTCTCCCCTCCCTTCACTCCCCTCTACCTAATCTAAAGTAACTCTATTCTTCCCTAGTGTCCCACCCTGCTATTGTGAATAAAATTGACATTTTGTTGAACATCGTTTGACCACATGTATATGGACCTATTTCTGGACTCTTTTGTGGGTCCATTACTCTACTTATCCATGCTGTTTTAAATCCCACTCAGTCTTGATTCCTATAAATTTTTCTAGTGACTCTGGCAACAAAGAGTGTGAGTTCCCCAACTTTGTTTTAAAAAAAATTTATGAAGCTATTCTTAGAGTTTTTCTGTTTTCTTTTTCTTATGTGAATTTTAGAATAGGCTTTTAAATTTCTATTTAAAAACAGTCCTGCTGGTATTTTTGAGTGCGCTTGTACTGAATCTACAGACCAGTTTAAAGATTATTGATAGCTTAACAATATTTTCAATTCCCATACATGATATTTCTCTTTGTTTATGTAGGTTGTGTTTATTTCTCTCACTGATATTTGTAGTTTCTAGTACACAAGTCTTGTGTATAAATATATATATATATATATATATATATAATTTATTGATCTTGTATCTTGCATCCATTTATTAGTTTTAGTAACTTTTTTGTAGAATCATTGGAGTTTCTGTGTAGATAATCACTGTCATAATTGTGATAGGAAAGCGTTTATTTTTTCCTTTTCAAACTGAATGATGTTATTTATTTTTTCTTGTTTCTTATTAAACTGGCCTTATTAATAATTACTTTATTAAATTATTAGATATAATGTATAATGGTAAGAGTGTATATCATAGCATTGTTCCAGCTCTTAGGGGAAAAACATTTAGTTTTTCACAATTAAGAACAATGTTTTCTGTGAGTTTTTCTAACATGCTCTTTGAATTTTGTCAAATGTTGCTTTGGGGCTGGGAATATAGCTCAGTTGGTAGACTTCTTACCTCACACGCACAGGGCCCTGGGTTCAATCCCCAGCACCACCAAAAAAAGAAAAAAGACCAAAAAAAAAATGTTGCTTTGCATCTATTGAGATGTTCATATGGACTTTCTTCTTTGATGTGGAGAATCAAAGAAGTCAATTATACATTGACTTTCAAGTCCTGTATCAAATGTTCCCTCTTCTACTCTATGGAAGAGTTTATTCATAATTGATACTATTTGATCCACAAACGTGTGATAGCATTTGCCGATAAAGACTTCTAAGCCTTGAATTTTATATCTTGGAAGGTCTTTAACTAGAGTTAATTTCATTAATAGATACAGGGCTATTCAAGTTATTTTCTTTCTGTATAAATTTTAATAGCTTGTGTTGTTCAAGGAATTTGTCCATTTTTTTCTAAATTGCTGAATTTGTTGATAGCTATTCATAATATTTGCTTACTTTTTAAATATTTTTTTTAATTTTTTATTGATTATTTAAAGCATTACATAGCTCATGATATATCATCTTTCATACATTAGACTCAAATTGTGTTTTGAACTCCCATTTTCACCCCAAATATAGATTGCAGAATCACATCTGTTACATATTCACATTTTTACATAATGCCATATTAGTGTCTGTTGTATTCTGCTACCTTTCCTAACCCCTACTATCCCCCCTCCCCTCCCCTCCCCTCCCATCTTCCCTCTCTATCTCCCCTGCTGTTGTTCAATTCTCTCCCTTTTTTTTCCCTCCCCCTTGCCCCTCATAGCCTCTTATAATTTTATGTATCCTTGAAGGTCTCCTACCATTTCCATATGCTTTCCCTTCTCTCTCCGTTTCTCTCCCCCCATTCATCTTTGTTTACTGTAGTCTTTTCCACATGCTCTTCCTTCCTGTTCTGTTCTTAGTTGTTCTCTTTATATCAAAGCAGACATTTGGCATTTGTTTTTTAGGGCTTGGCTAGCTTCACTTAGCATAATCTGCTCTAATGCCATCCATTTCCCTGCAAATTCTATGATTTTGTCATTTCTTAGTGCTGCATAATATTCCATTGTGTATAGATGCCACATTTTTTTTATCCATTCATCTATTGAAGGGCATCTAGGTTGGTTCCACAGTCTAGCTATTGTGAATTGTGCCGCTATAATCATTGATGCAGCCGTATCCCTATAGTGCGCTCTTTTAAGGTCCTCAGGGAATAGTCCGAGAAGTGCAATAGCTGGGTCAAATGGTGGTTCCATTTCCCAGCTTTCCCAGGAATCTCCATACTGCTTTCCAAATTGGCCTCACCATTTTGCAGCCCCACCAGCAGTGTACAAGTGTACCTTTTTCCCCACATCCCCGCCAACACTTGTTGTTGTTTGACTTCATAATGGCTGCAAATCTTACTGGAGTGAGATGGTATCTTAGGGTGGTTTTGATTTGCATTTCTCTGATTGCTAGAGATGGTGAGCATTTTTTCATGAACTTGTTGATTGATTGTATGTCCTCCTCTGAGAAGTGTCTGTTGAGGTCCTTGGCCCATTTGTTAATTGGGTTATTTGTTATCTTATTGTTTAATTTTTTGAGTTCTTTGTACATTCTGGATATTAGGGCTCTATCGGAGGTGTGGGGGGTAAAGATTTGTTCCCAGGATGTAGGCTCTCTATTTACCTCTTTTATTGTTTCTCTTGCTGAGAAAAAACTTTTTAGTTTAAGTAAGTCCCATTTGTTTATTCTGGTTGTTAACTCTTGGGCTATGGGTGTCCTATTAAGGAATTTGGAGCCCGACCCCACAATTTGTAGATCGTAGCCAACTTTTTCTTCTATCAGACGCAGTGTCTCTGATTTGATATCTAGCTCCCTGATCCATTTTGAGTTAATTTTTGTGGATGGCGAGAGAAAGGGATTCAATTTCATTTTGTTGCATATGGATTTCCAATTTTCCCAGCACCATTTGTTGAAGATGCTATCCTTCCTCCATTGCATGCTTTTAGCCCCTTTATCAAATATAAGATAGTTGTAACTTTGTGGATTAGTCTCTGTGTCTTCTATTCTGTACCATTGGTCCACCCGCCTGTTTTGGTACCAGTACCATGCTGTTTTTGTTACTATTGCTTTGTAGTACAGTTTGACCTCTGGTATCGCTATACCTCCAGATTCACACTTCCTGCTTAGAATTGCTTTTGCTATTCTGGGTCTTTTGTTTTTCCATATGAATTTCATGATTGCTTTGTCTATTTCTACAAGAAATGCCGTTGGTATTTTGATTGGCATCGCCTTAAACCTATAGAGAACTTTGGGTAATATCGCCATTTTGATGATGTTAGTTCTGCCTATCCATGAACAGGGTACATTTTTCCATCTTCTGAGATCTTCTTCTATCTCTCTCTTTAGGGTTCTGTAGTTTTCATTGTATAAATCTTTCACCTCTTTTGTTAGGTTGATACCCAAGTATCTTATTTTCTTTGAGGATATTGTGAATGGAGTGGTTTTCCTTATTTCCATTTCAGAAGTTTTGTTGCTGATATATAGGAATGCCTTTGATTTATGCGTGTTGATTTTATAACCTGCCACTTTGCTGAATTCATTTATTAACTCTAGCAGCTTCTTTGTAGACTCTTTTGGGTCTGTTAAGTATATTATCATGTCATCCGCAAATAGCGATAGTTTAATTTCTTCTTTTCCTATTTTTATGCCTTTAATTTCTTTTGTCTGTCTAATTGCTCTGGCTAGTACTTCGAGAACTAAATTGAATAGAAGTGGTGATAGAGGGCATCCCTGTCTTGTTCCAGATTTTAGAGGGAATGCCTTCAATTTTTCTCCATTCAGAATGATGCTAGCCTGAGGCTTAGCATAGATAGCTTTTACAATGTTGAGGTAAGTTCCTGTTATCCCTAGTTTTTCTAGTGTTTTGAACATAAAGGGATGCTGTACTTTGTCAAATGCTTTTTCTGCATCCATCGAGATGATCATGTGGTTCTTGTCTTTAAGTCTATTGATGTGGTGGATAGCATTTATTGATTTCCGTATATTGAACCATCCTTGCATCCCAGGAATGAATCCTACTTGATCATGGTGCACAAGTTTTCTGATATGTTTTTGTATTCGATTCGCCAGAATTTTATTGAGAATTTTTGCATCCAAGTTCATTAGAGATATTGGTCTGTAGTTTTCTTTCTTTGAAGTATCTTTGTCTGGTTTTGGGATCAAAGTGATGTTGGCCTCATAGAATGAATTTGGAAGAGCTCCTTCTTTTTCTATTTCTTGAAATAGCTTGAAAAGTATTGGTATTAATTCTTCTTTGAAGGTTTTGTAGAACTCCGCTGTATACCCATCTGGTCCAGGGCTTTTCTTAGTTGGTAGTCTTTTGATGGCTTCTTCTATTTCTTCTTTTGTTATTGGTCTGTTTAAATTGTGTGTGTCTTCCTGTCTCAATCTGGGCAATTCATATGCCTTAAGAAATTTATCGATATCTTCGTTATCTTCTATTTTATTGGAATATAGGGTTTCAAAATACTTTCTAATTATCTTCTGTATTTCTGTAGTGTCTGTTGTGATATTGCCTTTTTCATCCCGTATGTTAGTAATTTGAGTTCTCTCTCTTCTTCTTTTCGTTAGCGTGGCTAAGGGCTTGTCTATCTTATTTATTTTTTCAAAGAACCAACTTTTAGTTTTATCTATTTTTTCAATGGTTTCTTTTGTTTCAATTTCGTTGATTTCTGCTCTAATTTTAATTATTTCTTGTCTTCTACTACATTTGCTGTTGTTTTGCTCTTCCTTTTCTAGATTTTTGAGGTGTTGTGTGAGTTCATTTATTTGTTGGTTTTTTCTTTTTTTGAGGTAAGAACTCCAAGAAATGAATTTCCCTCTTAAAACTGCTTTCATTGTGTCCCATAAATTCCGGTATGTTGTGTCTGTGTTATCATTTGACTCTAAGAATTTTTTCATCTCCTCCTTTATGTCTTCTATAACCCATTGATCATTCAATAACATATTGTTCATTTTCCATGTGATGTAGGATTTTTCCTTCCTTCTTTTATCATTGATTTCCAATTTCATTCCATTATGGTCAGATATGGTGCATGGTATTATCTCCACGCCTTTATATTTACTAAGAGTTGTCTTATGGCATAATATATGGTCTATCTTTGAGTAGGATCCATGTGCTGCTGAGAAGAACGTGTATCCACTTGATGATGGTTGATATATTCTATATATGTCGGTTAAGTCTAGATTATTGATTGTGCTGTTGAGTTTTATAGTTTCTTTATTCAGTTTTTGTCTAGAGGATCTGTCTAATGGCGAGAGGGGTGTGTTGAAGTCACCCATAATTATTGTGTTGTGGTCTATTTGACTCTTGAACTTGAGGAGAGTTTGTTTTATGAACGTTGCAGCTCCATTGTTGGGTGCATACAAATTGATGATTGTTATGTCTTGTTGGTGGATGGTTCCTTTTAACAGTATATAGTGACCTTCTTTGTCCTTCTTGATTAACTTAGGTTTGAAGTTGATTTTATTCGATATGAGTATGGCCACTGCTGCTTGCTTCCGAGGGCCATGTGAGTGGTATGATTTTTCCCAACCTTTTACCTTCAGCCTGTGTATGTCTTTTCCTATCATATGAGTCTCCTGAAGGCAGCATATTGTTGGATTTGTTTTTTTGATCCAGTTTACTAGCCTATGTCTCTTGATTGGTGAGTTTAGGCCATTAACATTTAAGGTTACAATTGAGATATGATTTGTATTTCCAGTCATGCTTCTTTATTTATTTATTTTAGTTTGGTTAGTTTTGCTTTTTGGTTATTTTCCTCCCCCTTTACTGAGATACTTCCTGCTGTTAGTTTTGGGCACTATTTTTCACATCCTCTTCTTGTAGTGTTTTGTTCAAAATGCTTTGCAGAGCTGGTTTTCTTGCTGCAAATTCTTTTAGCTTTTGTTTATCGTGAAAGATTTTAATTTCATTGTCAAATTTGAAGCTCAATTTTGCTGGATATAGTATTCTTGGTTGGAATCCATTATTTTTCAGCGTTTGAAATACGTTATTCCAGGATCTTCTCGCTTTCAAAGTTTGTGATGAGAAATCTGTCGTTAACCTAATTGGTTTACCCCTGAAAGTAATCTGCCTCTTTTCTCTCGTAGCTTTTAATATTCTCTCCTTGTTCTGTACGTTGGCTATCTTCATAATTATATGTCTTGGGGTTGGTCTATTATGGTTTTGAATGTTTGGGGTCCTGTAGGCTTCCAGGATTTGGCAATCCATTCCATCTTTCATCTCTGGGAAGTTTTCTAGAATTATTTCATTTAATATGCTGTCCATTCCTTTGGTTTGAATCTCTGTGCCTTCTTCTATCCCTATGACTCTCAGATTTGGTTTTTTTATGACATCCCATATCTCTTGAATAGATTGCTCGTGGGAATTAAGCATCTTTTCTGTGTTGACTATATTCTTTTCAAGTTGATAAACCTTGTCTTCATTATCTGATGTTCTGACTTCTACTTGATCAAGTCTATTTGTAATATTCTCGTTTGAGTTTTTAATTTGGTTTATAGTTTCCTGTAATTCTAGGATTATTGTTTGATTTTTTTTTAATATCTCTATCTCCTGGTAGAGCTCGTTCTTTGCCATTTGAATTTGTTTGTTTAATTCATTTTCAAAATATATTTTTATTTCTTGGACTTGCTGTCTCATGTCTTCTCTAATATTCCTTTCCATTCGAGTTAGGTATGCCTTGAGTTCTTTCCCTATACCTGTTTCTGAAGTTTCTATGTCCTCCTGTAGAATTGAGTAGTCTTGCATTGTTTGTAATCCTTTTTTCCCTTGTTTTCTCATGTTGTCCACATTACTTTCCAGCTCTTTTTGATTGTCGTGTTTCTGCTCTCCTCTATAGATTTGTTTTGTTTCTGTATTACTCTGATGTCTCTCCTTTGTGTTGTTGAAGTATGACTGCTAACGTGGATTCCGCTGGGAAGGAATTCTGACGTTCGAGCTCCAGTGACGACACTACTCTGCTATGACGAGCCCCAGTCTCCTTGCCGGGGTGCCCTAATGGGGGGGTGTGACTGGACTGTCTCTGTGTGGTTTCAGCTCCCGGTCATGGCAGGCGGGTAGACTCCAGCTGCCCAGTATCACAGGCCGCGGGCAGGTGATCCGTCACCAATGGGAGGGCGTTCTCCTACCGCCCAGTTACGCGGGCAGTGGGTGAACTGTCGCCGGTGGGCCTGCAGTTTACAGCTGCCCAGTCGCGAGGGCCTTGCCTCTAGGCTCCTGGTTTCTCCTGCTAGCCTTGGTTTCTCCTGCTAGACCAGATTTCCACTCAGTGGTGATTCTCGGCAGTTCAAACTGTACTCTGTGCCTGTTTTGTTGTTGCAATCTGTCGGACAGTGGCGGTGGATACTTCAGCTGTCCAAGATGGTGGCCGCTGGTTACCTTAGTGGAGTGTCCCTTGTGGGGGGTGGGGCTGTACCGCTTCCGTCCCCGTCAGCAATCCCGAACTCAGCCCGGGGGTCAGTGCGGGCTTGGGCTTGGCTGGTGGGATACCACCGTGTCGCAGCCACTTAATTCCCTGCTGACTAGTTAACCCCTTCTCTGGGGCGCCACGCCTTCTGTAGCCTCGGGGCAGGCCGCGCGAATCAGACAGCCTGGATCTCCGGGGTCACACCGTTGGCTTTTGGGATCCCCGGCACTCTATGGTTTTGATTTTTTCTGCTTACCCCTCCCCCAGCGCTGGCTAGACAGGTTTTGTTTTGGCCGCTGATGGGAGGGGGGGTTGGGGGTCAGGTGCCTCTAGCTCTCCTTTAGTCTTTATGCAGGCTCACTCTGATAGTCCCTCCCCCTGAAAGTCTAGGAGAGATTTTAAGCGAAATCCCCCATGTATGGGGGCTGAGCTGGGTGACACACACCTGTTTGTTGTTGCAATCTGTCGGAGAGTGGGGGTGGATACTTCAGCTGTCCAAGATGGTGGCCGCTGGTTACCTTAGTGGAGTGTCCCTTGTGGGGGGTGGGGCTGTACCGCTTCCGTCCCCGCCAACAATCTCGAACTCAGCCCGGGGATCAGTGCGGGCTTGGGCTTGGCTGGTGGGATACCACCGTGTCGCAGCCACTTAATTCCCTGCTGACTAGTTAACCCCTTCTCTGGGGCGCCACGCCTTCTGTAGCCTCGGGGCAGGCCGCGCGAATCAGACAGCCTGGATCTCCGGGGTCACACCGTTGGCTTTTGGGATCCCCAGCACTCTATGGTTTTGATTTTTTCTGCTTGCCCCTCCCCAGCGCTGGCTAGACAGGTTTTGTTTTGGCCGCTGATGGGAGGGGGGGGGGGGTTGAGGGTCAGGTGCCTCTAGCTCTCCTTTAGTCTTTATGCAGGCTCACTCTGATAGTCTCTCCCCCTGAAAGTCTAGGAGAGATTTTAAGCGAAATCCCCCTATGTATGGGGGCTGAGCTGGGTGACACACACCTGTTTGTTGTTGCAATCTGTCGGCGAGTGGCGGTGGTTACTTCAGCTGTCCAAGATGGTGGCCGCTGGTTACCTTAGTGGAGTGTCCCTTGTGGGGGTCTTCTTCTATTTCATCCATTGATATTGGTCTGTTCAAATTGTGTGTATCCTCCTGACTCAGTCTGGGCAAATCACATGACTTAAGAAATTAATCGATGTCTTCACTAACTTCTATTTTATTGGAATATAGGTTTTCAAAATAATTTCTAATTGATTTCTGTATTTCTGTAGCATCTGTTGTGATATTGCCTTTTTCATCCCGTATGTTAGTAATTTGAGTTCTCTCTCTTCTTCTATTCGTTAGCATGGCTAAAGGTCTGTTGATCTTATTTATTTTTTCGAAGAACCAACTTTTAGTTTTGTTAATTTTTTCAATAGTTTCTTTTGTTTCAATTTCGTTGATTTCCGCTCTGATTTTAATTATTTCTTGCCTTCTGCTACATTTGCTGTTGTTTTGCTCTTCCTTTTCTAGGGCTTTGAGATGAAGTGTGAGCTCATTTATTTGTTGTTTTTTTCTTTTTTTGAGGAATGACCACCAGGCGATGAATTTCCCTCTTAAAACTGCTTTCATTGTGTCCCATAGATTCCTATATGTTGTGTCTGTATTTTCATTTATCTCTAAGAATTTTTTTATTTCCTCCTTTATGTCTTCTGTAACTCATTGATCATTCAGTAACATATTGTTCATTTTCCATGTGATGTAGGATTTTTCCTTCCTTCTTTTATCATTGATTTCCAGTTTCATTCCATTATGATCAGATAAAATGCATGGTATTATCTCCACCCCTTTATATTTACTGAGGGCTGCCCTATGGCATAATATATGGTCTATTTTTGAGAAGGATCCATGTGCTGCTGAGAAAAAAGTATATCCACTTGATGATGGTTGATATATTCTATATATGTCAGTTAAGTCTAGGTTATTGATTTTGATATTGAGTTCTATAGTTTCTTTATTCAACTTTTGTTTGGAGGATCTGTCCAATGGTGAGAGAGGTGTGTTGAAGTCACCCATAATTATTGTGTTGTGGTCTATTTGATTCTTGAACTTGAGGAGAATTTGTTTTATGAACGTCGCAGCACCATTATTTGGTGCACAAATATTGATAATTGTTATGTCTTGTTGGTGAATGGTTCCTTTTAACAGTATATAATGTCCTTCCTTATCCCTTTTGATTAACTTAGTCTTGAAGTCGATTTTATTCGATATGAGGATGGCCACCCCTGCTTGCTTATTAGGACCGTGTGCGTGGTATATTTTTTCCCAACCTTTCACCTTCAGCCTGTGTATGTCATTTCCAATCAGATGTGTCTCCTGGTGGCAGCATATTGTTGGGTTTGTTTTTTTTAATCCATGTTACCAGCCTATGTCACTTCATTGGAGAGTTTAAGCCATTAACGTTTAGAGTTACTATTGATATATGGTTTGTACTTCCAGCCATGTTTGATTATTTATCTATTGTTTTTTTTAATTTAGTTTGTTTCTCCATGATTAGCTTTCCCCCACCCTCTGTCTTTACTGAGGCACTTCCCACTGATGGTTTTGGTTATTGTTTTTCATTTCTTCCTCGTGTAGTGTTTTGCTCAAAATGCTTTGCAATGCTGGTTTTCTGGCTGCAAATTCTTTTAACTTTTGTTTATCATGAAAGATTTTTATTTTGTTGTCGTACCTGAAGCTTAATTTTGCTGGATACAGAATTCTTGGTTGGCATCCATTGTCTTTCAGTGTTTGAAATTCGTTGTTCCAGGATCTTCTCGCTTTCAGCGTCTGTGATGAAAAATCCGTTATTGGTTTACCCCTGAATGTAATCTGCCTCCTTTCTATTGTAGCTTTTAATATTTTCTCTTTGTTCTGTATATTGGACATCTTCATAACAATATGTCTTGGCATTGGTCTACTGTGATTTTGTATGCTCGGTGTCCTGTATGCATATACAAATTGTATATCCCTTTCCTTTTTTATTTCTGGAAAGTTTTCTGTAATTATTTCATTCAGCAGGTTACTCATTCCCTTGGTTTGAATCTCTATACCTTCCTCTATCCCGATGACTCGTAAGTTTGTTTTTTTTATGTTAGCCCATATCTCTTGGATGTTTTTCTCGTGATTTTTTACCAGCCTTTCTGAGTTGGCTAGACTCTTTTCAAGATGATATATTTTGTCTTCATTATCTGACGGTCTGGCTTCTACTTGCTCCACTCTGTTAGTGATACTCTCATTTGAGTTTTTAATTCGGTTTATCGTTTCCTTCATTTCTAGAATTATTGTTTGATTTTTTTTATAATCTCTATCTCCTGATAAAGATGCTTAACTTCTTCTTTTATCTGTTTATGTAATTCATTTTCAATGTGTTCTTTCACTGTTTGAATTTGCTGTCTCATATCCTCTTTAAGGTTCCATTCCATCTGTCTAAGGTGTTCCTTGAGTTCTTTATTTGACAATTTTTCTGATGACTCTAGGTCCTCCTGAATATTTAGGCTGTCCTGCATTGTTTGTACTCCTTTTCTTCCTTGCTTTTTCATGCTGCTCATGTTACTTCTTGTTCTGTTTGACTGCTGAGTTACTGTTTACTCCTATAAATTTATTTGATGCTTGGGAGGAAAGGTATTAGGAGGGAAGGGAAGAAGTCACTAAAGAGAATGAGAGTAAGCAGGTAGAATTCAAGGAAGGGGGAATAAGAAAATTGAAAAGAAATAAAAAGACAAAAGAAAAAAATAGAAAAGAAAAAAAGAAAAAAATTTAAAAAAAATAATAAAAAATAAAAATTAAAATTAAAAAAAATAAAATAAATTTTTTTAAAAATTTAAAAAACAACAACAAAAAAAATGAAAATGAAAAAAACCCAAATTAAAAAAAAATTAATAAATGCAGTCTTAGAGTTTGATTAACTTCTCTTCCAGTAGGTGGCGCTGTGCCCACCAGGCCAAGCTTCTCTCAATACGCGGGAACCAATTACTGTGCAGCAGCTCCTCCTCCCAGACTGGGCGGGTCTCCAATCCTGAGTGCCTAGGGCCTTCTCTTGTGTCTAGTCACTTCCCCACTTTTCCTCTAGCCAGGCCCCTCTCATGGGTGCCGCTCACCACAATACTGGCTACATGCCAGGTCTGCTGCTCCCGGGAGCCCTGTTTTCATGAACGACTGGGCACACTCTCCCTGTTTGCCATTGCCTCAGACCCTAAGTTTGTAGAGCTTGGGGCTGAGAACCCTCAGCGAATTTTGCTTGCCCTCCGGTAGCCATGCCCCCGGTAGCTGGTGCAAGAGACCTCAGTTGTCAGCACTGGTGGGAGCGGTAGCCGGGAGTTCCGTGCCGAGGGTCCCGCACCACTCCTGATTCCCTCGGTCTGGCTATCACGCTCAAGGGAGAGCTGGGAGGGGCCCTTAAGGTTTCCCCGCTGTGTGGAGAAGGAAGGCTAGGGGGTTACACACCTGTCCCCGCCGGTTTCAATGAAGTTATCTCCTCCGCCACATTCTGGTGACATCAGTTCTCTGCCATGGTAGTATCCCATGCAAATGGCAACAGTTCGTTTCCCTTTGCTGGGTGACCAATGCAACGGGTGGGTCCTGACTGGCTCTCCCAAGCCCCGTTTCAATCCTGTGGCCACTGCCTATGAAGGCTTGGTTGGCATTTACCTCCGTAGGTTCAGAAGGGCCAACCAGTTGTTTCAACGGGATTGTTTAGTACTGAGTCACAGCAGTTTGTCTGCGAGAAGCAGGCGAACGGGAGCTTGAATTCAGCCTATCCGGGCTCGGTGTGTGTTCTGAGAGGCCCAGACTGTTCGCTCCAGATCCACGTCAGCTCAGCATTGCCTAGTGATCCTGAACAAACAGCATTTAGACGGTTTACGACTCCCTATGCCCACGCAGCTGAAGAGGTCAGAGACTTGATCTCTCCACGCCCGCCGCCATGTTGGATCTCCTCCAGGAGCAAAATATTAAAGTATAGTAGCTGAAATTTTTTTGCACTTAAACTATATAGCCATATTTTTATTTTTTATTGGTTCATTTTAGTTACACATGGCAGTAGAATCCATTTTGATATAATTACACAAGCATGAAATATCTTACTATAATTAGGCCCCCATTCTTTTGCAGGTACATAGTGGTGGGATTCACTGTGCTGCATTCATATATGTATATAGGAAAATTATTTTAGATTCATTCCACTGTTTTTTTCCTTTTCTGTTCCCCCTCCCTTCTGTTCATTCCCCTTTGTCTAATCTACTGAACTTCTATTCTTTCCCTCCCCACCTATTATAGGTTTGATTCCATATATCAGAGAAACATTCAACCTTTGGTTTTTGGGAATTGGCTTATTTCACTTAGCATGACAGTCTCCAGATCCATCCATACTGGCCAATGTCATAAAATCATTCTTCTTAATGGCTGAGTAATAGCTCATTGCGTAGATATACCACATTTTTAATCCATTCGTCTATTGAAGGGCTCCCAAGTTGGCTCCATAGTTTAGCTATTATGAATCATGCTGCTATAAACATTGATGTAGCTGTGTCAGTGTAATATGCTACATTTAGATCCTTTGGATATATACCAAGGAGTGGGATAACTGGGTCAAATTGTGGTTCCATTTTTAGTTTTTTGAGGAATCTCTATACCACTTTCCAGTGTGGTTGCACCAGTTTTCAGTCCCATCAACCGTGTATGAGTGTACCCTAAGAAACTCAGTGTTTAAAATGTCATCAAATAAGCCCAGGAACAACTTCCATCTGCAGAAGCAGCATAAGAAGAGAAAATATGACAAATATTTAACTAATATTTATATGAAATGTAAGATCATAGTTAAAAGATTAAAATTTAATCCTAAATTTTTAAAAAAGATAAAAGAAAATATTGGTTGAATGAATACAATGGAAAAGTAACTTTGAACACAGAAAGAAGAAAAAAAGCAGGTGTAAAATTCTCCAAAAGAATACACAAATGGAAAATGAGATAGACACATAAAAAGAAAAAGTGAGAGAGACATGGGAGATCACCTGCCAAAGGACCAATGGATATCTATTAAAGTTCTAGAAATACAAAAAAGAAAATCAAAATATTTAAGGTTAAAATAAGTCATGGAGTCCTTGGCAGGATAAATAAAATAGACCTACATCTAAACCCAATATAGAAGATTTTCAGAAAGCCAAAAGGAGAAAGAAAAGTCCTACTTGAGGTAGAGACTGAAAACAGATAATCTGCTGAGATTTAAAATTGAGATTTATGTTAGACTTATCATCAGTGATACCAGAGGAAGAAGGTAAAAAAGCAATGTTTGTTCTGCCCCATATTGAAAAGGATCTCAAGACTTCAAAATTTGGCTTTGAAAAAAAAAACATATGATGAATTCAAATAGCCTGATACTGTCCAATTCTCTCTTCAACTTACTATTGTAGGAGGATATTAAATAACCTGAAAAAAAACATAATATATTAGTGAAAAAAATAAACATAAGCAAACTCTCAAAATTGTATTTTTCTAATTATAACACATGTATGTATATGTGACATAAAATTCATGATATATATAGTTTCCAGAGAAATAACACAGAAGAGGAAAGATAAATACAATCAGTGGTTATCTCTGAGTGCAGAGTATAAATCAGATTATATTTTCTCTTTTTAAACTTTTTTGTGATTGTTAAAATCTTCCCAAGAAATTTATGTTTCTTTTAAAATTTAAAAAGTGTATTTAAAACACAGAATAAGTCGACTGTTGAGAAGAGTTACATCTTAGTCTTTGAAATCAAAGAAATACTAAAGAAAATACAAAGACTTTTCATATATTTCTCTTATTCAAATCTCAGAATGAACTACTTTCTAACTAATTTTCATTTCTCTTTTCTTTTATTAGAGCATTATAACTATGTGTAATGGTGGACTTCATCATTACATATTTGTACATGCACACAAAATAACAATATAATTTGGTCAACTTCATTTTAATTTTTATATTTTACAAAGACACAAATTCAAGTGACTTATACACTAGTTGACATTACCTATAAGTCTAGTCTAAGAAGATGTGAAAACACTGACCCCGTTTGTACTTAATTTAAAAAGTTATCTATAACATAAGCATAAACTTGATCATGTAAAAATAAAAGGAGATGCTGTCCCTGAATATATTGAGATAACAAGTATACACCAGAACAGTACCAGGCAAATCAATGCACATGGTCGGCCTGGTTATCAACAATAGCTTCTGGGGCACAAACATATTTGTCAATTTACAGTCAGAGAGGCCTCCCTGACTGTGAGCACAGGTATGGGCTATGGAGCATGTTCTTCTCTAAGCTGTTGGGCTCCTGTTGGGTCTTCCCACCCTGCCTGTCTTACTGAGGGCTGCTTCTCAAGCAAGGCTACCTGGCCCCCATCTAGTTCCCCTGGGGCTAACTCCTATGATTGATTTATTAATACTCAGAGGCTCAATTAGTAGCTAATTTTGCCCAGTGTTATACATTTGCATGTTAATGGGAGTAAGTTAGATCTTAATTCAGCCGGATTCATGTACTACAATCTTAAAGTGAATGGGAGGTTTCTGGGTATTCACCCAATTGCTGGTTCCCTCTTGCCCACCAAAGTAGGAAGGCTAACAAAATCAGGTTCGTTGCAAACCAATGAAGGAGAACAGAGGAAACACTCAAAGCCTCCAAAGCTTTTGAAGTCATTTGACCTGATTAAAAACACACCGGACCCCATTCACACTTGGGACTTTGAGTTCCAGTCTTAGTTTTGTTCTAAACTAGCTGTGAAATGCATTTCCAACTTATCAATGTCCCAATAATCACATTTGTTTCAAAAGGACATATGAATGAGACCAGAAGCTTATCATCACAATGATGAAAACCAAAAATACATTGTGATCAGTTTAGATGCAAAAGTATTGATATATTTACAAGTGTTGTGCCCATTTTAACAGTCCTTGTCATTCATGGATGCCACATTTGCAAATTTATCTGCTTGCTAAAGTATATTTGCAACCTCAAAATCAAGACAGCATTTTCATGAGCATTTGTGGACATTCTTAGAGTAGCAAAAGTATTTGAGTCAAATGAATCATACCTTCTCAGCTGAGATCAAAAAAGGGTATATTCGGGGCTGGAGATGTAGCTCAAGTGGTAGCACGCTCACCTGGCACACGCGGGGCGCTGGGGTCCATCTTCAGCACCACATAAAAATAAAATAAAGATGTTGTGTCCACTGAAAACTTAAAAATTAATATTAAAAAATTCTCTCTCTCTTTGAAAAAAAAATTGCTAAAAAAGGGTATATTCTACCTTGTTATTTCAGCTCTCCTTCTGTAGACAAGTGTCTTTTTTGCAACCTATTTAGTGTGGCATTTTTCATATTTTTTGTGCTGGTGACTCCCTTGTTTAAAATGGTACCCCAGCATCTTGCTAAAGTGTAGTTCATGCTCCTAATTGCAATAAGACTGTGATGTCTTACAAAGAAAATACATTTATTAATTAAGCTTTGTTCTAATGTAATTGTTGTTGATCATGAGTTCTATATTAGTAGATCAACAGTATATATTAAATAAGTGTCTTTAAATAGAACACATATGTAGAAACAAGGTTATATATTAATTGGTTGATAAAAATATGACCAGAGGTTCATGAGAAACTTACTCTGTATTTCTCTTCAAAGTAATAATTAGGTATTTGCTAATTCAGGGATCAAGACTTTTTTAGAATATAGCTACTGCACCTAAAAATTAACTGAACTTTTAGGGAAAAAAAGAAGAGATCACAGGAGAGAAGAAAAAAACCTTTTATCATTATGCCCCCAGAAAGCTACTTTCAAAATATTTACTTGTCTTATTGTTATTATTAATTCAGTTATTTTTCATGGGTGTGCAACCTCAAAAGCAGAAGAGCTAGGTTTGAAGTAACTTTACATAACACCACTTTGCAAAGAGAATGTAGAAGATGACATGTCCCCAGTCAGTTTTGAAGAACAGTGAGCTAAGGATCACACTCAGATGTGGAATGAGGATGAACATGAGAGCTGGTAGAAAAGTCCTCCTTCAAATAAGGAAGGATATCCCCACAACAAGGTGGAAACCTGTCACTCATTTGGTGACATGATGGTTTTCAGAGTCACTTGGTCAGTCACAGAACTTCTATCTGGCTCCCCTTGAATCAAGACCAGCTCCCTATGGTCATGACTTGGTGACAATTGGTCCTTGCCCAAAGGTCATCTTTCAAAACTTCAGATACCAGGACACACAATTTCTATTGATACCAAACTGCATGACCTTCAGCCCATTGATACCTCGGTTTTCCTAAACTTTGGCTCTATTTATCAGGTAAACTTTAACATAAGCCTTAATATAACACAAAGTTAGGCATGAAAACTATACCAAATCCATAAGCAACAGGCCTATTCTCCAGTCAAGCAATGAATGATTAAGATAAAAATTATAAAAACATACAAGATGGCCCATGATAATAATCTTGTATTGAAATCCCTCAATACCATAAAGAAAAAATGAAATTATGCCATTTGTAGGAAAATGGATGAAATTTGGGACCATTATTTTAAGCTAAATAAGCCAAATTCCAAAGGTCATAGGTCATATGTTTTCTCTCATATGTGGAAGCTGGAGAGGAAGAAGGGAAAGAAAGGTTGCAGTGGGGATCTCATGGAAAGCAAAGGGAGACCAACAGAGTAGAGGAAAAAGACCAGAGGGAGGGAAAGAAAGAGGAAATACTGGAGAATGATATTGACCAGATTATACTGTTACATTGTGTGCATGTACAAATATGTAAAAACAAATATCACCATCAGGTACAGCTATAATGCACCAAAACAAAATATGGAAAAAAACAAACACAAAAACAAATAAATAAGTAAATAGAAACTCAGTTCCTAAGCTGACATGATGAAGATTTGGGCCTACTTTTTCTTCTATTAGGGGGTGGGTCTTTGTCCAGTGCCTAAGTCTTTTACCCACTTTGAGTTGAGTTTTGTGCAGGGTGAGAAATAGGGGTTTAGTTTCATTTTGTCACATATCAATTTCCAGTTTTCCCAACAGCATTTGTTGAATAAACTATCTTTTCTCCAATAAATGTTTTGGGTACCTTTGCTTAGTATGAGATAACTATATTTATGTGGGTTTGACTCTATGTCCTCTATCCTGTACCATTTGGTTGCACAAACCATGCCATTTTTTGTTACCACGGCTCTGTAATATAGTTTATCTGGTATTGTGATGCCTCTTGCTTCATTTTTTTGGTAAGGATTGTTTTGGCTATTCTGGGTCTCTTATTTTTCCAAATGAATTTCATGATTGTTTTTTCTATTTCTATGAAGAATGTCACTGGGATTTTAATAGGAATTGCATTAAATCTGTATAACACTTTTGAGAGTATGGCCATTTTCACAATGTTAATTCTGCCTGTCCAAAGCATGGGAGATCTTTCCATCTTCTAAGGTCTTCTTCAATTAAAGCAAACATTATGGAAAAGAGTATGCATATTTCTCAGAAAACTTGGAATGGGACCACCATTTGACCCAGCTATCCCACTCCTCAGTTTATACCCAAAGAACTTAAAATCAGCATACTGCAGTGACATAGCCACTTCACTGTTTACAGCAGTTCAATTCACAATAGCTAAACTGTGGGACCAACCTAGATGCCCTTCAACAGATGAATGGATCAAGAAAATGTGGTACATAGACACAATGGAATATTACTCAGCCTTAAAGAAGAATGAAATTATAGCATTTGCTAGTAAATGGATGGAGATGGAGAATATCATGCTAAGTGAAATAAGCCAATCCTAAAAAAACAACGGCTGAATGTTTTCTCTGATATGCAGATACTAATTCACAATAAGATGTGCGGGGCGAGAGTGGGGAGGTGCTAGGGAAGAATAGAGGTACTTCCGATTAGGCAGAGGGGAGTGAAGGGGGAGGGGAGCGGTATAGGAGAGGAAGGATAGTAGAATCAATTAGACATTATTACCCTATGTGCATATATGATTATGCAACTGGTGCAATTCCACGTCATATAAAAGCAGAAGAATAAGAAATTATACTCTTCATGTATGACATATCAAAATGCATTCCACTGTCATATAATTAAGTAGAACAAGTAAAAATGAAAAATTTTAAAAATATTAAAAATATGGTATAATGGATTCACTACTCCATAAAGGTAAAAATTCTTATAGGTAGTCAATCATTATAAAATTTGTATCATTTAAATAATACAAATAGTCAACAGCATCTAAACTCTTTTTAACTCATAACCTCTTAACCACTATATAAAATTCAAGTCAAACACAAACAAACTATAAACTAGCAAAATTTTATTTAACAAAACTAATTTAGTGTAACACATGATTATTATCTTAAAGAAGCAAAAATACTAATCTTGCAGCCATAAATAGAGTTCTGTTTGTGTTCTTATTTTTAACTTCTCCACTTGGTCCTTTTTATTTTGAGCATGAAGGAACATCATTAAATCACTTTTGTTGAAATATTAGAATTTTCTTTCTGAACAATAAATCTGTATTTTTAAGCTTAATCCTTAAATTTGATGAGCACATGTATTTAATTCTGTCCCTCAAAATATTGGCAAAATGTAAAATGCACTTTAATTAAGCTCTTCATGTATAACAACTATGATGTTCAGTGTAAGTTATACTTATGGAATTGAATCTAAACAAAAAATATAAATTGTTAACTGCAAAATGAATAAACAAAGAAACAAACAAATCCCTTGATACCACCTTCCTCTTCTCTACCTACAGCATTCATTGATCATTTGATGTCTCTGGGGAGGCTTTCTTTCTAAACCTTCGCCTTTGCATTACATTATAAATGTGAAATTTAAAATATTTCACCAAGATTTACCCTTTAAAAAGTAACCTCAAAGAATGAATCTTGTACTTAAAATTTTTTTTGCTGCTGCTGCTACTCTGTAGTGTGGTTGACATGTGTCCAGAAAAGTGTTATTAAAAAAAAAAAAAAGTGGTGCTTTCTTAAAACTGTTACATTACCTTTTACTAAGAAGGAAAACTTAGTCTGAATTTCTAAAATCTATGGTTCCATCTACTGGCAACCTCCAGTACTGCTTTACATTGCATTAATAATTTTGCCTATCTGTAAGGCCGACTCAAAAACAAGCATAAACGTTAAAGTACATTTGATATGAGAAACATAAAACACTTTTTGTATTTTAAAACCTCACCATTAAAAGCAAAAATCTTACATGCTTAATGACTTCCCCAGCTGGCTTCCCCGTTTATCTATTTCTTCCTTTGTTCTTCCACTATGTTACCTACTGAATACCTCAAGCATGCTATGCACAAATCTCCAATCTTGTTGCTAATTGCATAACATGACATAGTTTCTCAGGGATTAAATTCATATAGCTAACCTTAGAGTAAATGTGAACATAGGGCACATTCAATAGATGCTGTCTGATGATTATAATAATATAATACAAATGATCCTTCAAGGGTAGAAAGTTTCCTTTATATCTTTCACTCAATGATAAGGCAACCAAAGTTCTTGCCCTAGTGGAGACTATAATGTAAATAATGACAAAAACTCTTGACAATTATCTCTGTTGTTGTTGCTGCAAGAGTTTTATTAGAGTTTACAATTGTAAGAAAATTATACTTCTGTGTCTTTCAATGTGTATCTCCTGAACCTTGAGGCACACAATGTACAAGATGTTTGATTCACACCTGAAAAATCTAGGGAGCAAGAAACTGCCTAAGATACTATATGATGACAGAGTAGAGGTGACTGAGGGGAGAGAATTAGAAAGCAGAAAAATAATTAGAAGCCCACCATGCCCCCCACAACACCACCCTCTCTCCACATGACTGAATATCCAGGAGCGAGCCCTAACTTGAGGAGATTAGTGTTAATTCTGAGTTTAGAATTTTAATTATTATACAAGTCTGGAAATTTAAATTATAGAAATAAGAGTATCATTGAGAATCACACATGACATGAAGAGTGTTTATTATGTGAAAATGGCTATAAAATCACATTATATACCATTATATACACATATGGAAATGTCACAATGAAACACACTAATTTTTGCAATTAATATGTGTTAATAGTTATAATTTTTAAAGTCACGGAACTTGCTGTATATTTCAGGAGAAATCCTAGCACAGAGGGGAGAAAAGTTGCTTTTCTGAGGACATCTTTTGAGTCCTGCTCACTCAAAATACCATTCCCACTAATATAGTATTTAGGAATTTTTCATGCTTATTCAAGTGTAAATTCCCATAGTTTTCTTTTCTCTAACTATCAAGTTTTGGTATTAAGGTGATTCCAACTTCATAAAATGAATCTATGAATTTTCCCTCTTACTCCATAATTGGAATAATTTAGGCAATTTAGAAATTGACTCTTCTTTGAAGTCTGTAAAAAAAAATTGTTTTAAAACTTCTTAAGTCTGCCTTTTTAAAATTCTATTTTTATCTTGAACACATTTTCATTTTGATTAATCTGTTTAACATTTTCTACTGTCTTTGTGGGCAATTTTAGTTATTATTTGTGTTAGGACATTATGCATTTCCACTAGATTTTTAAAGTGTTACCATAGAACACACATAATACGTTCTTATCACTTTTACTCTTTTCTATATCCATAAATACATTTAGTTTCTCCTCTCTATTATTGAATTTTTCTCTTTTTCCTTTATTATTTGTGGCAATGGTGGATTTTTTTGGAAGTACATATAGAGGAATCTTTTCATTTTGTTTATCCTTTCTAGTCTATTTTTGTAGTCACTCTACTTAATATCAGATTTTATCTTTATTAAGTTGACCTTCCTCCTTTTTATAGTTTGTATTGCTCACCTTTTAGACTGTTGCCTGCATTTTCCCCCATTCCCTCACAGTGCCCACTGAATTTACCAGCAGAGTTTTCCATCAACAATTCTTCCTTTTCTCAGTCACGAATCACCCTCCCAGTCATCTCAGCTCACTCCGCACAGACTTCAGACCCCCTCCATACTCCCACTCCCATTGATGAACTCTGCTCTCCTTTCACTGAAAAGATAAACACAACCAGAAAACCACCAAATATGCCAACCCAATCATGGCACCAACTGATCTCCTGTTATAATGGATAAACTATTCCCACTCAACCGAAAACCCAGTCCTTCTGGGTTAGAGCCTCTATCTCTTCTTCAGTAATCCGTTCTCTCTACTACATCATCAGTTTCTTGGACTATTCCCCTTGGTATAATGTAATATCACCAATCTTTTTTAAAAAGAAATAAAAGAACAGAAGAAGAAAGTGAGAGTCTTCTCTTGCCTCTTCTCTTGCCTTCTCTTACCTTTACAACTCCTTCAAATTTCTCTGCTCTCCTTTATAGTAAAAGTCCTCAAAAAGAGACCTTAAAAAGAGAGAGAAACCTTTACTTAATTTCTCTGTTTCTCATCTCCATTTTATCCTCTGTTAAAAATTGGGCTTTTGAATCCAACACAACTACTGAAATTGCTTTGACTCAGTTAAGGAGAATTTTCTTTACATTTAGCCAAATCCAAGGGTCAACAATATTTGCCATGGTCAATCTCTCTTTCCTTGAAATATTTCTCTCTGGCTTCAAAACCTCCTAGTACATTATGTTCTAGTATTCCCAAGCAGCAGCCTCTGGCATACAAAAATTTAAATTTAAAATTTTTCTCTCTATAACTAATGTTAATGTCTATTCAAGTGCTTGCTCTGTCTGATGACAGAAAATATAATCAGTTGGTTCCATATGAACTCTTCTGTGACCTTTGAGTACCTTTCTGGCTTGTCTCCACTATTAACCACTAATTTAGGAGGTCTCTCCCTCTCTTCTTTATCTACACCACACCTTCTTCAATTCTTTGGTGTTAACATCCTGGAGAAGTTTCTGAGGCTCTTTCTTAGAGCAACATTTTTAAAGGTGTACAATAAAGTATATAGAATTATACAAAAAGACTTTGACATATAATTGTCAAAATACTTCTTAAGGAAGATAGCAGCGATGGGAGTGCATCACCCCAGTGCGCCGCGTCACTGTGCGGGAGAAAGACGAGGTGAAACGGCTGAAGGCTACCTTCTTGGGAATTTCCAGTGAAATTGAGGTGCTCCAGAATCTAGAGGACGGATTTACATCGCGCGGGGTTCGGCTGCGGGGGCTCGGTTGCGGGCGATTTCTCCGCACGGAGGGTAGCAGAGCCTGGTCGGCGAGGTACCGGAGCGGGAGTACAGCGATGCGGATTCTGGGGGCTCCTGCCAGCGGTGCAATGGCCGTGCTTACTGCTGAGTTCCGGCTTTGAGACAGAGGAGAGAAGCGGTCCAGTTCGGTTCTCGACACCGGTCGGACCACAGAGGAGGACAGCAGCCGCCATCTTGGAGAGCTGATGTAATCATCCCTGTTTTCTACTGATCTCAGCTCATTCAACTACGGAACAGGTGATTTCAGGCTGGTATTTGCCTGCGTCTCGCAGACAGATCGCTCAGGCTCGGGGCTGGAGAACCTGAGGAGAATACTCCTCGGGGCTCGTTCCTGGCAAGGCATGTGCCGGGCTTTGAGTGGCCGGATTCTGGTTCCCCGGGCTGCTTTGGCCCAGGGCTGGAGAACCTGCGGGGACTGCGTGCTGAGGCCAGCTCCAAGTGGAACGTGTGCTGAGGGGCGGCTGGGCTCTGACTCCTGGAACAGTTTTGGCCCGGGGCTGGGGAGCCTGCGGGGACTGCGTCTTTGGGCCTGCTCCTAGCGGAGCGTGCACCGAGCTGGGAGAGTTTGGAGCGGCCGGGCTCGGGCTCCCGGGGCTGCTTTGGCCTGGGGCTGGGGAACCCTCGGGGGTCACTCTGTGGAGCCTGCTCCTAGCGGAGCGTGGCCGGGATCCGAGAGGCCAGGTTCTGGCTCCCGAAGCTGCTTTGGCCCAGGGCTGGGGAACCTGCGGGGACTGTTTCTCGGTCCGGGTCCTGCTGGGTGCTGTGGGAGCCTGGGGGGCAGAGTGGAGCTGCCGCCTGCACCCAGAGCAGGCCAAGTGACCCGCCGGCATGGTATCACGACACCAGAACTGCAGCTGGGGCCAAGGAGAGTAGCCAGGACCAGCAACCCGACGGCGCGGTAGCCTAATCATCCCATTTGGAGTGGGGGCTGTGCAGAGCAGCCGTCTGAGCCTGCAAGGTAGGCAGACCTGCGACCCACTGGCAGGACAGGCCCGGCAGCCTGCCAGTGTGGTGGACAAGTAGCACCGAGGCAGTCACGTCACACTGGTTGGAGTGGGGGTGGAGCAGAGCCGCCGCCCGTGTCCGGAAAAGGCCCAGTGACCCGTTGGAGAGGCAGTCAGGTACCCCCACTGGGAGTGGGGGCTGAGCAGAACTGCTGCCCGAGCCCGCAAGGTAGGCAGAACTGCGACCCACCGGCGGAACAGGCTTAGAGGCCGACCAGCGTGGTAGACACGTCACACCAATTGGAGTAGGGGCGGAGCAGAGCTGCCGCCCACATCCGGATCAGGACCAACAAACCGAGGGCATGGTAGTTACGTCACCACAATTGGAGTGGGGGCAGAGCAGAGCCGCCACACGTGCCCGCAGGGTGGGCAGACCTGCGACCAACCAGCGTAGTAGATAGATCACCCTAATTAGAGGAGGAGCACAGCCACTACCCGCCCTGCAAGGGAGATCTCCCAACTATACAAGAGCAATATAAATAAATAGGGGGAAAATTTCAAAAACACAACAGTTTCACCAAGCAGAAAGAAACGCGAGCAGTATGGAAAGACAAGGAAAGAAAGGACCACAAGCAATGCAGGTCAACTCAACTTTAGAAGAGGTAATAGCTGCAACAGATGGAATGTCAGATAAAGAGTTCAGGATATACATGCTTCAGATGATCTGGAGTCTCAAGGAAGACATGAGACAGCAAAATCAGACAATGAAAGATCACTTTGACAAGGAACTACATAAACAAATACAGGAAGTAAAAGATCAATTTCACAGGGAGATAGAGGTAATAAAAAACAAACAAATAGAAATCCTAGAAATGCAGGAAGCAATAAACCAACTTAAAACCTCAATTGAGAATACTACCAGCAGAGTAGATCACTTAGAAGATAGAACATGCGACAATGAAGACAAAGTATTTCAACTTGAAAAGAACATAGACAGCTCAGCAAGTCTGCTAAGAAACCATGAGCAGAACATCCAAGAAATATGGGATAATATGAAGAGACCAAACTTAAGAGTCATTGGGATACAGGAAGGCACAGAGCTCCAAACCAAAGGAATAAACAATCTATTCAATGAAATAATACGAGAAAACTTCCCAGACTTGAAGAATGAGACAGAATCCCAAATCCTAGAAGCCTACAGGACGCCGAATGTGCAAAATCATAAGAGATCCACACCTAGACACATTATAATGAAGATGCCCAACATACAGAATAAGGAGAGAATTTTAAAAGCTACAAGAGAAAGGAAGCAGATTACATTTAGGGGTAAATCAATCAGGATAACAGCTGATCTCTCAACACAGACTCTGAAAGCTAGAAGATCCTGGAATAACATATTTCAAACACTGAAAGAAAATGGGTTCCAACCAATAATCGTGTATCCGGTGAAATTAAGCTTCAGGATGGAAGATGAAATTAAAACCTTCCACGATAAATAAAAGTTAAAAGAATTCGCAGCTACAAAACCATCTCTTCAAAAAATCCTTGGCAAAACATTACAGGAAGAGGAAATGGAAAATAACATTGAAAACCAACAGTGGGAGGTAGGACAGTAAAGGGGGGAAAGTAATCAAAGTGGAAAACAAATCAGGTTTAGTAACATTAATAAACAAATATGGCTGGAGGAACAAACCATATCTCAATAATAACCCTAAATGTTAACGGCTTAAACTCACCAATTAAGAGACACAGGCTAGTTGAATGGATCACAAAACAAGACCCAACAATATGCTGCCTACAGGAGACGCATTTGATAGGAAAAGATATACATAGACTGAAGGTGAAAGGTTGGGAAAAATCATTCCACTCATATGGACTGCGGAAACAAGCAGGAGTGTCCACACTCATATCAAGTAAAATAGATTTCAAGCCAAAGTTAATCAAAAGGGATAAAGAGGGACACTGCATACTGCTCAAGGGAACCATACACCAACAAGACATAACAATCATAAATATATATGCCCCAAACAATGATGCAGCTATGTTCATCAAGCAAACTCTTCTCAAGTTCAAGAGACTAATAGACCACCATACAATAATCATGGGAGACTTCAACACACCTCTCTCACCACTGGACAGATCTTCCAAACAAAAGTTAAATAAGGAAACAATAGAACTCAATAACACAATTAACAACCTAGACTTAATTGACATATATAGAATATACCACCCAACATCAAGTAGTTACACTTTTTTCTCAGCAGCACATGGATCCTTCTCAAAAATAGATCATATATTATGTCACAGGGCAGCTCTTAGACAATATAAAGGAGTAGAGATAATACCATGCATCTTATCTGATCATAATGGAATGAAACTGAAAATCAACGATAAAAGAAGGAAGGAAAAATCATGCATCACTTGGAGAATGAACAATAGGTTACTGAATGATCAATGGGTTATAGAAGACATTAAGGAGGAAATTAAAAAATTCTTAGAGTTAAATGAAAACACAGACACAACATATGGGAATCCATGGAACACATTGAAAGCAGTTCTAAGAGGAAAATTCATTGCTTGGAGCTCATTCCTGAAAAAAAGAAAAAACCAACAAATAAATGATCTCATACTTCATCTCAAAATCCTAGAAAAAGAAGAACAAAACAACAGCAAAAGAAGTAGAAGGCAAGAAATAATTAAAATCAGAGCTGAAATTAATGAAATCGAAACAAAAGAAACAATTGAAAAAGTTGACAAAACTAAAAGTTGGTTCTTTAAAAACATAAATAAAATCGACAGACCCTTAGCCATGCTAACGAAGAGAAGAACAGAGAGAACCCAAATTACTAGCATACGGGATGAAAAGGGCAATATCACAACAGACACTTCAGAAATACAGAAGATAATCAGAAATTATTTTGAATCCTTATACTCCAATAAAATAGAAGATAGTGAAGGCATAGATAAATTTCTTAAGTCATATGATCTGCCCAGATTGAGTCAGGAAGATATAGACAACCTAAACAGACCAATAACAATAGAGGAAATAGAAGAAACCATCAAAAGACTACCAACTAAGAAAAGCCCAGGACCGGATGGGTATACAGCAGAGTTTTACAAAACCTTTAAAGAGGAACTAACACCAATACTTTTCAAGCTATTTCAGGAAATAGAAAAAGAGGGAGAACTTCCAAATACATTCTACGAGGCCAACATCACCCTGATGCCTAAACCAGACAGAGACACTTCAAAGAAAGAAAACTACAGACCAATATCTCTAATGAACCTAGATGCAAAAATCCTCAATAAAATTCTGGCGAATCGGATTCAAAAACATATCAAAAAAATTATACACCATGATCAAGTAGGATTCATCCCTGGGATGCAAGGCTGGTTCAATATACGGAAATCAATAAATGTTATTCACCACATCAATAGACTTAAAAATAAGAACCATATGATCATCTCGATAGATGCAGAAAAAGCATTCGACAAAGTACAGCATCCCTTTATGTTCAAAACACTAGAAAAATTAGGGATAACAGGATCATACCTCAACATTGTAAAAGCCATCTATGATAAGCCACAGGCCAGCATCATTCTGAATGGAGAAAAATTGAAGGCATTCCCTCTAAGATCTGGTACAAGACAGGGATGCCCTCTGTCACCACTTCTGTTCAACATAGTCCTCGAAACACTGGCCAGAGCAATTAGACAGACGAAAGAAATTAAAGGCATAAAAATAGGAAAAGAAGAACTTAAATTATCACTATTTGCAGATGATATGATTCTATACCTAACAGACCCAAAAGGGTCTACAAAGAAACTATTAGAGCTAATAAATGAATTCAGCAAAGTGGCAGGATATAAAATCAACACGCATAAATCAAATGCATTCCTGTATATCAGCGACAAATCCTCTGAAATGGAAATGAGGACAACTACTCCATTCACAATATCCCACAAAAAAAAAATAAAATACTTGGGAATCAACCTAACAAAAGAGGTGAAAGACCTATACAATGAAAACTACAGAACCCTAAAGAGAGATATAGAAGAAGACCTCAGAAGATGGAAAAATATACCCTGCTCATGGATAGGCAGAACTAACATCATCAAAATGGCAATATTACCAAAAGTTCTCTATAAGTTCAATGCTAAGCCAATCAAAATCCCAACAGCATTTCTTGTAGAAATAGATAAAGCAATCATGAAATTCATATGGAATAATAAAAAACCCAGAATAGCAAAAACAATGCTAAGCAGAAAGTGTGAATCAGGCGGTATAGCGATACCAGACTTCAAACTATATTACAGAGCAATAGTAACAAAACAGCATGGTACTGGTACCAAAACAGGCGGGTGGACCAATGGTACAGAATAGAGGACACAGTAACCAATCCACAAAACTACAACTATCTTATATTTGATAAAGGGGCTAAAAGCATGCAATGGAGGAAGGATAGCATCTTCAACAAATGGTGTTGGGAAAACTGGAAATCCATTTGCATCAAAATGAAACAGAATCCCTTTCTCTCGCCATGCACAAAACTTAACTCAAAATGGATCAAGGAGCTTGATATTAAATCAGAGACACGGCGTCTGATAGAAGAAAAAGTTGGCTATGATCTACATACTGTGGGGTCGGGCTCCAAATTCCTCAATAGGACACCCATAGCGTAAGAGTTAACAACTAGAATCAACAAATGGGACTTACTCAAACTAAAAAGTTTTTTCTGAGCAAAAGAAACAATAAGAGAGATAAACATGGAGCCTACATCCTGGGAACAAATCTTTACTCCACACACTTCAGATAGAGCCCTAATATCCAGAATGTACAAAGAACTCAAAAAATTAGACAATAAGATAACAAATAACCCAATCAACAAATGGGCCAAGGACCTGAACAGACACTTCTCAGAGGAGGACATACAATCAATCAATAAGTACCTGAAAAAATGCTCAACATCGCTAGCAGTCAGAGAAATGAAAATCAAAACCACCCTAAGATACCATCTCACTCCAGTAAGATTGGCAGCCATTATGAAGTCCAACAACAACAAGTGCTGGAGAGGATGCGGGGAAAAGGGTACACTTGTTCATTGTTGGTGGGACTGCAAATTGGTGCAGCCAATTTGGAAAGCAGTATAGAGATTTCTTGGAAAGCTGGGAATGGAACCACCATTTGACCCAGCTATTCCCCTTCTTGGTCTATTCCCTAAAGACCTAATAAGAGCATGCTACAGGGACACTGCTACATCGATGTTCATAGCAGCACAATTCACGATAGCAAGATTGTGGAACCAACCTAGATGCCCTTCAATAGATGAATGGATAAAAAAATGTGGCATTTATACACAATGGAGTATTACTCTGCATTAAAAAATGACAAAATCATAGAATTTGGAGGGAAATGGATGGCATTAGAGCAGATTATGCTAAGTGAAGCTAGCTAATCCTTAAAAAACAAATGCCAAATGACTGCTTTGATATAAGGGGAGTAACCAAGGACAGGGTAGGGACGAAGAGCTTGAGAAGA
Source organism: Spermophilus citellus (assembly GCF_964194105.1). Taxonomy (NCBI): domain Eukaryota; kingdom Metazoa; phylum Chordata; class Mammalia; order Rodentia; family Sciuridae; genus Spermophilus; species Spermophilus citellus. Next base: position 32,060,780 of record NC_138185.1, on the reverse strand, counting down.
AGATTAACATTAAACAGGGATGAGAGGTGGGAGGGAAAGGGAGTGAGAAGGGAAATCGCATGGAAATGGAAGGTGATCCTCAGGGTTATACAAAATTACATATAAGAGGAAAGGAGGGGTAAGAGAAAAATAATACAAGTGGAAGAAATGATTTACAGTAGAGGGGGTAGAGAGAGAAAAGGGGAGGGGAGGGGAGGGGAGGGGAAGGGGGATAGTAGAGAATAGGATAGACAGCAGAATACATCAGTCACTAGAATGGCAATATGTAAATCAATGGAAGTGTAACTGATGTGATACAGCAATCTGTATACGGAGTAAAAATGGGAGTTCATAACCCACTTGAATCAAACTGTGAAATATGATATATTAAGAACTATGTAATGTTTGGAACGACCAACAATAAAAAAAATACTTCTTAAATGGTTTTTTGCTTGTGGCATGCTTTTTTAATGCATTCAATTACATGGTCAAGAGGTAGGTTTAATATCACTGTGATCTCTGGGTAATGATGATAAGTTTCCCAAGAAACAATATTTCAAGACATCTGCAACATTTATACTGTGACATAAAACATCTCTCATTTCTATTGAGAACAAAATCAGAGATACTGCAAATACTACTATGGTTTGTAACCTACATTCACAAAGTAAGTAATTGTTAATTCTCTACAGAGGTTACTGAAAACAAGTATGCAATTTTTTAAAAAATCTACATTCACAGACATCTTGAATTTTATGTTTCTATGTACCAATATTAAGAATACCTTGCATTTAACAACCACTCCATGAGTGCTCTCATGCAGTCCATGGATTATAAAACTGTATGATGATGGCTCCTAAACATAGTTCTTTAGCTCCAACCTCTCTCCTGTGTGTCAGATTGTTTTATTAAACTGCCTACTGGATAACTCGACTTGAATGTCTAATACTCATCTCAAATATATCATGCCACAAACTGAACTCTAAATTGTTTACCCTTCCAAGTTCAACAAATAGCACTACCAAAAACCCAGTTGTTCAGAAAAAAAGAAATCAAAGGGTTACCTTGGATTACCCTTTCCTTAACACCCTGCATGTTCTATTAACTTTCCCTTTAAAATGCATGCTGAATCTGGACACATAACATTTCCGCTGCTACTACCCTGTTTCCAGCTACCATCACCATGTGCCTGGAGCAGAGAAAATTTCATGATGAATCTCTGTATTTCCATTTCATCTCCCTGTAGTCCCTTCACCAACAGCAATAAGAATGCCCCTTATAAACATAAGTAGTATCATATGACACTCTCTCAAAAGCCCTCCAAAAGGCTTCCCCTCACATGAGCATAAAATCCAAATTCCCAACCCATCATGGCTTAGAACTTCCATGTGATCTCCCATTTGTATATGCTCATCTCCTCACTCTCCACCTTGCCCAAGCTACTGTGGCTACACTGGAATACCTAAAGCCTTTCTAAGAATGCCAAGCTCAACTCAACCCTGGATCTGTGCACTTGATATCTTATGGCCTGAGATCTTTGTGTGGCTCACTTCCTTGCTACAGTCGGGACTCTGTTCGAATATTACCTCCTTTGAGAGGTTTTCCATGACCTCCCTCTAAAATAAACCCCAATTCCCTAGCTCTTTTCCAGCTGTATTTATCTTTACTGTTCTTACTACTACCTAGAACGACTTTGCCTATATATTGTGTTTGTGACTAAGCACAATCTTTCTAAGTATGCCATCAACAGATTTTCTAATCAGCACAAAACTTGATACTAGAAACCCTGTCTTTCCCCATATGTCTAAAATATGTTTAAAAAAATAAAATCACATAGCTGAGCCTTAAAATAAGACAGGGGAAATTCAGGTGCCATAAACACAGAGGAAATTCACATCCAAAGTCACAAAGCTTAGCAAGAGTTGAAGCCACAATAGCCTTCAAGATTGATCAGATTAGAAAGATGCCCTAGAGTTTGGGTCAAAAAGCCAAGAGCCTGGGTAGACGCACCATCCTTGAATAGAATCTAAGAAAATTCCACCCCTGCCTAAAGTTATGATACAAAAGTGAAACATATACCCCAGACTCTAGTAGGAAAAAAAATTACCAGAGAATTTCTTTGAACATCTTGCATATGGATGCAAACCTAAACGGCACATAAAAGCCAAGCGAAAACATAGTATAATAACTCATCTGGAGCCAGTAAACCCAACAAAGCCCCAACAGAATCTATAGCATAACTGCACTAGGGAATGACTGCGTAGCTTCAGGCATCATTTTGAATAAAATATCCACCATCAAAAATGAGCTCGAGCAGAAATAACAAAGCACACAAAGGAAACTCACCACCATGCACAATGGAAACCCGCCACCATTAGAGATATAGTTAGCAGCCGGAAAGAATGAAGAATTCCCCAAGAAGAGCTAGAGTTCATGCAGTTAAATCTGAAAGTAGCTTTAAAATAAGTATTTCTTAAAATATTTAGAGATATATAAGAAGAGATATATAAGAAATTCACAAAGTGAAAAATGTACTTTTTGACCTCTCCAGACAGACATCCTAGTTGCCATGACTTTCATCTTTCATTCTGTCCTGAGCCTATGTCTTGTAGCCTCTAAATGGTTGTCAGAAAAGTCATCATTTATTGCTCCACTATAATGTAAGGGAGGGGTTTATAAACCAAGGCATGGTGGGATGATATGGAATAGAAGTTCATAATAGTTATGAGATTGATCTCATAAGCTTTTAAGATTTATGGGACTAGGCAGTAAATTCCCTATGTCTAGCTTAATAGAAACAACTACACAATAAAAAACAGAATGTATAACTTCCAAAGTATTATTCAAATTTTAAAAATAAAACTTTAAAAGCTAGTAAGAACTGTCAAGAGTCTTCCTTAAGTTGTGGTCCAGTTTTGTAGCTAATCACAACAGGTGCTGCCACCAAGTCAGTTAAAACACCAAAAGGAAAAACAACTCGTAAATTCAAAGCTATAGCCCAGTAGACTTCTGACTTGCACTAAGCCCAGTTCTGTATTGGGTCACTTATCCTCACAGCGGTACTCATCAGAAAGTGAATAAGGCCAATTCAGGAGCATAGTTCCCAAATCACAATTCAGAAAGTATCACATATACTATTTGAAAACATCCACTATGACACTTCCAGGATATTATGGGGAGAAAAAAGCCAAATAATTCTAGAATTGAAAAATAAAGTATTAGAAAATGAAATGGTTTATACAGTAGACTAGAGATAGCTGAGGAAAATCTTAGTGAATCAGAAAACAGATCTGAGGAAATCATCCTTAACATGGTACAGAGAGGGGAAACATATAAAAAGAAAAGAATAAAATTTATATCCTTAGAGGTATATTTTATCTTGAATCCCTCACCATAACTTTGGCTTTTATCTCTTTTATAAGAGTTTTCTTTTTCTGCATTTTTATTTTGTGTTTTTTAAAAAAATAAAGTCATGGACATGATCATTTATCTCTCTTAGTGCCAGTGTCTTTAGTAATGAAATTAAAATCTGCAGTTTCAGATACTTTCATATTCTTTAATCCTATGAGTATAAACATTCTCTTAATTTTATTCAAAGTCAAATATAGAGAGAACTAAAAGTGTTTTCGTGTAAATGCATCATATTTATAACCAAAACATAAAGTTCTAGTTAGAAAATTAAAGTATTGTTTCATCATAGTCAATTCTTCTTATCCCTTGTAAAAACGATAGATACCATGAATACATTTTTATGTAGACTTTACCTTTGTGAAACATCAACTGAGAGAATATGAAAATCTTATTAAGTGATGAATCTGTTACAAAAGAGCAGTCACTATTCATCCCCATTATCAACAAGGAGCAACCTTTTATTTTTCAAAATATAAAATGGTGTTGTTTTTGTGTATTGATTGCAAAAACAACACCGTTTTTCTACTCTTCTCTAATCTATGCCCTTTACAATATGTCTTTGCACCAATTCCCATCAAGAGGTGGAGTTTATTTCCCCTTGAACTTGCCCTGTGATGTGCTTCAGCCAAAAAAAAAAAAAAAAAAATGTGGCAGAAGTGACATTGAGTCAGCTCCAACCCTAGAACTCAAGAGCCCTTGAAAACTTCCCCTATCTCCTGGACTTCTGCTTCCACTATGAGAACAAGGCCAAATTAACCTGCTGGAGAATAAAAGACCATTTCTAGCTCCCTATAAATGCAAGACAAACCCACATAAAATCACCAAATGTAATCACCCAGCTTTCTTATATTAAAAAAAAATGCTTATTGTCCTATGGCACTGAAGTTTTAGGGTTGTTTGCAGCACTATAATGGCAATAAATAACTGGAAACATACCAAAATATTTATTGAATAGGATATAAGTTCACTTTTTATGGAACTTATTCACACATTTATTTATTTTAATGTGTTTTTTCCTCTGTTTTGTTTATGATCATTGCTTTACTCAAAGTTTTGTGAGTTTGTATTTATTTTTTCTATGTGGTAGGAGAAAATAATTTTCTTCCTGCTTCTTTAACAGATACTGTGGGAGGACTTAATTTCAAGAGCCATGTTTTCAGGACAGTCTTTGCTATCACCTAAGTTCTCAGGTATCTGACGGCAACAAAGGCAAATATAGCCACCTCCTTGCTATGTGGATCAGTGGAGTCAATCATAAACTTAGGGACCCCTGCCAAGGTCCATCACAGACATGCTTTAGAGTGACAAAGCCTCTTTTGAAAACACCCACATCTCTAGAATGAAAGAAAACATGTACCATCATTCAACCTCTAAGAGTCCACTATCAGAAAGAGTAAAATGGGAATAGAGGCATCTGGCTGACCACATTTATAATTTCCAAAAGCCACTGGACATGATGTGATTTTCTGTTTCATTACAGATACTACATACAATATTAGGGCAAATACTATCTTCCAAGTTTAAGAAGAGAAAAAAAGATGATGCTTTCTCAGGAAAGAAATTCAGGAAAGAAGACTGGATTTACTTGAGTATTATTTCATCATGGGCTACTATTATTTCATTATTGCCTATTATTTTAACATCATACATGTAAGATCCTTGCTTAGCATCTGGACAGCCATCTTAAGTGACAACCAGCATTTTAAGAAAAATTTCACTTTCCTGCCCAAGGGTGTTTCTGAGAAAGGCTCACCACTCCCTCATACCAACCCCATTGGTAACCTCCCCGCATTAGGACCTACCCAGCTCTAATCCCTGAGCCTGCCCCATAAAAGTCCCGAACCCCAAGCCTGTTTTGCCTTTCTCCATCTATGGAGAGATGTGTCTTTGTCAGCTCTGACAAATAAACTCTCGTGCACATCTCTGCCTGGTCTCTGTCTTTCATTTCTCGCTTTCCCATCTCCCAGTTCCTCTCTTTCCTTTCAATACATATTTCGCATTAAACTTCTATGAATCATTTTAAGAAGGACATGTGGCAACACAGAAGAAGTGGAAGTGAAGTTGAAACTGACAATATATATTACTTCACATTATGTCACATCTTAACATTTTTCTAAACTATCTTTGCAAAATGAACACAGTATAGAAAATTTAGAAAATACAGACGAGCAAAAAGGAAAGTTAAAATCATTCACAATCCTACCACCCAGATCAGTTGAATATAAATGTATACTTTTTCTAAACATACATTCTTATAAATAGGTTAATAGTGATATGTTTCTGCAAAATTGAAAAATAGTCTACACACTTATTTTCCTAATTAACACTACATTGCAAACCCTTTCTTCCTCTTTAAAAATTCCTGACAAGATCCTTCACTATACAGACATACTGTCATTTATATGACATTGTTGGATATTGATGTCATTTAAACTTCTTCACCACTTCATCAGAAAAATCTATTACAGAAAATGTAACTCTTTAAGCATCAGAATGCAGTGGTGAACAAACATCCTTATAGTTATATTGTTGAATACATCTGAGATCCTTTGAAAAAATTCCTTGAAATCATCCCAATTAATATGTTTTTCCAACTAGTTTTAGCAGCATTTACAAATCAATCCTTATCTCCCAGGGTTAGAATATGTTTGTCTTTGACAATCACATTGGTGTTGCAATATTGATTCAAGTCTTGCTCTCCTTGGCCCTCTGCCTTTCCTGACTTCACCCCCTCTGAGTTGTTTACACTTTGGAAGTGTACTCCACAGACTGTAGAAGCAGGGAAAGTTTACAGTTAGCACCTCTCTTCCTTGTCCTAGCAATCTTTCTCTCCCAAAATTCAAGGTGTCTTATGCTTTCACCAATCCCTTCTCCCATTAGCATATTTGGAAATTAGATTCTTAACTAGTTTGTAAGAAGTGTCGAATCCTTTAGGAAGCTTAATGTGTCTTTCCTTTCGGGTTGCAGATTTATTTGCAGAAAAATCTACTACAGAAATGTAACTTTTCAAGCATCAGAAATAGATCTATTTAGGAAATTTAAGGTGCAAGAAGAGCCCTCCTGGTATGCATAGATTTATGGATTGCATGGTGGTATGTTTAAAACAATGTAAGCAGAAAATGCAAAATAGCATATACAATATGCTTTATTTGTATTATCTCTTTGCTGTGGGGGGTATACTTGTATATGTATGAAATAATTTTACAAAGATATACAAGAAACAAATAATGACAGCTGATTTTGAAGAGGAAAGCAATGTGATGGGAAGACTAGAATGCATAAAAGAAATCTGAAATACAATGAATTGTGTTTATATAGTTGTATGTTTCATTACATGCAGAAACAAGATAGAAAACATTTCTTGCTTTAAAATTTTTATATCTCAGTAGGCACATATATTCTGAAATTTTTTAATTAATTCAACAAAGTTCATGAAGAAAGCTATTCCTTGTTTCATGAATAAAGAAATCCTACAAGGTTTGAAAGAAATGTTTCTGACAAAGTATGTCAAACCAGTCTCCATAAACTCAGAAGAAAGACAAGAGACAAGATACTTTGGCCAGAAAGAGTGTCATCTACTTAAAAAAAAAGCCATCAAATAAAATTCAGTACAGAAAGGGAGCAGTTGTTGCAAATTAAAAAGGACCAATGGGATAAAATCCTTTCTTTTCAAACATGAAGATCATACACTCTTGCAGTACAGTGATCGAATAAAAACTATTTTCTTGTTTCCTGTCTATATTATCAACACTCAGTTTATGATGGAATGAAGGGAAAAGAGACCAAAGGACAAATCGACATATTATTCTGGCAGATAACCATCAGTGTAAGAGAAGGGAGCATTCAGAAGATCAATTTTCAGCTCCCGAGACCATTTATTTCACACTTCTGACATCTCTGGTTGCCCTTCCAGCAATCTGTCAACAGTTTCTATCTGCCAAAGACACACATTTAGCATCCAAAAGCAATGATAAAGGATATCCTGCTCCCCACCTATGGAGTTTAGGTTTGGCTCTAAAAATAAAACAGTATATTCTCAAAAGAAAAAAGTGATTCAGGCTACTTTTTCTTTAATGTGCAATTCTGGTATTTCATAATGCAAGTAACCAGCCTGTGAAGACAGCTGTTGATGTCTTACACATCTTCTCAGCTAATAAGTTTCAGGCATTTCTTCATTCATAGCCTCCTACTATAGAAGAGTGCTGGGACTTGGGATAGAAAGAAGGATAAGAAATATCACTGAGATTCTTTTGGATGATGGAGAAAAACAAAGCAGTACATTGTCAATTACAACTGAATATAATCCATGTCTTAACAAAAGCTTCTGGTTATCATAGGAGCACAGGGGACAGATCTCAGACTAACAGAGTCAAAAGAGATCTTTCTAGGAGGGACTCTGATCCGGGCTCTAAGGCAAACAGGAAGTGGAAAGATGAACAATCAGAGAAAGAACAGTCCAGGAGGATCCTACGGTGAATATTTGACACCTGCTGTGATGGCCCTGACCCCCTATACCCACCCATACAATCTTTGTGTTTCCTCTGCTCTGCTATGAATCTCGGGGCTAGTCCACATAAGCTGTAATCCCCAGGTACTATTAGCCTCTGAAGTTCAGAACAGAAAAAAAGAGGACTTAGAAGTGAAGTTGAAGATCAAATGATATTCACAGAATTCTTGATTTGGTCTAGTTGTAAATGTAAGCAGAAAATGCAAAATAGGCAGTGGCAGGGATGGAAAGACAGGAGGGGTGGAGAAGCCAGGTTCTACCTTCTCTACCTTGACAGTTCTCCAATGCAGCTAAATCCCACTGTGATTCCTGCTTTCACTGAGCCAACCCACCAAAGTTCCAGCTTGGATGAGTTGATTCCTCCAAACTTGACTCCCTAATTCTCTCTCTCCTAACAAGGATGGAAACAGCTGCCTGCTGTTGCTAATCTCTGGTGGTTCCTTTGGTCCCTGTTTAGCGTCTCAGCTCTTCTATCACCTGTGTCTACGATTCCTTGCTATCATTATTGCCTGAGTCACTAAAGTCCCTCTGTCTTAAATGCTCATGAATTTTCCTGGTGAGACCCTAACAAATGAAATGTTCATTATAATCTGAGCTCCTCAAGGACAAGAATGGCCTCTCAACTGCTTTGTCCACTGCGCCTAAAGAAGTGGGACACCAAGGGAAGAAAGAGAGGAAGGAAGATGGCCTGTTAAGAAAGGGAGGAAAGCCCTAGCTACTCCTGGTTGACCAGAACTCCAAGAAGAGCCAAGCAGCTGCTGAAATCTGGCCTTGGCCTCGTGTTGTGTATACTTCCCCGAGTTTGAAGATAAGCTCCTCTGTATTGTCCATGCTCCTGCTGACAAAAGTGCACCTTGTTTATTGGGACAGGCCAGCTGGTCACAGATCACAATCAAAAGTCTAGTTATTAACACCCGTGTTCTAGTCATCCAATTTCCCGTCTGCCTCAAAAATCATAACATCACCTTGTTCCCCATAAATATATACAACTATAATTTGTCAATTAAAGAAAAAAAAAGCATAGGAAGAAATAGCCAAGCTAAACTACTGATAGATGCAGCATGAAGTCATTAAGACCTTGACCCTTCTGAAATGTGGGACTAAAACATAAGGATCATGTTTATCCCACATGGGTTTCCTGTCTACATTGTTTATTTTTAAGCAGTAAACATACTTGGAGGGTAGTGATGTAGCCTGTAGAAGAATTCCTAAGAAATAGGACACAATTTCTGTAAATCTTTAGAGGGTTATTGATGTGAAATTCTAAACACGGTATGGGCATACTTTTTCCTTGAATTAGATAGTCATTTTGGTTTGTAAAAAAATGCAAGAGGTTTCGGTGACAGACTTGTGGTCCTTGTTCAAAATTAGAAGAGTTAAAATATGAAAATTATTACTAATCACATATCTCTAGTTATTCCAATGGAAGGTTTTTTGGGTTTTCTTGGTCATGACTATATGGTTGTATTTTCAGAAGCCATCGAGTATTTCTCCTGTTTATCTTTTTTGCCTTCTCTACTTTATACTGGATTGATGTGGACTGGCACCATTTGTGACTTCCTCTGAAACTACAAAGCAATCCAGGAGTTTGACAGTCTTTTATTGTTTCTGGAGCCATAAGTATCCTCAGTGCATCTTAAGTCCATCCAGCTGTCAGTTGAGCTCATATCCAACTTTCAGCATCCCCATAGTTGTTGGAAAGGCCATCAGATTCAAGGTAGAGCAGAAGTCCTGGCTTTAGATCTCCCTCAGTCACCCTTCTGCGACTTTCAGTAAACCTTATGTGACTTTACTCAGACTTAGATGGTAAGAACCTTTATTTCCTTATCTGTAAGATGGTTTAATCACATAAGTATGAGAAAAGTAAAATTAAAAATTAAATAATATCGGGGCTAGGGCTGGGGCTCAGTGGTAGAGCGCTCACTTAACATGCTTGAGGCACTGAGTTTGATCCTCAGCACCACATAAATGTAAAATAAAGATATTGTGTCCACTTAAAACTAAAAAATAAATATTTTTTAAAAAATTAAATAATAAAGACCTCTTTTTTTAAAGTATACTATAACATAAGATAATGATTACTACAAATCACCAGTTATCATCTATAACCTTGGTCATGTTATTGTACTTCTCCAAGCCTCGGGTTTCTTATCTCTGAAATCATGGTAATAATACCATATGTTCTATGGCTATACACTGATCAAGTGAACACCTGTACACAATGTTCTTTGATCAGAAACTGGAATGTAGTAAGTCTGAAAAAACATTAGCAGTCATCATTAATGCTAATAACAGAATGGTTGACTTACACGTATTAAGTATCTACTATGTGCAAACCACTTGGATTCATATAAATATTGGACATAGTTTCTAATCTTGAGAAAGACTAGAAACACTTAAAAATCATGTGTACATAAAGCATAACAAATTAATAGACTATATTCTAAGTAAGGTGAATGATAGAGCATGAAGAATTTCAGAGCAATCTGGAGGGTCAAGTGGGATGTAAGGGTAACTTAGCTAAGACTGGAGCTGTTGAGGTGGAGCAAGGGAACAGTCTTCAAATATGGGCCACCTAGGAAGGGAGTGTGGCCTTGGACAGGCAATTTTGTTCAGTCAGGGCAATTACCAAAGAATTCTGGTCATTATTAGCTGACTTGAGGCAGCAATTTCAGCTTCTGGGGAGTAGGTTCATCCATGAAGATGGATCTGAGAGGCTTAGCACAGTGTCCATATATGAGCTCCCAGGAATCATTCAAAATGACCCTGACTGATTCAGAAATCCTTCTGAGAGGGATGCAGTTGGCCTCCCAAAGTCCTTCCAAAACAGTTCCAAATTGGAACAATGAGGGACCCCCCTCAGAATCATCTAGAACATCTAATTCAGGACATCCCAAGGCCTGCTGTGCCCAAAAGAGTCCTTCACCTATCCCAGGATTAAAATACTCAAAGATAACTCGGAAGGTGGATAGGTCTCAAAGAAGTTGGTGTAGATCAGCTGAGATTTGAAAGAATTGAGAAATTTCAGTTCAAATTCCTGTCTGCAGAAAATAACCCAAAATGGCTCTAAATCACTTCACTAAAGAGTTCATCACAACCAATTTCCTGAATGTCAAATGAGCAAAAGAGTAATTTTCTGAGTTTAACTGTTTTTTTTAATATCTGGTTGTATTTCACAAATTTTGATGTTATCAATATTATCATTTTTAAAAAGGTTCAATTTGCCTCTGCTCATCTCCTCATTGCTGTAGCTAGAGGCTAAGAAAAAAAAAAGAGAAAGAGAAACTAAAGATCAGAGAAGGAACAAAGAGAAGGGTGTCCTGAGGGATAAGAATCTTTAATACTAACTCTTGGACATATTTTTGAAAATGTAGAAATATTACAACTATATTCTTTTTATACTTTTTTCTATTCATCCAGGTATTGAGTTCAATTGACTTTCCAAACAAGTTAGACAGTCGGCTTCCCCCACAGATGCATGCACTGTGGAAAGTGGTGGAATCCTAGGAGTTAGGGCTGAACAGATGTCAGAATCCTCTCATCTAATAAAACCAACTGTAGCAGGAGTCACTGAGCTTCTCCATGGACACCCTGGGCAAGGTCACATGTGAGCTCTAGAGACTGCCTCTCCGATCTCTGGGCAGCAACTATCTTCAGAAGCATCTAGGGTCTTCTTCCTCACCCCTGGAGCCCTGCAGAATACCTCCCACCATAACCAGGTGCTGTTCCCTAATACGGTTGGTGGAAGGACCTCTCAAATACACCTGAGACCTCTCAAATACACCCCATTCCCCACTTTATAGCCTACGTTCTTCCTAAGAGTTGATTTTGCATATTTTCCTGTCATTTTATCTTCCCAAATGTTCGCCTCTGAATCTCTTCTAGCATATCATCTCCCTCTCAGAGGGTCAATGCCTGTTGTATTTTTTATGAATAAAAAAGTTTTAAAAGGTTTGTTATGATAATGTACATTATGTAGTCTATAAGGAATATATTAAAATATTTTAGACATTTACTGCAAAAAGTCAAAAGGCCATATTGGTCAAATTACATTGTTATATTGTATGCACATATGAATACATAACAACAAATCCCAGCATTATGTACGACCATAATGCACCAATAAAAAAAATGTGGAAAATTTTTTTTAAATAAAAAACTACAGATAAAAAGAAATGTGCCAAAGCTGGGGGTATAGCTTAGAGACAGAATATTTTCCTAGTGTGTTTGGAACACTGGGTTTCATTCCCAGTGCTGCCAAAAGTAATAATAATAATTAAAAGAAAGGAGACCTTCAATGATACATAAAATTATAAGAGGTTATGAGGGGCAAGGGGGAGGGGAAAAAGGGAGAGAATTGAACAACAGCAGGGGAGGTAGAGAGGGAAGATGGGAGGGGAGGGGAGGGGAGGGGGGATAGGAGGGGATAGGAAAGGTAGCAGAATACAACAGTCACTAATATGGCATTATGTAAAAATGTGAATATGTAACAGATGTGATTCTGCAATCTGTATTTGGGGTGAAAATGGGAGTTAAAAAAAAAAAGAAAGGAGAATAAAAGCGTCGGTGGCCTGTCGTGGTCATCTGTTGTTTCTGCCCTCCCAGAACCCCTTCCCTTTCTTTGGTAGTAGCACTGGTTTCCCATCAAAGCGTTCTGCTTTCATGGAACCCAGGATGGTCATATGATCAAAGTTAGGACAACAAGGTCACCCTCCTTAAGGATTTTGATTCTTGAAGGGATTGATGTAAGGACGGAAAATGCTTGGAGCTGAGGAACTCTAGCACCCTTTATTTCTGATTATCCATATCTGAGAGATGCCTTTGAAAGTGACCTTTCACTGCCCAGGTGTTGGGGGTCTTTCTCAAATCTATGTTCTGACCACATCTTCCAAGATATTCCGTATTTACTTCAGTTACTCAGAATTGTTTCTTGATTGTGCCAGACCCCAACTTCCAGAGATAACCAGCTGTTAACATATTGTAGAAAATATCCTGGGTTTTCATTTTGATTTTTTGTTTTTGTTTTTGTTTTTCTTTGCCTGGATTAAAAGAGAACAACAATCCATATGAAAAGGAAGGCAGGTTTCATGAAGATGATTTTTCTTCCCATAAAATGAATGAAACAATATAAACTGGTGGATAAGTTCTCTTTTTTATTGAACAAAATATGGTCGACGCTCGTAATGGTCTCTCCTAACATTTTTTTTTTTTAACCGTGGCCATAGAGTAAAAAGCTAGAACCCACCACCTCATAAATACAAAAAACCCAAAACACAATCCCTACTCTCCAGGATCCCACAATTTGACTAAGGAGTTACTCAAGAACACAATACCAGAAGAAAGATCTACAAAGAGTTCTCCCTCAACAGTTAAGATTTTAAATGCTCAGAGCAGAGGGCTCTGCATTCCACTGCAGGCTTCTCTGCCTGAGAAGGCAGGAAGGGGTGATTTTTCTATCTGCTGTGCAGGCTTAACCAATCAGTCACCTCTCAGCCCCTCCAGCAGCAGCTGTGTTGTCGAGTCTGGCCCTCCTCTGATCTGTCACCACCAGGAAATGTGGCACTTGCACCTTCTGAGACTCCCAATGTGATGGGGAGTGGTGGGAACTGAACTGTGGTACTTAAGAGTTCCCTGACCCAGGAGGCTATCTCTAGTACAAGGGAGATTTCTGGGAGAATCAAGTCACACCTTGTCCTGACACTTGACTCACAAAGTACTGGGGTGCTGGCCCACATCCAGTCAGTGCCCACAAATATCCGGAAGGGAGGATACAGGAGGTGGGGCAACATGGGTGGTGACTGGAGCTGTGTGCAAGAGAGGCACTGGCCATTTGTACATATTGGTGGGAACGTAAATTGGTGCAGCCATTATGGAAAACAAGGAGAAGTTTTCTGAAGAATTACAAATAGGATAACCATATGATCCAGCAATTCCACTTCTGAGTCTATATCAAAGGAAATAAAATGAGTGTGGTTAAGAGACATCCGCACTGCCATGTTCATTGCAGCACTATTCACAGTAGCCAAGATGTGGGATCCACCTAAGGATCTATCAATGAGTGAATAGAGAGAAAATGTGGCACATACACAAAATTTAATCCCATTCGGCCTTTAAAAAGAAAGAAATCTTGTCATTTCACACATGGATCAACCTAGAAGACATTGTGCTAAGTAAAATTAGCTAGACACAGAAAGAATAATACTTATATGTGGAATCTAAAAATGTTGAACTCATAGAAGGAGAGAATAGAATATTGGCTGCCCAGGGATTGAGGTGGGAGGTGGAGGACAGGAAGGAGAGAACTGAGAGATGTTGTCAAAGGATACCAAATTTCGGGTAGACAGGACATAAGTTCTGGAGATCTAGTGCACTGCATGTTGACTATAGCTAATAATAATTTACTACATTCTTGATTGCTAAGAGCAAGAGATCATAAATGCTCTCATCACAACACACAAAAAAATGAATGAGCACATGAGTTAATTTGACTTAATCATTTCACTGTGTGTGTGTGTGTGTGTGTGTGTGTGTGTGTGTGTGTTGAAATGCCACATGGTATACCAAAAAATATATAATTTTGTTTGTCAATTATTTCTTAATAAAATTGAGGAGAAAATGGGTATAGGACAACCACCCTGGGACATAATACAAAGTCCTATAGAGGACCACCCTGGGGCCTCTTTATCCTTCCATCCTGTCATTGATTGTTCCTTTGTCCCTCCATGTGACCACCACCCCAAACATATCTCTGACATACAAGGGCCTTTTAGGTAGCTGGAATTACTCCTTCTGAGAATGTTGGATCTCCAAGTCAGTTTTTGTCTTAAGCTGAAAAAATGCAGAGACCCTCTCAACCCCCTTCCAGGTAATGCTCTATGAACTCCCAGGTTTCATCTACTCAAAGAGCCCAAAATCTAAAATTATGAGTTTCTAGAATGCTGTCCTCCAAGTATGGCTGAATCTGGAGAGCATAAACTTTGGCACTGACTCCAGGCCAGAGAAGCCTCCCATCCCCTGACCCTCACCCCAGGGCCCCTGCAGAGTCTGAGAAATCTTAAAACCCCCTGAAGCCTAGGAAATGGATGCAGATGTGAGGTGCTCACAGTGATGGAGGCTAGAGTAGCAGGCACAAGGCAGAAGAGGCTCAAAATCTAGCTGTATGATCTCAGGAGACTTACTCTACTTACACTCATCTGTTAAAGAAGAATAAGGATAATCTCCACTTTGTAGGTTTATTTTGTGGTTTCAATGAGATAAAGTACAGAAGGTTCTTGAAAGCACATTGTCTGGCATGGAGTAAAAATCTCAAAAAAAAAAAAAATGTCAGCTGTCATTCTCCAGCTGTCAAAAAATCCAAATTATAAAGTGGGGAGGCCATATTTTCCTACCTCTGTCTCCTCTAATGTCATAAATCAGCTCCGTCCAAAAAAAAAAAAAAACTTCTGTAAGGATGGAAATGTTCCAGATCTGCATGAGCTAATTCAGTAGCCACAAGGCACATGTGGCTATTGAGTACTTGACATGTGATTATAGTGATGGAGAAAACTAATTTTTTATTTCAGTTCTTTTTTATTTCATTGAAGTTTAAATAGCTACATGTGGCTAGTGGCTACTTTATTGGACAGTGCAGCTCTAAATGACAAAGCAGAGGTGACAAGGCTTTGAAAGCACAGTGATAGACATTAAATTACAAATTTATGCTAAAAGAGGCAAGACCATAGCAGGGGAAGGAAATGGACCAATACACACACACACACACACACACACACACACACACACAGGTCCAGTCCAGAGTTCCAGGCAGCTGCACTGCAAGGCTGGTGCAAGAAGGATGGGGTCTCTGTGTTTCCACATGTGGTTAATCTCTTGGGGCCAAGGTGACTGTTCTTGCTATCAGGCAGATTAACTGTGTATTTATGGCCCTGCCTGGAGACTCCAAAATAAGTCATAAACAGTTCCAAACAGCACACTCAGACCCTGTTGAGAGCCTGCTTTTTCTGTATACAAGAGAGGAACTTGTTATAAACTGCTAAAAGGTTGGGGAGGGTGAAAGGATAGGAGGAAAGAAACAGAAAAGCCCCTTTCTTGGTGGGATGCAATGTGGAGCGATAAGGTGACCAAGTCTCAAGCTGGAGACCAGATGCCCTCTCGCCTCTGCACTTGGGACAAAATGAGAAAGGCGAGATGATACAGAGAAAGGAATGATAGCTGGCAACGAGGGAACTGCCAACAGGAAAGCACTTGGAACTGCTCTCTTTTATCAGGAGCAGCTGTAAGTGATGGGCTTGCCCTCCAATTTACGCGTCTGCTTGTCTTGTTCTGACTTGGGCACTGAAAGGCAAACTATTAAAAAAAGAAGAAGAAGAAGAAGAAGAAGGAAAGAAAGAAAAGAAAAGCACCCTGGTTTGACTGAGGACTTTGTTCTCAAACAGCTTCAAGAATGCTATCATTGAGGTTTCCCTCATTAAGAAATTATATAAGACAGCAATGATAAATACTCATCCTGGTAACAAGACAACACTCTCACCTACTCAACCCTCAGATGCCATTTCGGGGTAGTTTAGTTTATATTCAAATCCCCCTTTTTTATTTGCCTGGAAAAGATAAAAGTTGTTTGCCTTAAAAATGTTTGTATCATTGACCAAGAAATTCCCCTTTTAGGAGTTTATCCTAAGGGGGAAAACAATCAGAGACACACACAAACATTAATGCACACAGATGTTTATTACAGCAGTATTAAAAACAAAAGAAACTATGTAAATATCCAGATAGGGGTTGGTATCTTCATACAACAGAATCTTAGTTCATTAAAACTCATCATTTCAGAGATATTTATTAACATAAGGAAATTCTTGTTTTCATGTTATTAAGTGAAGAAAAGCAGGATTTGGAATTGTTTATAGAATGTGATGCTCTATTTCTCAGGTGCATGGTGTCTTCGTGGATAAAATCAGAAGCCCCTCGAATTCTATAGCCTCCCAGCAGGTAAGTGAATAAAAAAGGACCAAGGGACACTTTGGCTGATCAGAATAGCTTCTAAGAACTTCCTGGTCTGAATTTTTTCATCTGACCTAGTGAATACAATGGTTAATTTCATTTGTGGTCTTCTGGCAAATTTAAAGTCACTCCAGGCTTCCAGAAAAGTTTTCCGCAACATTCCCCCATGTATTTTATTTTCCCCACATGTACAAAAAGAAATGGGCTTCCCCCAATGTGTTTATGTACTGCTTAAGAGGGAGGTATTTCTGCTCATACTATTAGAGCCTTACAGACATTTTATTTTAATTCCCAATTCTCATTAGTTATAACTAGCCCTCTTCCCTGTTCTCAGCTGCTTTCCCATCTAGAATTATGGAGAATGTGAATTCCATAAGCCCAGGGACTTTGTACTGATCAATGCTGTACCCCTAGCACTTGAAATAGTATCTGGTATATAAATAATGACACTAAACAAATACCAATCAATGGAAATGAAATGGAGGAAAGAAGACAGAAAGGAAAAGAAGGAGGAATGGGTGGATAGAGAAAGAGACGGATACATAGATGGAGCCTTCCTAGTCAAAACTAAACAAAATGAGCAAAATTTTATGTAAATCTCTGAGTCAAATTTTGCACCTGGGAATCTTAAAATAGAGTGTGTTTTTCAGAAAAAAAAATAATAAATTGCCAATGCTCATTCAAAAAATAAATCAATTATGCTCAATAATATCACACTCAAAAGAAGAAACTAAGCAGCCTTAACTTCTTTAACTTAGCAAATCACCGGATCACCTTTAGTCAACAATCATACTCAGTCTGACCACTGATCCCAGTATTAAAGTGAGTGTTTTCTTCTTTTCTACTTCATGACCCAAAATGTATGGCTTTATTTTCCAAAACTATCTACAACAATGTCTCCCATTCCACGTGCTTCTCTGAAATGTGATCTTTGACTTCCCCCATCAAGTGGTAGAATTTATTTCTCTTCCCCTTGGATCTGGGGACATTCAGTGACTGCTTTAGCCAGTAGAGACCATGGAAGTGATCAGCTGCCATATCTCTACTTGGTCTTCTGGAGATACCCCATGGAGAGACCCCATGGAGAGACCCTATGGAGAGGCCCGAGAACATAAGGGAAGAGAAAATTACCCAGCTAAGCCCTTTCCCACACATGCCTGTTCAGGCCCAGGCATGCTAGTGAAGCCACCTTGGAGCCTCTAGGCAAACCCAGACCACTGAGTGATTCCAGTCAATACCACAAGGAGCAAAAAAATTGCTCTGCTGAGCCCATCCAAATTTCTGACCCTTGACACCATAAAATGTAATAAAACTAACATTTTTGAAGCCACTAGGTTTTGGTATAGTTTGCTGTGCTGCAATAGATAAGTGGATCATTTAGCTTTAATCAGATCACTACACTCCACCACAAGGTTCCTTTAATTCACTTAATGAGGGCAGCAGGTTAACTTAATGGAGAAACTAACTTCTCTTTTAGATGTTTTAGACTGAGAAATTGGTGATCTTCTCACAAATTCTTCCACTTCACCCAACCCCCAAAACAAGAATGGTATGGGAGGGCTGGAGTTGTAGCTCAGTGGTAGATTGCTTGCCTAGCATGCGTGAGGCACTGAGTTTGATTCTCAGCACCACACACAAATAAATAAAATAACAACTAAAAAAAGAAATTAACAACTAAAAAAAATTTTTTATAAAGAAAAAAAGAATGGTATGGGAAAAACAACAATGCTTTGAGTACTGAAGGACTGTGTTATCTCTTGTCCTTTGAAGATAAAGACTGTAAGCCATCCCTTGGAAATTGGGTGGGCCATTTTAACTGTTTCAGCCTATAGAACACAGTGAGAGTCATGCTCTGTGCTTTCCAAGGCTAGGTCATAAAAGGCAGTACAGCTTCTGCCTGGCACTCCCCCTCAAGAAACTTACTTTTGAACTCTATTGCTGTGCTTACTCAAAAGCCATACCATATGGACAGAGACTGAGTACATGTTCCAAATAGCAGCCTCAGCTAAGGTCCTAGACAAAAATCTGCATCAAACACCAGACCAGTGAAGAACAAAGCCCCAGCTCCAGCTGCTGACTGACAGGTCCCACAGGAGACAGTCTGAGTGAAAGAAAGCTGTCCTGCCAAACACATCAACCTCATATCTATGAGAGATCACCACAGTAAATGATCCTTGTCCTAGGTTTGAGTGGTGTGTTATGTAGAAATAGATAAGCAGAATGCTGGTCTCAACATCTGAGGGAAAAATAACCAGTTAGACCTTGAGCATGGCCAGGGGCAAGAAAAGGGAGATAATAGGAGAAGGTTGCAGTCACCCAACATCCTGCAGAAGAAGAAAGGAGAGGTGAAAAATTATTTGGGGGAGAAAGTGTGGTCCTGGACCCCTTTGAGAACATCTGTGGGTCCATAACAGCAACCCATCAGAGTGGAAAATCAAAGGTGAGTCCCCAATGCCCCCAAGGTCCTGACTCCCAAATACCTCAGTGTTTTAGTCACATTGTACTGTGGTTCAGACTCTCCAAGAGTAAGTTCTACAGCTTGAAATATTGATCATTCTAGATAGAATAGAAAATGGATAAAGAAATACAATTTCTTTGACTACTTGTCACTGACTCCTTGAGAAATATGAGTTTACAGAACCATAATTTGAATTTTGAGGATTAAATCCTAAGGATTAGGTTCTGTATGTTCCAATCTTCAAGTGTCTCTCTTCTTATGTCTTAAGAGTATCCTGTCAAAACCAAGGTACCTAAAAAAGGATTCCATATATATATATATATATATATATATATATATATATATATATATATATCAGAATATCCATAAACATTCCCGCTTAATGCCACAGACCATTCTCCTTTTTCTAACATTCATAAATTCCAAACTTTTCTCACCAACAGACTGTCATCATTTTTCCCTATAGAGCCTATTATTCAAAATATTTTATCAATTATCTGTACTTCAAGTGTTAAGTCACTATTAACATCCAACATTTAATTTTTAACTTCATTTAACATCATTTTAACATCATTTAATTTTTAACAACTTTTAAATTTTGACTAATTTACCAATTTTCAAGTCAGACTTTCTTATTAGGCGAGTTTCTTTCATTCTGATCAAAGTCTACACAGTTAATCTCTCAATATGTGTCTATATATCACAGATGCATGTGCATATGTAATTTCTGTTGTTGTTGCCAACACTGTTGTTACTAGCAACATCTTCAAACTGTGCTCATGTCAATATATAGTTCCTTTGTGTTGTCTTAAAAAAAAAAAAAACTTTTGTTCACTGTTTCCTTTACCTGGGTCCATCATACCCTCTGTAGTCCCTTTGGGAGGCAGAACTAGAATGTTCTTTGGAGAGGAGCTGCCACTGGACCCAAGGCTACCAGTTCAGACTGTACAACTTATGTTGTGATCTGAAATGAGAAGATTTGCTGAACCAGAATCTCCTCCTCAGATTTCAACTAGAACTAAGGCAAATTGTCCAAATAAAGGCAAAGGAGACAAAAGGGAAGACGAACAGTGAGACTGAGTGATCATCTGAAAGTAAAGTCACATGCCTGGGCCCTAATGCAATTCTGCCCTTTCACACTCTGCTTTTGCTAGATTCTGCTTTTGCTAGATCTTGCTCTGTGTAGATGTGGATGCTAAGCTTCTCCTTGGTATTTGTGCATCTGTCTCCTTTGGAGTAAAGCTCCCACAGCTTAAAGCAAGTTGAGGAAATCTCACATTAATCAAAAGTCCTCATAAGAATAGCCTCCCATTACAACACCATAATTTTCTGCTGTACACTCACCCAAATAACTACAAGGTAAATATAGAAAACTCCAAGTGTTAGTGAAAATTTTGAGCAAATGGGATTCTCATGACAACTGATGACAGTGTAAACTTGCATAGTTGGAAAACTGTTTAGCTATGTCTACCAAAGCTTGTTACATGCTTACCCTATGATTCAGCAATTCCACTCCTACATAGAGGCCTGTGTTAGTCAGCTTTATTGTCACTGTGACCAAAATACCTGACAAAAACAAATTAGAAGAGGAAAAGTTTATTTCAGACTCACGGATTCAGAGGTTCAGTCCATGGTCGGCCTACCCCATTGCTCTCAGCCTGAGATGAAGCAGAACATCATGGTGGGAAGATGTGGCAAAAGGAAAGCTACTTGGCTCATGGCAGCCTGAAAGCAGGGAGAGAGGAAGGGGTCGTGGACAGACATAGTCTAGGCCACTCCCCATTGTCCAGTTTCCTTCAGCCACACTCACCTGCTTATGGTTACCACTCAGTAGTCTATTCAAATTATTAATTCATCAAATGGATCAACCCACTGATAAGGTTACAGCTCTCCTAATCTACTCATTTCATCTTGGAACATCCTTGCATTAACTAACACATGAGCTCTGTGGGGGACATTTTTACATCCAAACCATAACATTGCCTAATAAAAAAAATGCTAATTTGTTCACCAAAATATATGTACCAGAACATCCATGGCATTTGCTAATAGAGAAAAAGTAAAAATCATGTAAAGGACCACTGAGAATAAAATGGAGGAACAACTTGTGACAGAATCACACAGTGAAATCCTAAATATCAGTGAGGATGATATTTAGGATTTCACTGAATCCTCATCAATGAATCTCACGAACATAATGCTGCATAAAATAAGCCAGACACGGATAATTCATATTGAATGATCCCATTCACAGGAAGCACATAAAGAGACAAAACTATGCACAGGGTTAGTTCACAAGGTTAGTGTCTACCTTTGGAGAGGTAGTGACCATCCGTGAGCACCAGGGGTATAGGTGGGACGCCAACCATGTTTTGTTTCTTGGTCTGGAAGCTACTTACTCATAGTTATGTTCAGTTTGAAAGTTCATATAAGTGGTCCCCTTATTATTTAGGCACTTTTGTGTGTGTGTTATGCTTCAATAAAATGTTTTTAAATGTTTTAAACTATTATGTCTGAGTGTCCAATGTCCTGACAGCACCAGGTCCAGCACCATTACAAAATATGGTGTGTGTTTTGTAGTTATTTTAGGTAAGTAATCTGACTACTTTTGTTTCATCCTGAACTTCATCAGTGTCAAAACCAATGTATTATGTGAGCTTTCATTCTAAACAACAAATAACACTGGACTCAAACTTTCTTCTACTGGGATAACCATTTACCAGGTTAGAAAATTATGATTGTTTGCCATAATAACTTACTACAAATAAAAATTTTAATAACTTGATTTTTAAGTGTTTCCTAGGGATGTATTATACACTTTGGCCAAGACTGTCCAAATTAAAAATTAAATTCTCCACTTAAATCACAGATTGAAATGATTTTGCACTGTCTCAGGATGTGCCGCTTCCAGGTTTTTTTGTTGGTTGGTTGGTATTGGTTTTGGTTAAAGTTTTATTTTGTTTTGTGTGTGGTGCCAGGGATCAAACTCAGGGCCTCACACAGGCTAGGCAAGCACCCTACCATTGAGCTACAGCACCTGACCTATTGTTTGTCTTTCATTGTGGCAAAAGACACAGAGGATCTACTTCTTAAAATTTTAGTATATGGTACAGTCTTGTTAATTATAACAATCTAGCAGTTAGAGATCTATCCTCATAGCAAATTTTAAGTGTTAGTACACTATAGCTAACTATGAGCCCGATGTTGTACAGTAAATCTCTAGAGAACATCCATCTTGCATGACTGAAACTTTGTACTTTTCATTTCCCCTCCCCTGTGCCCCTACAAACCACCATTTTACTATTTCAATGACCGAATACTTTAGATACCTTTAAGTGTGATCATAAGATATTTGTCCTTAGCTTATTTCACTTTGTACCTTGTCCTCAAGGTTCATGGATATTATAATATATGACAGGACTTGGTTATTTTTTAGGGTTAAATAATCTTCTACTGCATGTATATGTCACATTTTCTTTATCTAATCATCCATGGGGGAACATTTAGGTTATTTCTAACTCTTGGCTATTGTAAACAATGTTAATATGAACATGGGATTACAGATATCTCTTTCAGATCCTACTTTCAATTTTTTGAATGAATACCCAAAGTGAGATGGCTGGTTATACAGTAGTTCCATTTTTGTGTGTGTGTGTGTATGTACCTTCTATATCATTTTTCATAATTATTATACCATTTTACATTCCCACCAACAGTGAACAAAGATTCTAAACTTTCTCCACATCCTTGCTAATATTTGTTACTTTCTGGGGCATATTTTTCATAATAGCTAACCTAAGACATATGAGTCAATACCTCATTGTGCTTTTGACATGCATTTCCCTGATAATTATTAATACTGGCATCATACCTGTTAGGTATGTCTTCCTTAGAGAAATGTCTGTTCAAATCTCTATCCCAATTTTTAATCAGATTATTTAATTTTCACTTTGTTGTTTTGTTTTGTTTTGCTTTCTTTGTTTTTAACTATTGATTTGTAAGAGTTTTTTATATATTTCTAATATTAAACCTTTATTGGATATATGGTTTTTCTTGCATTGCATAGGTTCTTTTGGCTGACTGTTTCCTTTGCTGTATGGAAGCTCTTTAGTTTGATGTATTCACACATGTCTTTTTGCTCTTCTTGTCTATTTTTTGGTGTTGGGTAAAAGAGATTATCACTAAGACCAAAGTCAAGAAGGATTTCCCCCATGTTTTCTTAGAGTGTTATGGTTGCAAGTTTTATGCCTAAGTCTGTAATGCTTCCTGAGTTAAATTTTGTGTATGGTATTAGATAAGGGTTCGATTTCATTCTTTTACTTGTGGATATCTAGTTTCCCAACACCATTTGATGCAGATACTTTCTTTTGTCATGGGTAGGGCTAGGATTGTCAAAGATCACTAGGCACTCTTGTCAAAGATCATTTGACCATATATACATCAATTTATTTCTGAGGTCTCTATTCCAGTGATTTTTATGTGTGTCTTTACACCATTACCATACCATTTTAATTATTATTACTTTGTAATATGTTTTAAAATAAAAAATATGATACACAGATTTTGTTTTTCCTTATCAGGACTGTTTTGGATATTTGGGGTTTTTCATAGTTCCCTATGGATTTCAGGATTATTCTTTCTATTTCTGTTTAAACATGGCCTTGAGATTTTGATAGAGAATGCATTGCATCTGTAGGTCACCTTGGGTACTATGGACATTTTAACAATTTTAAATGTTCCAATCAATCCATAACCATGAAATGCCTTTCCATTTATTTGGAACTTATTTCACCACTGTTTCGTGACTTTCAGTGTGCTAGCCTTTCCCCTCCTTGCTTAAGTAAATTTTTAAGTATTTAATTCCTTTTAATGTCATTATAAATAGTTTATTTAATTTTCTTTGAGGATTGTTCACTGTTAATTGTTATAAAAGTGAAAGTGATTTTTACATGTTGATTTTGTGTCCTGCAGCTTTGATGAATTTATCTCTTCTAATAGTATTCTTTGTACATATTACAGAATCCTTAGGGTTTTCTACGTACAAAATCATGTCATCTATAAACAGATAATTTTACTTTTTTTTTTATTCAAGGGTACATTTCCTTTCTTTCTTTTGACCTATTACTGTGGCCAAGGACTTCCAATACTATACAGAATGTCAAAAGTGAGCATACTTACCTTGCTCCTGATCTTAGAGGAAACATTTTCCCCTTTTCACCATTGAGTCTGATGTTAACTTAGGGATTTTCATATACTGGCCTCTTTATTTTCAAATAGCTATAACTTTCTTGACTTTTCCTATTTGTGGGCATCTGGAATTATAAAGCATGACAGAATTTGACTAAAGTTTAAATTCAGTTACACACACAAGGTTCAATTCTGGACCTTTCTAGATTTCCACTTTGGACCTTTTCTCAATAAATATTGATATGAAAGAAAAAAAATGAAGCCCTTTATTGTCTCTCTAAAAATTTCTTGGAAAAATATGGTACAATGCCACATTATTTCACAGCCCTATCTTGCCACAAATATAGAGAAGGATGTCTGAAAGTGATCCCACCTGAATTGGCATACATTTGTCTTGGCACCATTCACTTCCTGGGAGCTAGTGTATTTGTTATGCAACTCAAAAGACTGGGCTAACTGTTGACCTAACAATAGTGCAGCTGCAAGCTGAAAAAACACCAGGTCCCCTCAGGACAGCTAAAAAACTCAAAAGTACATCATTTGTAGCACGCAAAGTGACTAAATTCAGCCCCAGAGGTACAATCAAGAATTTTATCCTTTTTTTTTTCCTGAGAGGAAAAATAAAAAGCTTCTGCTTATGACAGAACTATTGTCTGCAGATTAGTAAACATGTGATTAATGTGATTCCTGAAAATAATGATAGTACAAAAGAAAAATGGTTGATTAATTCTGAGCCAAGGACCCAACTTTGTCTATATACCCCATTACTTGGGATCTGCATTACTTAGAAATGCACTGTCCAACACATGTGGCTAATAAGCCTTGAAATATGCTAGTACAACTGAGAAACTAAATTTTAGTATGAAAAAAATATATAAAATATTAATCATCTTCATATCTATTATATATTGAAATGATAATCTCTGGAACATACTATGTTAAATAAAATATCATTGAAATTAATTTTATCTACTTCCCCCAAAAGGGGGAAGGGGGTACCAAGGATTGAACTCAGGGGCACTCGACCACTGAGCTACATTCCCACCCCTATTTTGTATTTTATTTAGAGACAGGGTCTCAGTGAGTTGCTTAGTGCCTCACTTTGGCTGAGGCTGGTTTTGAACTCAAGATCCTCCTGCCTCAGTCTCCTGAACCACTGGAATTACAGGCGTGAGCCACCGTGCCCAGTTTATCTACTTCTTTTTGCTTTTTAAATGTGACTTGTGGAAAATTATAAACTGCCTATATAACTCATGTATTTCTATCAGACAGCCTTGACCTAGAGAATCACACTCATTCTCCAATTCACTTTTGGAATGATAATCTAAACAAGGAATCAAAGATTTCACATCTTATTTTTTATTACTTCTATGCTGGGTAAACAAATACCAATTGCATTTTTAACTCTTATATCCAAAAGCTTATCTATGCTCCAAGTAGCACATTATTGAGGATGGTACAAATAAAAACCAAGCACCAGCCTTCTAGAATCTTAGATCCTAGTGAGGCAGTGACCAAGAAAACTAAAAATTGGAACAGTATAATAGGAAAAGATATGCATGGAACCACGGAAATGGAAAGAATCATCTACTTTGGCCAGCAGGAGTAGGATAAACATGCTAGAGGAAGGGACAGTTGAACAAGCAATTGTTTGTGCTCTTTAGTTAATATTTCCTTGTTATTGATACACAGAGCCTATGCTGTATATACAATATAGAGCATATTCTGTGCATTACTCTTCTCTGGGTGGATTCGCATCTCCTTGGCCTTTAGTTTGTTCAAATATAATGAAGAGAAGCGATGGAAGTATGCACTGATGCAGTCCAAAGTCTCATTTCAGATCTGTTGTCTCAGAAAAGCAATATGTCCTCTGCCCTCAGGGAGACATCTCCCATCAGTGTTCAGGGTTTCCTGCAGCAAGCCATCAGCCAGGTGGGAGTTTGGCAGGAACTGGCAGGAATCTTTGGTTTGCTGATTAGCATTTGTTTATCTCTGCTCAGCTGCCTCTGATCAAAGCTGCCAAGCTTTCCTGTTTCCTTCCTTCTCTCTTTTAGCACCAGACTGGTTCTCTTGATAAGGAATTTGGAGAGGATAAAAATGAAGCATCTTAGGGATTCTTCCCGCAGTTCCTACTTTTCTTTTCTTTTTTTTTTTTTTTTTGGTTGTTGTTGTTGTTGTTCTCATTTAAGTAACCCTCAGGCCTTCTTACCTTTTTTTTTCTCAGAAAAATTTGTACCCTACTCTTGACCCAGAGAGCTATCTATGTTGCCTCTCAGCTATTGGCATCTAGGTTTTCTTGTATTGGATTTATAATCAGAACTCAGGGTTGCAATTATGACATTGCTTAGTTTTGGTGAAGATGGAACAATGTTAATTTCTATCACTGCTTTTCTTGTGATTTGTTGGATGATGCTCAGGAAGGAACATCTAGTAAAATCATTTAGTCATTTTACTTGAAATTTAATTTGTGTGTTTCAGAAAGATCATTCTGGCAGCAAGGCAAAAAAATCAAAAATTAAGAGAGCTAGGAAAAAAAGATCGAGTACATCTTATTTTTTTAACAAATATTGATAAGGCACCTGACTAGTATTCTAGCAGATACTAGAATAGGCAAATACACATGTACGAGATACACATAAGTTCATAAATATACATACATATATACAGATATATACACAAATGTATTATATATATATATATATATATATGAACAGAATTATCACATCTTATATTTTAGAAAATAAAATAGACAATTAAAACCTATTAAAGTCAGGTCAGAAGCACTTAGGAGCCACCTTAAAGAGACGTTCAGTGACCAAAGATGAAAAAATTGAGTACCACTAAGGATAATAATTATAACAGATCAAAACATAAGAAATAAAATTTTTAATAAAATTTAAAATAATAGGCTCATGTGCCATGGTTACAGAATGCTCAATAAAGGGCAAGATAAAGGAAAGGAAGCAAGCATTTATCCTGCCCTTACTATATAACCATAGCAGTCAATAACCAAATAGTAACTATAGAAGAATTCCAGCCAATGAGTAAAGAAGGAAAAATAGAATATCAATGACTTTCCAGGCACAGTGGCACAAACCTGTAATTCCAGCAGCTTGGGAGACTGAGGCAGGAGTATTGCTTGTTCAAAGCCAGCCTTAGCAATTTAGTGAAGCCCTAAGCAACTTAGTGAGACCCTGTCTCAAAATAAAAAATAAAAAGGGCTGGAATGTAGCTCTGTGGTAAAGCACCTCTGGGTTCAATCCCCAGTACCAAAACCAAACCAAAACAAAAAATTGATAGCATAATTGCATTATAAAGAATCAGCTATGGCTGCATAATGAAGCCCAAATCTGAGGAATGCAACAATAAGCATTTATTTCTTGCTTATGCATCTGCAGATTAAGCTGAATTCAGATGATTTATGCTGGGCTCAGCTGGGGTTGGCTTTAGGCTGGAGTTAGTTTCAAGGCTCCTTCACCTTTCCCATCCTCCTAAAACCAACATACTATGGGCAACCAACAGATAGACGTGTTCTTTGCATAGTTTTGGCAGAACTACAAAAGGTAGGCCAAGAGCCCAGGTACATCACTGGGCCTCACATCAACTAATATCCCATGGCATCCAAAGAAGACAAACGGGGAAGCCCAAAATCAAGGCCTGGGGTAATCAACTAGCTGTACAGTTATTGCTGTCTCCCTTATTGAAAGGCACCAAGGAGACTAGAAAAGTATTTAGATTTGGATCACCTTCTGGCACACTGTCCAAGTTGGAGATCACTGACGTCTGTGATATCTCACGATGTGCCAATGCACAGCCTCAGGAGACTGAAGGAGGAAGAAGAACACATAACCTCAAAGTGAAATTTGAACATATCCTGGGCATTTTTAGAGAAATCTGTGGCTTGTTTCCATTTTCCTTCTCCCCAATCAGGGAGGAAAACTTTCCTAACAAACACACTCACAGACAGGACATCCATCCCTTGGGCTAACACCAGGAAAACTGTGAAGACAAGACTTTGTTGACACCAGAGACTGTGATGTAGTGAGCCAAAATCACTGCCTGCTGGGCCAAGACAACCAGGCAGTGTTAAGGGGCCGTATTTAGACAAGCACTTGAGCCCACCAAGGGCAAGAAAAACCTACCACTGTCAGCCAGCCCAGTGGATGCACCCGACTTCCCAAACAACGGTATCCCCAACACAGCCCAACAGAAATGTTGATTTAAATTATTCGTGCTAATGTGAGTGCAGGATAAGGTGATGTGATTCTTGGCTTGCTGACAGCAAGCCGTGAATGATGTGGTAATGGTATATATATCCTAGCCTGGATGCCCGAGAAGAAAGGTGGGACTGTGAAGTCACAGCAGGATCCTGCCATTTGCTGCCCTGCTGAGTGCAACACACACAGGACTGTATCCAGGCCTGTCCCTAAGAGGTAGCCAGACAAGCTCCAGGAGTCCAGAAAAATCCTCAAGTTCCTCCCAAAAGTTTGTGTACAGAATATCAAGCAGAGGAAGAAAGAAAGCAGGCAGGCAAGCAAGGAAAGCTCTTTATATTTTAATTACAAGTGATAGAAAAATCACTAGACAGAAAGCATCTTGTCAGAACCCACAGATGTTTGAGAGATGGCCCCAGTACGTGGGTTGCCACCTTTCTAGGTGTGACCTGGCTTCCAGGTTCCCATCTTTAACAATAGAGTGGGTGATGTTGAGACACAAAGTTACTTAATTTGTTGAAACCAAAAAGGAAAGAGATTGCACTTTGAGTTTTAGGAGAAGAAAATGACTCCAAAATTATGGTCATTAATTTCAGAATGGTCATAATATAAAATTTACTAGTTTGACATTGGCCAAATTATATTTTTATATTGTGTACATGTATGAATATGTAGTAATGAATCCCACCATTGTGTTTGACTATAGTTTACCAATAAAAAATGTAGAAAATATAAAATATAATAATAAATGAACTTAAAAATTTAATCATTTGGAAAAATTAGTCTGGAAATTAAGTACCACCATCCCTCAAAAAGCCTATGATGCCCATGAAAAAGATCTAAAATAGTCCACAACAGGCAAGGGGATTAATTTAGGATGGAGTTAAAGGACATCGTCTTCATCTTCTTGGCATATCTTTTTTCTTTCTTTTTTTTTTTAAGTTGTGTGGTTTTTGAGCAAAGATCTGCTATTTCACATTATCAAATTTTAACGTTTGGAGTAGTGGAATGATTTTGCAACCAAGGACTTGATTTGAACATAAGAAATATAGTCTGATACTGAACCCACTCATGGTCACAAGTAAATTTCCAAGCAGCTTGAAAGAGCACGCAGAGATGTGTCACTTGGCTTAACCCACACAATGACAACATCTTGGTAAGACATTGTGTCCTGTACCCCAACACGCTCACACAGACCATTGGATGACACATGCATCTGCCAAACACAGTAAAACCAACATTGCTCATCCTGATGTTCACATTAAACATCTTCCAAAAGTCTGTGCCGTGAGATGGGTTAGTCTGAATCCCACGTGCAGTCCTGCGATGTGGACAAAGACTTCTGGCCCTCTTATTTCTGGTCTTGGGCTGGTCAGACAAGGAAAATGGCTTTGTCATACAACACAGGAATAACTCGAATTCTATTTTTATTTTTAAGTTTTGACACTCAACCCTCAGCACTTTTTCACTAAATATGTTTCTTTCCATTCCTTTTGAAGACTGACTACTGATTTCAAGCCCAACAATAACTCAGTACATACAAGATCTGGTAAAGAAATGATCCCTTAATTTGACTTTTATAGAAGGGAGAAAAAAAAAATGTTGATTTGGAAAGATTTCTTAAACTATTTAAATACCCTGAAGACCCTGCTTTCCTTTCCCACACACAAGTACCAGAAAGTCTATATAAGAAACATGGCAAAAATACGAGCTATAGTTCCGGTGTTTTCTTAAAGTATACATTTAGTCTGGGCATTAGTGAGGGGGGAAAAGAACTGTACAAAACCAAATCAGATTTTATAGCAAGGTGGTAAAAGCCAATCTCTTGGGACTGAATTAACTCTGGCAAATTACAGAAGAAGAAGAAAAAAAAATCAGGTGAGTCGTTTTAAATTTATACCCAAGCAAACAAATTAATTTTGCTGTGATTCCAGACCACGTTTTGCCCTCATCTGTGGGGAAGAAGTAGCTCATTTTTACAGCCCTAGATATTACAACTGCTGGTCTTTATGCTCTCGATAATTCCTTGAGGTTGCCTCATTTTTGTTTTTGTTTTTGTTTTTTTAAACTCTAAAAATGTTTGAAATTGAACTACACCCTCATTAGCTGGAAACCTTAAATTGGTAGCAAGGCCCGACTTCTCTCCTAGAAACTTTTTTTTCCCCTAACATCTGACCCCAGCTCCTCCCCACACTGCCAGTCTCATTCGATCCCATAAAGCCAGGCACCCACCACTGAATTTGAGTCCAGACATTATATTTTGGGGAATGACTAAAAATACCAGTCCATCTATTTTTAGCAAGGAGAATAAACATTATCTGTGTGTTTCTTTGGCTCCCAGGAGATTGTTTTTAGTCACAGAATTGAATACCCCTCCTTCCCGCCATGGATTATTTTTAAAATGCAAGCTCAGAAATAGCCCACATACAGAACATCGAAGGCCTGAATGCCCTCAGAACTAGAAATATACTATCCAGAGTCAAAAGCTGATGCATGAAATATGCAACTGACAGAAGTCAGAGGCCTGGATATCCGACACATCTTTTTTGAAGATTTGACACACTCCAACATGGCACCGAAGACCAGCCCTCCTTTGGGTTCAAGTAGTGACTCATAATCTATTAAGTGAACTAAGTGAGAAGTTGTAATGGGAACTGGTGTTGAAGAGAGAATGAACTGATGAGATGGACCAGACTGGAAAGATTCTTCAGAGGGTGGGGAGGAGTCTTAATTAATTTGGCCAACTGGGGAGACTCCAAGGAAGTTAAAGGTCATGATCTTTCTATTGCTTTTTAAACTGCTGGGTCAGCCTATGTCAAAGACTGTGGTGATATCCATGAAAAGAAAAAATTTATGTCCTGTATTGCTGTTAGAGGGGTCACTGTTACTGATCCCAAGCTCTAGAAAGCCCCACTCTGGACCTTATCCAGCCACAACTTTCCCTATGCGATGAGACAGTCATGAGGCCAATGAGATGTGTCCTCTCTTGGGAACCCCTCCTTACCCTCTGTTACAGGTTGACTTGAGTCCTCTCAAATTCACCTGTTGAAGCCTTAATCCCCAGTCCTTCTTTGAAATGTTATCAAACCTGAAAGTAGGATCATCCTAGTTAAGCTAGGATGAGGGCAGTCCTAATTCAACGTGACTGGCATCCCTGTAGAAAGACTAAATTACGACACAGACATGTACACTGGGAAAATGCCATGCAAAGATAAAGACAGAGATGGGGGTGATGTGTCTACAAGACAAGAAATGCCAAAAATTATTGACCAAACCAACAGAAGCTAGAGAAGAGGCACAGAGTAGATTTTTCCTCACAGCCCTCAGAGGAATAAATTTTACTAATACTTTGATATCGGACATCCAGCCTTTAGAACTATGAGACAATGAATTTCTGTTGTTTAAGGCACTCTGTATTACTTTGTTCCAACAGTGTTGGCACACTAGTACACCCTCCTTCTAGAGCATGCATCTCTAGTCAGGACCCAGGACCCCTCCAGGGCCCACTGAGGGCAGAATGTGCTTCTGTGTGTGCCCTCTAGGCCCAAGTCAGGGCTGAGGGACAGCTGTTCATGAGGCATGTATGCACCAGCTTGCACTTGAGAGAGACCTCCACTGGTACATGAGGGAGACAGAGGTTGGCAGAGAAAGGCTGCAGGCCTGGACTGAGGTCAGCTATCCCCAGACAGTACAATCCAACACAGAATTAAATTAATTACTTTTCATTTTTAAGAATTCTAAATTTGAGCTGGGCGCGGTAGCGCACACCTATAATCCCAGCAGCTTGGAAGCCTGAAGCAGGAGAATCTGGAGTTTAAAGCCAGCCTCAGCAACTTGCATGTCCCTAAGCAACTCAGCAAGACCCTGTCTCTAAATAAAATATTAAAAAGGGCTGGGAGTATGGCTTGGTGGTTAAGTACCTCTGGGTTTAATCACTGGTACCAAAAAAAAAAAATTATAAATTTGAACCTTGCCTTCCAGGTAAAGATGAAGGTGAATGTATCAAAAAAAGGAGGCTAAATTATGCTTCTTATTGATGGCTTTCAGCTTATTCTCTGACTTCTAAATTGCCTGACATAGGGTACATGGACCTCCTTTTATAATTTGGCCTTAGTCTCCCAGGAGCTAAGAAACAGTGGCTCTAATGGTTTCATGCCAAGATGCCATAATCCACGCAGTCAATCTGAAATAAATCTCCACCTAGCACCAGCCTTCACTTGAAAGCACAACTATTGTACATCCAATGGGAAACCCCTGTGTCCTACTGCATAATGAAACTGTATTTGCGTTTCAAAAAAAGACATGTTGGGGCTGGGGTTGTAGCTCAGTGGTAGAGTGTTTGCCTAGCACGTGTGAGGCACTGGGTTGGATCCTCAGCACCACATAAAAATAAAAAATAAATAAAATGAAGGTATTGTATCCTCTACAACTAAAAAAACATTGTTAAAAAGACATGTTGAAGGCAAAAGCCTAAAAATAAAAATTCTTCAGCCAAAATTTGCCATAAGTGCTGATTAATTTTTAAGAACTCTACAAGTTCTGAAGGAAAAGAGGAAAAGGGGCGTTAGGCAAGTTCAATTTTAGGCAACAAGGCCACCCAGAACCCCCAGACTCACTGACCATTCACTTCCTTAGAATTGCATGAATGCCCACCCAAGAATACCCTCAGCTCACCCAGGGTCTGCCGAGCCAGGCCAGCGCATGGAAAACTGTGTTAGAGGAGGTAGTGTAAATCTATTTCAACTAATACCATACCCTAAGATCCTGAAGTTCAGAGAAAATGGAATGCCTGAGATACAAATCTACACAAATAATTGTGCCAGTGGGTTCATACTTCCAGGGAGGATGCCGCCTGACTTCAGGAGACTCATAACTGAAACAGAGGCCTTTTTTTGAAAAGGAGACTCTTTTAAGGAATATATGCAAATCAGAATGGTTAAACCAATGGCTAAATCAGGTCATATAATGACCCCCAAGGATATGCAAAAGAAGAATGAAAGCAGAATTAATCTGGCAGCCACAAAAATGATTTTCTGGTAGTTTTTTTTTTTTTGGTAGGTCACATGTTTAAACAACATAAGGGAGAAGTAATTGAGCATGTCCTGGATGCAATATAGAGAAAACACAGCTTTGTAAAAATGCCAGGAACATACTTGTGAGACCCCAATTAGCATTTCAACAAGAGACCTGGCTCTGTTAACATGTAAATAAAATAATCCAAGTTCAAGACAAAATTATGTAGCAATAGGTGCTAGGGTTGCAAGTGCACTGGATTATGTATTTCATCTTTTTTATGTAAAAAAAAAATTTAAGGAAAGAACACTTGTTTTCTGACCTAGTGTTTGGCCAATGAACAGTCTTCCCAATTACCTTGGAAAGCAGGAAATAGTTAATAAAAAAAAAAGGGCAGGAAGACCAGTTCATAAAAGTGGGTAACAGACTCCAACACCTCATATTCTCACTGTTTTCCCCTATAAAAAAATATAAAAAGCATCATAAAATCAATATTAACTTATTTAAGTAGCTGTAAAAGAGCTCTCTGGTCATTTGGTCCAACTATAAAATTATCTCACCATCTCACTTGACTGGCAATCCTTTGAGAGCTAGCTATTGTGGCTGTCTATTGGTCCTTAATGATCAATACTTTTATTACACCTGGAATATCTTTCTAAAGGTTGGAGAGGAGTTTTTTTAAGCAAACATATCAGGCATTGCAATGGAACTCTTTCAACATTACCCAGAGCCACTCTACATACTCATGAAACACACAGTGAAACAGTAAAATTCTCATGCCTCTTTCCTAAATAAATCACAAGTGTTGTGTAGCCAATGCAATATCAAGAAACTAACTTCCCCAAACTTTCTTGTACTTATCTTGAAATAATCAAAATAATAAATCATACAGGTCCCCCAACATAGCCATTGTTCGATCAAAGAATAAAGCATATATTTCTTCCCCAGCTTTTCTGTTTTATTTTTGTTTGGAGAAAGAGTTCACAGCTCCTCCTGGCCAGCTTGTACTGTTAAGAGGTTTGTGGGGATTGTTTTTCCTCCTACCTAGAAGAAGTCACTCAATCATGGTTCCCTAATTTCACAGACACTTGTTAGAGATTTTCTTTAGACCTTAAGGTCAGAAACAGCCCTGCTTTTCTTAACAACTGGTTTGTTTCACTGCAATTCTTAATGACTGGTGATGTTTCCCTCTGCCTGGGCTGCACTGCCACCTGTTAGCTCTTCCTCTTCCTCCTGCCAGACAATTTTTCTACCTTTATTTTCCCCCACCCCAATTACCTTTAATCATTCATTGTATCTCCTAACTGTATAATTTTTGCCTTGGTGTTTTTATTTTTTCTATATTTTAATTGGTGCAGTACAGTTGTACATAATTTGGGGATCTGTTGTTACATATTCATATATGCAGGCACACAATATAACAATATATTTTGGCCAAATCATTCCCCAATATTTTCCCTTTTCTTCCCCTTCTCCCCCCAGCACCTCCGTCCCTTTTCTCTATTCTTCTGATCTTCAATTTTCATGAGACATCCCACCTTTCTTTTCCTTTTTCCTCTCAAGCCTCTACATATAAGAGAACACATAAGACCCTTGACCTTCTGAGATTTGCTTATTTCATTTAATATAATGGTCTCTAGTTCCTCCATTTTTCTGTAAATGACATAATTTCATTCTTGTTTACGGTTATGTATACACCACATTCATCCGTTGATGGACACATAGGTCCACAGTTAGGCTATTGTGAATTGTGCTGCTATAAACATGGGTAAGCATGAGTCACTATAATATGATGTCTTTAATTCTTCAGAATAAATACTGAAAAGAGGTATTGCTAGATCATATGGTGGTTTCATTTCTAGTCTTTTGGGGAACCTCAATACTGATTTCCATAGTGATTATACAAATCAAAAATCCTACCTAAAGATAGTCATTATATTTTAGCTTTGACTTTCTTAATGCTATCACACAAAATTACATTCTTTGGGTTCCTTCCCTTCCTCTCAACTTGGAGCAGATTTTTCTAGGAAACTAATCCAGACAACATGACTCAAATGTTTCCAAAAATCCCTTACCTTAATTGTTCCACCCTTGTGTTAAATGAACACTCATAAGCACATATCCCCTAAGCATAGCTAAGTTCCTAGCTTTTCAGGGTTGGTTGTGTGCAATTTATCTTATTCCTCCATGTTTGCATATATTTTATTTTATTTCTCCTAGGCCAGAAAAACTATTTGAGCATAAAAATTGTGCCTATACAACCATCACTTGCCAGTTAACTTCCTCTTGATTCCTGAGTAACTCACATTGCCTACAAGGCACACCATTGGCTGTTATCATGAACAGTCAGGATAAGAGAGGTTATGTTGCAGTAAGAAAACAAAAGAATCTCAGTGGCTTCACACAAGATTTATCACTCATACAAAATACACTGCAAATCTGAAGGATTCTCCAGAGCAACCATCCTCCAACTAGTACTTCACAATCTATGCTTCTTTAACTTATGAGCAAATTCATCCAAACATTAAAACGTATCCATGATCAAGAGGACCCTGGGGGAGGGGGGACGGGAGGGGGGGCTGAAGTTGTGGCTCAGTGGTAGAGCGCTTGCCTGGCATGTGTGAGGCCCTGGGTTCAATCCTCAGCACTGCATATGAATAAATAAAATAAAATAAAGATCCACTGACAACTAAAAATTATTTTTAAAAAAAAAAAAAGGACTCCAGACCACTCGCCCACACAGGACCTCTGACCGCCATGTCCTAGCAGGACCACCAGCATCAGCACCTGAGCAAGACTCCTGGCTACCCACCCGCAAAGGACCTCTGGCTGCCACTCCCATGTGGACCTATCTACCAACTTGGGGCTCACCAGATCATCTCCATCTCGGGATAACCTAACTGCCATAGTCCCATACTCGTGATAGCCTGCACCTGGGGACACCACTCAGAGTCTGGAGAGAGCCTCCAGCCACAACACTGTGTGCCACAGAGCTGCATCTCTGAACACCCCACCCAATGCCACCACCTGGCCCCACCTAACCCAACACCCCATTGCTGAAAGCAGCTACCTCCATTTTGGGACACCTTTGTCGCTATCTTTAGTTTGGGCAACTCCCAGCTTGGGGCACACACTAGGGCTTAGAAGCAATATTAAGGTACCTATAATCCCCAACTCCCCCATCTCCCCATCATCTATTAATCCAGCACAGTACTTGCAGCTTCATGGCCAATCTGTAGCTCTCAAAACCTGGCCCTGAACTGCCCAATACAAAACAGCTCTTTGTGGCAGGTGTGCCGCCCCTAGAGCACAGCTCACAAGACTTCCAGAGAGAGAGGTTCCTGATTGGGAAGTAGAAAAGGGGGGGGTGAGTGAGATAAAGTTTAGACTACATTATAGACCAGGAATTGCGAGGTCTACAGGCAACATAAGGAGATAAGACCAGGCGCCCACATCACATGAGTGGGCCCCAAAGGAGATCCTTGTGGTGCAGTCTCTCATCAGGGACCAGCAAGTGCTATACCCCATCTCCAGGAGCTCCACCCTCAAGACCAACCCTCCCACCCTGATAACCTTCACCATCCTGAGGATGGAGCTATCAGCAAACAATAGACAATCCCACCTATTGGATGAGAAGGGAAGCAGGACAGATACTGATCTCCAACAAAACCAATCCTTGTATCGTCCTTCAAGATTTTTTCCCCTCTTTTCTCTCTCTCTCTACTCCTGTCCTCACATCCCCAACATTTGTGAAACCAAGTACTTTTCATGAATTAGGCTACTGAGACTGGGATGTCTCAATAATATATTACAGTTGTGTTGTATATTCTTTTATCTCCTATTTTTACATTTTTTATTTCTTAATATTTGTTTGTTTGTTTTTTGTACTCTCTCTATTGTCTTCCCAAAGACTTGTCTTACTTGTCTCCCCAAAATCACTTTCTCCTACTACTAACCAACTTCTTTAGATTCCTCTTTCATGCTTCATAAGATTTAATAACTATATCCTCACCTCCTACCCCCTTAACATCTCATGTTACACCTCACCCCGGGTACTTTCTTGGTTCACCATCAGAAACTGTAGACAGTTTTGCTAACCTACTTTTACATTACAGATAATAACCTAACTCACCATTTCTGAATATTGTGACAAAACCATAAATATCTTAATAGCATCTATTTGGTTTAAGGCTGTATATTGTTTGTAATGGGATATGTTAATATTATTCTCCCCCTTAAAGGAGAGGTACTGGAACCCTGCAGGAACACTATAAGCTTATAAGGTAAAAACTGTAATGCCTCAGATCCGCATTGCTAGAAGAGAAAACACATGAATAACATGAAAAAACAAAGGAAGAAAGTGCCCCCAAGCAAACCAAGTTACTACATTATTAGAGTCCATGGCCAGCACAACAGAAGAAATGACAGAGAAAGAGTTCAGGATGTACATAATTAAAATGTTCTGTAGATTAAAGGATGATATAAGAGAGGAAATACAGGAAGCAAAAGATGTTTTCAATAAAGAGCTACATAAGCAAACACAAGAAGCAAAAGATTACTTCAATAAGAAGACAGAGGTTCTAAAAAGCAAGCCAAACAAAAATCCTTGAAATAAACCAAATTTAAAAACTCAATAGAAAGCACGACCAACAGATTAGATCACTTGGTAGACAGAACCTCATACAATGAAGACAAAATATATAATCTTGAAAAGAATGTTTACTAGACAGGGAAGATGGTAATAAGCCATGAACAGAACATTCAAGAATTATGGAATAACATAAAAAAACTAAATATAAGAATTATTGGGATAGAGGAAAGCATAGAGTTACAAACCAAAGAAATGAAAAATCTATTCAATGAAATAATATCAGAAAATTTTCCAAACACGAAGAATGAATTGGAAAATCAAATACAAGAGATTTATAGGACACCAAATGTACAAAATCACAACAGATCCACACCAAGTCACATTATAATGAAAATGCCTAGCATACAGAATAAGGAGAGAGTTTTAAAAGCCACAAGAGAAAGGAATCAGATTACACATAGGGGGAACCAATTAGGATATCTTAAGATTTTTCAACCCAGACCCTGAAAGCTAGAAGATTCTGGAACAACCTCTGAAAGAAAATGGATGCCAATCAAGAATCTTATATGCAGTAAAATTAAGCTTTATAGTTGATGACGAAATAAAAATTTTCCATGACAATAAAAAAAAGTTAAAAGAATCTACAACTAGAAATCCTGCAGAACATACTTGGCAAAATATTCTATTAGGAGGAAATAAAAAATAAAAATGAAAATCAGCAAAGGGAGATATTACACTACATGAAAAACCAATCAAAGGAGAAACCTAGTCAAGTTAAATACCAAAAATAAACAAAAATGACCAGGAATAAAAATCATGTCTCAATAATACCCTGAATGTTAATGGCCTAAACTCACCAATCAAAAGACATAGACTGGAAGATTAAATTTAAAAAAAAAGACCCATCTCATAGGAAAATATTCATAAGAAAAGACATCCACATACCATAGGTGAAACATTGGGAAAAAAACATACTACTCATATGGACTGCAAAAACAAGCAGGGGTTTCCACTCTCATTTCAAATAAAGTAGACTTCAAGCCAAAGTTAATCAACAGAGATAAAGAAGAACATTTCATACTGTTTAAGGGAAACATAAATCAACAAGATATAACAATTATAAATGTATATTCCCCAAACAATGGAGCATCTGCATTCATCAAACAAACTCTTCTCAACTTCAACAGTCAAGTAGACCACAACACAATAATTCTGGGTGACTTTAACACATGTCTTTTGCTACTGGATAGATCTTACAAACAAAAGCTAAACAAAGAAACTACAGAATACAATAATACAATCAATAACTTAGACTCAACAGACATATATGGAATATTTCATCCATCAACAAGTGAATACACTTTCTTCTCAGCATCACATGGATCCTTCTCTAAAATAGACCATATATTATGCCACAAAGCAACTCTTAACAAATACAAAAAAGTAGAGATACTACCCTGCATTCTATCAGATCATAATGGAATAAAGTTAGAAGTCAATGATAAAATAAAAAATAGAAGCTACTCCAATACCTAGTGACTCAATAATATGCTTTTGAATGAACAGTGGGTTGCAGAAGACATCAAAGAGGAGATTTAAAAATTCTTAGAGGTAGATGAGAACACTGATGCAACATCAAAATCTCTAGGATATTATAAAGGCAGTTCTAAGAGGAAAGTTCATTGCATGGAGTTCATTCCTTAAAAGGAAAAAAAAGTCAACAAATAAATGACCTAATATTACATCTCAAAGCCCTAGAAAAAGAAGAACAAACCAACACCCAAATCAGTAGAAGACAGAAAATAATTAAAATCAGAGCTGAAGTCAATTAAATTGAAACAAAAAAAAAAACAACTGAAAAACTTGACAAAACAAATAGTTGGTTCTTTGAAAAAAATAAAATTGACAAACACTTAGCCATGCTAACAAAGAGAAGGAGAGAGAAAACTCAAATTACTAATATCTATGAGGAAAAAAGGAAATATCATAATGGACACTACAGAAATACAGAAGATAATTAGAAATTATTGGAAAATTTATACTTCAATAAAATAGAAAATATCAAAGGCATCAAAAAATTTCTAGAGTCATTATTTGCCCAAACTGAATCAGGATGATACACACAAGTTAAACAGATCAATTTCAAGCAATGAAATAGAAGATGCCATCAGAAGCCTACCAAGAAAAGCACAGGACCAGAGGGATACACAGCTGAGTTCTACAAGTCCTTTAAAGAAGAACTAATACCAATACTCTTCAGCTAATTTCAGGAAATAGAAAAAGAAGGAACACCTCCAAACTCATTCTATGAGGCCAATATCACCCTGACTCCAAAACCAGACAAAGACACATCAAAGAAAGAAAACTTTACACCAACATCTCTAATGAATATAGATGCAAAAATTCTCAATAAAATTCTCACAAGTCGAATACAAAAACATATCAAAGATAGTGCACCATAATCAAGTGAGGTTCATCCAAGGGATGCAATATTGGTTTAACATATGGAAATCAAAAATAAATGTAATTCATCACATTGATAGACTTGAAGATAAGAATAATATTATCATCTCAATATATGCAGAGAAAGCATTCAACAAAATACAGCACCCTTCATGTTCAAAACACTAGAAAAACTAGGGATAACAGGAACATATCTCAACATTGTAAAAGCTATCTATGCTAAGTCCGGGCCAACATCATTCTAAATGGAGAAAAATTGAAAGATTACCTCTAAAAACTGGACAAGACAGGGATGCCCTCTTTCACCACTTCTATTTATTATAGTTCTTGAAATCTAGCCAGAGCAATTAGACAGATGAAAGAAATTAAAAGGATACAGACAGAAAAAGAAGGAATCAAGTTATCACTATTTGCTGATGACATGATTCTATACCTAGAGAATCCAAAAAATTCCTCCAGAAAACTTCTAGAACTAATAAATGAATTTAGCAAAGTAGCAGGATATAAAATCAACGCCCATAAATGAAAGACATTTCTGTACATCAGTGACAAATCCTGAAAGAGAAACTAGGAAAACTACCCCATTTAAAATAGCCTCAAAAAATAAAATTCTTGGGAATCAATCTAACAAAAGAGGTGAAAGACCTCTACAATGAAAATTACAGAATGCTAAAGAAAGAAATTAAAGAAGACCTCAGAAAATGGAAAGATTTCCCTTGTTCATGGATAA
Organism: Spermophilus citellus; assembly: GCF_964194105.1. NCBI lineage: Eukaryota > Metazoa > Chordata > Mammalia > Rodentia > Sciuridae > Spermophilus > Spermophilus citellus. Next base: position 32,019,230 of record NC_138185.1, on the reverse strand, counting down.
GCAGAATTAATATTGTCAAAATGACCATGCTACCAAAAGCACAATGCAGATTTAATGCAATTCCAATCAAAATCCCAATGACATTCCTCAAAGAAATAAAAAAAGCAGTCATCTGGAAAAATAAGAGACCCAGAATAGCTACAGCAATCCTTAGCAAGAAGAATGAAGCAGGAGGCATCACTATACCAGACCTTAAAGTATACTACAGAGCAATAATAACAAAAACAGCATGGTATTGCTACCAAAATAGACTTGTAGACCAGTGGTCCAGAATAGAGGACACATCAATATAGTTATCTCATATTAGACAAAGGCGCCAAAAACAAATATTGGAGAAAAGATAGCCTCTTCAGCAAATGGTGCTGGGAAAACTAGAAATCCATATGCAACAAAATGAAATTAAACCCCTATCTCTCTCCATGAACAAAACTCAACTCAAGTGGATCAAGGACCTAGGAATTAAACCAGAGACCCTGTGCCTAATAGAAGAAGAAGTAGGCCCAAATCTCCTTCATGTTGGATTAGACCCTGATTTCTTTAATAAGACTCCTATAGCACAAAAAATAAAATCAAGAAATCAATAAATGGGGGCTGGAGATATGGCTCAAGCGGTAATGCTCGCCTGGCATGCGCAGAGCGCCAGTTACGATCCTCAGCATCACATAAAAATAAAATAAAGATGTGTGTCCACCGAAAACTGAAAAATATTAAAAATTCTCTCTCTCTCTCTCTCTCTCTCTCTCTCTCTCTCTCTCTCTCTCTCTCTCTCTCTCTCTTCTCTCTCTCTTTAAAAAAAAGAATCAATAAATGGGATGGATTCAAACTAAAAAGCTTCTTCTCAGCAAAAAAAATAAAAAATAATAATAATAATCAGTGAGGTGAATCGAGAGCCTAGAGAATAGGAGCAAATTTTTACCACATGCACATCAGATACAGCACTAATCTCTTGGATATATAAAGAACTCAAAAATCTTAACACCAAAAAACCAAATAACCCAATCAATAAATGGGCCAAGGAACTGAACAGACACTTCTCAGAAGATGATAAACAATAAATCAACAAATATATATATATATATAAAATGTTCAATATATCTAGCAATTAGAGAAATGCAAATCAAAACTACTCTTAAGATTTCATCTCACTCCAGTCAAAATGGCAGCTATTACGAATATAAACAACAATAAGTGTTGGCAAGGATGAGAAAGAAAGGCACACTCATACATTGCTAGTGGGACTGCAAATTGGTGCAGCCAATATGGAAAGCTGTATGGAGAATCCTTGGAAATCTTGGAATGGAACCACCATTTGACCTAGCTATCCCACTCCTCGGTTTATACCCAAAGGACTTAAAAACAGCATACTATACTAACAGCTACATCAATGTTTATAGCAGTACAATTCACAATAGCTAAACTGTGGAACCAACCTAGATGTCCTTCAGTAGATGAAAGGATAAAGAAAATTTGGTATATATACACAATGCAATGTTACTCATCATTAAAAGAGAATAAAATCATGGGATTTGCAGGTAAATGGAGGGAGTTGGAGAATACATAATATTCTCTTAGCATACTAAGTGAAATAAGTCAATCCCAAAAAAACAAATGCCCAATATTTTCTCTGATATGTGGATGCTGATCCATAATGGGGATGGGGGCGGGGAGCATGGGAGGAATGGAGGAACTTTAGACAGGGCAAAGAGGATGGAGGGGAAAGGAGGGGGTTTAAGGGTAGGAAAGATGGTGGAATGAGATGGACATCATTACCCTAAGTACATGTGTGAAGACACAGATGGTATGATTCTACTTTGTGTACAACCAGAGAAATGAAAAATTGTAGTCTATATGTGTATTATGAATTGAAATGCATTCTGCTGTCATGTAAAACAAATTAGAATAAGTAAATAAATTTTTTTTTAATGTATTCATGGTAGCGCGCTTGCCTGGCATGCGTGCGGCCCGGGTTCGATCCTCAGCACCACATACAAACAAAGATGTTGTGTCCGCCGAAAACTAAAAAAATAAATATTAAAAAAAATAAAAAATAAAATAAATAAATGTATTCATGATCAAAAATACAGTAAAAAAAGAAGCAGGAGAATTAGAGAGAGGCTGAAAGCAACCTGATTCTCTTAGGTCGCTATTTTACTGACTGAACAAGTCTCACATTCTTAATTGCCTCTGGACCAGGAATACAGGCTCCCATACACCCAGGAAGGACATAAAAGCCAGATGTTGGTGAGCTCTAGTAACTTCTATTGCACATGCATACTTTTAAAAGAAGAAAAATTTGTTTGCTAACTTCTCACAAAGTCTTAGGAATAAAATCAGGATTATTTTGCTAGGTTTTGGGGTGTTTTTTGGTTTTTTTGGTTTTTTTTGTTTTTGCTTTTTTTGTTTGTTTTGTTATTTTGTTTTTTGTTTTGGGAGGGGTTTTTGTTTTGTTTTGTTTTGTTTTTGTTTTTTGGTTACTGGCGATTGAACCCAGGGGTGCTTAACCACTGAGACACATCCCCAGCCTCTTTGATTTTTTATTTTGAGTCAGGATTTCCCTAAGTTGCCAAGGCTGGTCTCAAAATTGCAATCCTCCTACCTCAGCCTCCTGAATTGCTGGGATTAAGTGAACTTATTTTAAGTTATTAAATAAGGTAATAAAAATACCTTCATTCTCTGGTTGAATCACCCTTCTTCTCCAAAACCTTTGCTGGTCTCCCATTGACTCAGAGTTCACACCTTGAACCTAAGCAACAAAAGCCCTTAAAAGTCAACTGCTTTCTTCAGCCTTATCTCCAACTATCTCTCCCAAAAGCATTCTGCTCTAAACAAATGAAATAATTCATGGTTCCCTAAATATACTTTAAGCTTCCCATTTTAAAATTCCACAAGTTCATTTAAAGTTTTCCCAAAAATCTTACTCTCAGAGTCATTTACTAACTACAAAATTTATCTATTAAACTTGCAGAAAAAAATCCAACTTAACTCTCTTTTTTCAGCTCACTGCCTTTAATGTTTTAAGTCATTGCTCAGAATTATCTCCTCCTCAATACGAGGAGTGATTCATGATGCTTCCTGTACAGGAAAAGTATGAAAAGCAGATTTACAACGAGCCTGAATTGAAGAACATAGACTTCACTTCTTTATCTTCTAGTCTAATTTTTAGGGTTATAAAAATAAGATATACTGGTTTTAAAACTTCAAATCATTTTCAGAAATATGTAACTTTGCTGATATTTTTTATGTGCCAGGTAATATGCTAAGTGCTTTATGTAAATCATGTCATTTAATCCTCACAACAACCTATGAGAGAAGAACTTTTGTTATCTGTGCTTTATAGATGACAAAACTGAGAAAGCTTAAGAAAGTGAAGCTTGATCATCACATTCCACCATCATCGTTACTATCCAAAGTACACGTATGAAGACACGAATTGGTGTGAATATACGATGTATACGAGAGAGATGAAAAATTGTGCTCTCTGTCATAAGAATTGTAATGCGTTCTGCTGTCATATATAAATTTTAAAAAAATACATTAAAAAAAAAGAAGAAGAAAGTGAAGCTTGACTTAAGTCAAAAAGTTAGTAAGTGGTAGAGCTACAATTCTACCAGCCCAGGAATCAAAAGTCTAATATAATCCCACCTTAGGAGTTTCAACCTGAGCTTTTAAAATGAATAAATAGTGTAGTGAACTCCTTCCAATGAGATTATCGACCTATAAAGGAAAGAACTAGAAAGTCTCTGACTCAACTCTCCACAGAAGTATATTGAGAAATACATGTGGCACTAACTGGCCAATTCTTCTCTCCCCCAGGTTGACTCTCCCACGTGACATCCCTCTGTTGGTTCAAGATGCCAATCTTTCATTCAGGTGAGAGTAATTTCCAAATGTCGTTTGTTCATATTATTATTAATAAAAGAGGCCTAGAATGGTTAAGACAAGTGACCACTAACCCACCATGCAGATTTGCTCACTGCTCAATGGAGACAGGCAGCAGGAGACCCAAGAACTGGCTTTTTAGTTGGGGAAAACTCAAGAGGTCAGAGCCTTCTCAGAGAAGGTTCAACAGAAGGGATGTTGCTCTGAGTCTCTGACAGACCTCCCAGAGGGCAGAATGGGAAGAAGTGTTGGAAAAAAATCTAGGAAGGACCACAGGGACCCCAATTATCATCTTAAACAACCCTCTAGATATTTAAAATAAAGAATGTTTATTCTGTTATAAGATGGAGACACTGCCTTCGCCATCTCTTTTACACTTAAGGGCATCCTGAAAGGAAGTTCCTAATTTAGGTAGGTTCACTCTGAGACCTGTGAAAGAAACAGACACTAGCCCTGGGTCGGGGGAACCATAGATGAACAATATTTGACATGTAACTTCAGGAGCTTACTAGACATCAAATGAAAAGCCAGAGTCATCAATGGTAAAAAGAAGAAAATAGACAATGTCCTGTAAGATATGCTTCCTGTGCCTTTACAGTGCCTAGGGCAGCAATTTACAAATCTCCATTGTCCAAAGTGTTTTTTCTGAACTGGGAAGAAACAAGAAGGTGAATAAGTAATTCAGAGAGATGTGCAGCCACAGCTAGCTGGGCAGGCTGTTTTGTACAGAATACAGAAAGCAGTTCCTTCCCTTCGACTCTGCTACATTCTGTTATAAATGGCCTCCATGATGATCTATAACATCTGCAGCATGAATGGCACCCTCTGGGGTTGTCTCAAGGACAATCCACAAAACTTGTGTGGAACCTGGAAGACCATAAAACAGACCCAGAGGGACAGGCTAACTAAAGAAATGTTACATTCATCCAAGGGAGAAGCATCTTAAGCAACTCTTCCACAAAGGGCAATAAAGGGCAGTTCTCCACATCGACCAGGGATAATGCCAAGGAAGAAGACTACAGGTACAGCCTGAATGATGCACCTCCAAGAGAAGGAAGAAATCTCCCAACAGATGTAGTGGGAAGCTTCTACCTGGGCTTGCTCAAGATGCTCTAGCATCTCCTTTCTTAGGATTCAGAAACCTATATTCATTTGCATGTGCACACCTGCCCTGGCTTATATACTCACAATTCTCTCTTACGTTTGAGAAGGAATACTAGGCCTCTTTATTCCCCTTAATTCTAAGCTAGGACACAGTTGCAACACATAACAATTAACAGATCTGAGTAAAAACACAAACCAACAAAACTTTGGTGTGCAACCCAGCCCCACCCCCTTATCAGAGGAGGATTTTGTTGAGTCCACTAGTTTCACTAACATCTGAGATTAAATGCACCATCCCAGAGAAGCCTTCCTCATGACACACTAGAACATAGTTATACCACCTCACCAGTAAAGTTTACTGATAAAGTGATCCTGGGCTATTTATTAGTTTCTGTTCTATCTCTTGCTGTAGCTTGTATTTTTTACCTGTCTGTTCACTTGTCTTATTTTCTATAACCTCCATTAGAATGTTACAGCCATAAAGAAAGAAATGTAGATGTTTTCATCATGTCCATGTGTATATCCGCCACCCATGGTAGTGCATGGCTTTGACAACCCCTCTAATGAATCAGAGGTCTGCTCCAGGACTAAAGAACACAGCATAACAGAACTGGCCTCTATGGTAGCCAAGTCTATCCCAGCTGCAGCTAAGTGTACCCCAGACTGCCTTGCAGTCATGAGACACCACAGTGTGGTCTTCCAGCTACAACTCGTCATCAACAGCAAGATCCAGAAGAGGTGCATTCTCTAGCATGTAGAAAAGTCTGGTATTAGCAACCTTTTTGTCTACCAAAGGCTAGCAACGTCTCCCTTTATGTCTCTTTGCTGTTTTTGTATCATAATCTATTTTCCCCAAGAAAGCATGGGACTGGCAGGGGCTACAGAGAGGTTTAGGGACAGGGTGGGTAGATGAGTATTTCTACTGCAGTCATCTGCAGCCATCCCTGAACACTGAACACCTGGACGATGGTATGCTTGAAGATATTTTTCATCATTTCTCTGTGGGACTTCTCTGAGACCGGCTCATAAAATGAAACCTGTGATAGTTAATTTTACACATCAACTTGGCCAGAGGTTTTGGTGCTCAGTTGTTTGGTCAATCATTAGTCTCCATGTTGTTTTGAAAGTATTTTTTGTAGATGTGATTAATATGTCCATCAAGTAAAGCAGATTGACTTTCATGTTGTGGGCAAGTCCCCTCTAATCGGTCAAAGACTTTAAAACAAAGACTGAGGCCACCTACAAAAGGAGGAATCCTGCCCCAAGTCTGTGACAGCCAGCACCTGCCCTATGGATCTGACACACCAACTCCAACAATTAGCTGAGCCAATTTCTTATACCAGTGTTCTCTCTCTCTCCTCCCTACACACACACACACACACACACACACACACACACACACACACGTGCTAATTATAGATAATAGAGATAGAGAGATATGGAGTTATCCTTTTGGTCTGTCTCTCTAGAAAACTCTAACTGATTCAGGACCATTAGAGCATTTCTTAGAAGTTGTGATTTTTTTTTTTTTTACATGAAGAGAATCTAACTTTTCTATAGCACTAAAAGCTGATGGTTTTTCTGTCCCAGGAAGACAGTCAAGAACATCAGGGTACCCAATGAGAGGAATGGCCCTCAAGAGAGATCTGTTGGTAGGTGTCTTCTGGCCTCCTCAGGATCACTTAACCTAGGCCGCCTCTCTTTAATTCAGAGAAAATCGAAACCACAGTTCAGAGCCTTGAAAACAGTTCATCAAGTGGAGAACTCAAGAGTTCCTCAGTTCTGACGCAAATGGAAAAGATTTTTTTTTCCACCCCCAGTTACCTCTCTGGACGCTTTCACCACCTAGAGAAAAAGAAAGAGTGGTACATGATTGAGCAGAGTAAGTGCCTCTCACTCCCTCTTGAATTCATTTTTTTTTCATCTTTTCTAAAAATACGGGGAATTCTATGAATCTTTTTTCTGCTTCTGAAATATTTTCTGCAGAATCTAGTACTTGCAAAGCGGTGATTATGAATGACTAAACAGTCATGCATATATTTCTGGAATACTTGGAAATGCCTCTGTTATTTTTGGAAAAGGGTGCTTGTTCAGGTTATTCTGGCTTTGGGCAGCTACTGAAAAAATTCTTCTGTGATAACAAGCCTGTAGCTCCACCTACTGCTTTTCCAAAGATGACAACTAGGGTTTCAGCACTGAAAAATGAAAACTAAGATCCCCCCAGTTAAACAGCTTCATTTTCAAAACACAGCTCATCTATTTAGTTGCTTTCAGTAAAAGTAAGCTAATGTGTTTCTACCACAGGCAAAACAAATATATAGAGCCCATGCATTAGGCATTACTAGCAAAACAAAGGAAATAAAAAGCAGGCACAGAATGAATTGTTTGAGTATTTTGAAACATCTATCAACATCTTTGCCAACATCTGCTGAAAACTGAGATGACCAAAGAAGTCCTTGGAGAATACACTACTTTGGAGAAAGAAAAGAAAAACTGACTTTAAAACACAGGCAAAATAATCACAAACATGAGGACTGATGGTATCAGGGCATCTTGTTTTGCCTGGATTTGAAGAAAATGATGAAATGGGAGCTGCAGGCAAGAGAGAAGTAAGAGAATCCAAGTCTTTAAATGGTCCTTTTAAAATGATCCAATTCTCAACTTCCTTGTCTTTTTTTTTTTTTTCATGGCTCACCCACACAGGATCTGGTCCAAAAAACAATTTCCAGTGGAACTAATTCTTTTGTTCTGACTATTTCCACTGCTACCAAATCTCCAAATCAATGCCCCTCCTTTGTGGCAAACTTTCCTATCTGATTTCTGCCTCCCTCAGCCACAACGGATTATGTTATTCCTCTCTCAAAATGGGATTAAGAAAATGCCAACAAGGAAACTTGCTTTTCTTCTCTACTTTTTATTCTTTCTGTGAGTCTCAAATGCTTTTTAAAAATATTATTTTAATTGTTGGTAGACCTTTATTTAATTTATCTATTTATAGATGTGCTGAGAATCAAACCCAGTGCCTCATACATGCCAGGCAAGTGCACTACCGCTGAGCCCCAGCCCCAGCCCAAGTCTCAAATGCTTTGGGGGCAAAAACTAGCTTTCTATGGGGCTGGGGATGTGGCTCAAGCGGTAGCGCGCTTGCCTGGGATGCGTGCGGCCCGGGTTCGATCCTCAGCACCACATACCAACAAAGATGTTGTGTCTGCCGAGAACTAAAAAAAAAAAAAAAAAAATATTGAAAAATTCTCTCTCTCTCTCTCTCTCTCTCTCTCCTCTCACTCTTTCTTTAAAAAAAAAAAAAACTAGCTTTCTATCCCAGATATAAAGAGAAATCAGTGCATTCTTCCCACTTTTCATTATAAATAATGAGCAGCACAACTGAACTAGTATAAAATTAAGAAGACCACTAATAACTGTCAGTATTGTCAAGGTAACCACTCTATTATTACTAAGCCTAAAAGGTGTTGTTTCTGTTTTTATTAATGAGATTTAACCATATAAAATGCATATATATGGCTTTGGTTTCATGGTAACATAAACCATGAAATGCAATGGTACCACATCAATAATATCTGTTTTGTACTTTTCATATTGGGATAGTTTTTTTGTTGTTGTTGTTTTGGTTTGTTTTGTTTTTGTCTTTGGGACAACTTTTTCATTTGATACAATTTTAACTCTCCAAAAAAGTTGCCAGAATAACAGCACTCCCCATGGAAACTTAACCTAGATCCAAAATGGTGCAAACTATAAAAATTGAGTTCTTTTTTTTATAACTTTCTCTGTAAATATCATTTTTCCAACTCTTTGAGTCTAAATTATAAACATCATGCTCCTGTATTTCTTACAAAGAGAAATGTCCTCTTACATAATTAGTGAAATCAAGATTTAACGTTGGTGTAATTCTACTATCTAATCCATAGTGCACATTCAAATTTTACCAGTTGTCCCAACAAAGTCCCTTTTACCTATATTTTTAATTCTAGTCTGACAAAAAGTCCAGATTCACTCCTTTCAGTTCATTATCATGTCTCTTTTGTCTACTTTATTTTAGAATAGTTCTTCAGCCTTGTTCTTTCATGACTTTGACATTTTTTAAGTGTCCAGGCAAGCTCATTCATACAATTTACCCATTTAGGGTTATGTCCCCTTTGACATGACTGTCACAGAAATGATGCTGTGTTCTCAATGCATCACATCAAGAGAAACATGATGTTGGCAATGTTGACTTTGGTTACTAGAGATAAGTGGTGCTCAACAACTTTTTTCTATTCTAAAACTATCAGTTTCCCCTTCGTAATTAATAACTAACTTGGAGGAAGGTAGTTTAAGACTTGGAAAATGTACTGTTCCTCATAAAATACCCCCCTAGTTTTGATATGTACTGATATTTTTCCCTAAATTAATTACTAATGATGATTTCAAAACAGTGATTTTTCTAACACCATCATCCTTTCCACATTGCAAGGCAGCCTACCATAGTTCAGTATGATCTGTAGCTCCCAATTGCAAATAAGAAGCATGACTCATAAAGATGTAATCTGCTTCTTGAATTGAAAGAGAATTCTGAAAATTTTGTGGGTATTAAATCCTAAAGGCTAATATTACATAACCCCCCCAAAAAACCCTCCAAACCTTTAAGCAAATTCTTTCAAAAACTTGAAATTTTCAAGGTGCAAATGCTCATGCTTATAACTTCAGCTACTTGGGAGACTGAGGAAGATGACCATTCCAGAGCAGACTGGGCAACTAAGCAAGATTCCAACTCAAAATAGAACTTTAAAAAAGAGTTGCAGAATACTTACTAGTATATGCAAGGCCCTGGGTTCAATTCCCAGTACCAGAAAAACAAATTTTCTTCACCGCACCTATAAGTACATTGAATTATTTGTTTGGGAAAAGAAGAGCCATCAATTAAAATTAAAGTAAGATATGGCTCTTCATGTTTGATTCTTTAAAGACAAGAGACCTCTAACTTCCTGAAAATTGGTCTGACAAAGGCCAGAAGACCCTGAAAGAATATCCATTGTGATGGATGGTTACCAGAGGCCAGTGTTCAATCACTAGAGTCCGTGACTTGAAGGAACCTAGAAAGATAACGTCACTTATCATCTTGTCACTCATACTTGTCCCTTCTTCTCAGCACGTCATTAATATCTTCTCAGAAGAAAAACAGGCTTACTGTGAAGATCGTCAGAAAATCTATCCTTCGACAAACTGAGCAAATTTTCCTGCCAGATAAAATCATGTCGGTACCCAGAGTTTTCTTCACTCCCTCTTCCTTTCGGTATTATCCTGAGGTTAAAAATCCAGCAACTAGGCTTACTCGCTCCTATAAAAGCATGCAAACTCTTGAATTCTAAAAGTCTGGTTTATTCATCCATATATCCCCTCCTCGGTGGGTGAAGTTTACTTTCCTGCCCCAGTGGCATTGGCCTTTGGTACACAACTTGTCACAGTCCATGGAATGTTAACAGATATGATGCAAACAGAGGCCTGAATTCCGCTTCCACCTTGCCAGCTTGACCTCAGCCATGGTTTGTATCTGGAGTGTTCCCTAAAAGCTCATGTGATGAAGGTGATGCAGCAGTGTCCAGAAATCAGGCTTTTAAGAAGTGATGGGATCATGAGGAATTTTATCAAAATGGTGGACTAATCCTTTTGGTGAATTAATAATTTGAATGGACAACTGGGTGGTAATCATAGGCAGATGAGACATATTGGAGGAATTAGGTCTCTGGCATGCTCTCAGAGATGACAATATGTCCCTGGTCTTCCCTGAACCTGCTTCCTATCTTCCAGGAGTTGAGCAGCTTTCCTCTGCTATACCCTTCCACCACAATGTTCTGCCTCTCCTCAGGCCCAAAGCAATGGAGTTGGTCAACCATGGACTAAAACCTCTGAAACCATAAGCCAGAACAAATTTTTTTCTCCTGTATGTTGTCTTTGTTGGGTATTTTGGTAACAGAAACTAAAAACCGACTAAAATTGCCTCCCACATTCCAATGATAGCTATGAGAAAAGCATACCTCACTAGACACTACCTCATTAGCATAAGACCCCCAGAAAAAAAGGTACAGACTTAAGTCCAATTCACAGCCTGGATCTAAGACTAGTTAACCCTCAAACTATAGTAGAGTCACCCCTCTGAGCCCACTTTATACCAGCTAAACCACAGTCCCCTAAGACCCACAAGCATTAAAACAAATACCTATTTTATATAACTGAGTATGAGAATAATTTGTCACATAAGATTACTATAACACAGGTGAGTAATAAAAATACCACAATAAAGTCCTTCTCTATTACCTTATCCTGATTAGATAACCCCAGCTCAACATCCCCATATCGTTAGGTCCTATTTTTAAATTATTCCACTTTCTTCTTTTTTTCTTACCCTTCTCTATAAGAAACTCCATTGCTGTTTTGTAAATCAAAGAACACCTTTTCTTAAAAAAAAAAAATACTGGGAACCTGACTTTGAGGCGTTTGTTTGGACTTGACTTATGGCATGGCAATTTTAAAAAAATACTTTTGATCAAATCCAAAGTGGCAAAATAGGCATAATGAAATTACCTGCAAAATAGATACCCCTAAATATATGCTTACAGATCGTAAAGTCTTTCTAACTATAAGACTAGAAGGAAATAAAGTATTATTCTACTCAGAGCCAAATTCAAGGACATGAAATCCTCTGCAGTTACCCAAGGTCCCATATCATGAAGGCCCTGTGCCTGGCTCAATTCTCTGCTGCCACTGCCTTTAAAGTATTCTTGTTTTTGAACACACACTGAGCCCGGAACGGCTGAATTCAAGCTCCCATTCGCCTGCTTCCCGCAGACAAACAGCTGTGACTCAGCACTAATCCATCCAGCTGAAACAACTGGTCAGCCCTTCTGATCCTACTGAGGTAAATGCCTACTGAGCCTTCATAGGTAGTGGCCACAGGTTTGAAACGGGGCTTGGGAGAGACAATAAGGACCCACCCGTTGCATTGGTCGCCTGGCAAAGGGAAACGAACTGTCGCCATTTGCAAGAGACACCACCATGGCAGAGAACTGACGTCATCAGACTGCGGCGGAGGAGATAACTTCATTGAAACCTGCGGCTACAGGTGTGTAAATCCCTAGCCTTCCCTCTCCACACATCGGGGAAACCTTAAGGGCCCCTCCCAGCTCTCCCGTAAGGGCCCCTCCCAGCTCTCCCGTGAGCGCGATAGCCAGCCCAAGGGAATCAGAGGTGGCGAAGGACCCGCGGCGCAGAACTACCGCTCCCACCAGGGCTGACTGCTGAGGCCCCTTGCACCAGCTACGGGGGCGTGGCTACCAGAGGGCAAGTAAAATTCGCTGAGGATTCTCAGCCCCAAGCTCTACAAATGAAGGGTCTGAGGGAATGGCAAACTGGAAGAGTGTGCCCAGTCGTTCATGAAAACAGGGCTCCCGGGAGCAGCAGACCTGGCGTGTAGCCAGTATTGTGGTGAGCAACACCCGTGAGAGGGGCCTGGCTAGAGGAAAAGTGGGAAGTGACTAGACACGAGGAGGCCCTAGGCACTCAGGATTGGAGACTCGCCCAGTCTGGGAGGAGCTGCTGCACAGTGATTGGTTCCCGCGTATTGACAGGAGAAACTTGGCCTGGTGGGCACAGCGCCACCTACTGGAAGAGAAGTTAATCAAACTCTAAGACTGCATTTATTAGTTTTTTTTTCTTTTTTTCTTTTCTCTTTTTTTTGATTTGGGTTTTTCTTTCATTTTCATTTTTCTTTCTTGTTTTTTAAAAATTTTTTTACAATTTTTTTAAATTTTTTTCTTCTAATTTTAATTTTAATTTTTTTTATTATTTTTTTAATTTTTTTTTCTTTTTTTCTTTCCTATTTTTTTCTTCTTTTGTCTTTTCATTTCTCTTATCCCCCTTTCCTTGAATTCTACCGGCTTACTCTCATTCTCTTTAGTGACTTATTCCCTTCCCTTCTAATACCTTTCCTCCCAAGCATCAAATAAATTTATAGGAGTAAACAGTAACTCAGCAGTCAAACAGAACAAGAAGTAACATGAGCAGCTTCAAAAAGCAAGGAAGAAAAGGAGTACAAACAATGCAGGACAGCCTAAATATTCAGGAGGACCTAGAGTCATCAGAAAAATGGTCATATAAAGAACTCAAGGAACACCTTAGACAGATGGAATGGAACCTTAAAGAGGATACAAGACAGCAAATTCAAGCAGCGAAAGAACACATTGAGAATGAATTACATAAACAGATAAAAGAAGAAGTTAAGCATCTTTATCAGGAGATAGAGATTATAAAAAATAATCAAACAATAATTCTAGAAATGAAGGAAACGATAAACCAAATTAAAAACTCAATTGAGAGTATCACTAACAGAGTGGAGCAAGTAGAAGCCAGAACGTCAGATAATGAAGACAAAATATATCATCTTGAAAAGAGTCTAGCCAACTCAGAAAGGCTGGTAAAAAATCACGAGAAAAACATCCAAGAGTTATGGGATAACATAAAAAAAACAAACTTACGAGTCATCGGGATAGAAGAAGGTACAGAGATTCAAACCAAGGGAATGAGTAACCTGCTGAATGAAATAATTACAGAAAACTTTCCAGAAATAAAAAAAGGAAACAGATATACAAATTGAAGATGCATACAGGACACCGAGCACACAAAATCACAGAAGACCAACGCCAAGACACATTGTTATGAAGATATCCAATATACAGAACAAAGAGAAAATATTAAAAGCTACAAGAGAAAGGAGACAGATTACATTCAGGGGTAAACCAATAAGGTTAACAACGGATTTTTCATCACAGACACTGAAAGCAAGAAGGTCATGGAACAACGTATTTCAAACACTGAAAGACAATGGATGCCAAACAAGAATTCTGTATCCAGCAAAATTAAGCTTCAGGTATGACAACGAAATAAAAATCTTTCATGAAAAACAAAAGTTAAAAGAATTTGCAGCCAGAAAACCAGCATTGCAAAGCATTTTGAGCAAAACACTACACGAGGAAGAAATGAAAAACAATAACCAAAACCATCAGTGGGAAGTGCCTCGGTAAGGACAGAGGGCGAGGGGAAAGATAATCATGGAGAAACAAACTAAATTTTTTTAAAAAAAAGGTTAAATAATCAAACATGGATGGAAGTAAAAACCATATATCAATAGTAACTCTGAATGTTAATGGCTTAAACTCTCCAATAAAGCGACATAGGCTGGTATCATGGATTAAAAAAACAAATCCAACAATATGCTGCCTCCAGGAGACACATCTGATTGGAAAAGACATACACAGGCTGAAGGCAAAAGGATGGGAAAAAATATACCACGCACACGGTCCTCGTAAGCAAGCAGGGGTGGCCATCCTCATATCAAATAAAATCGACTTCAAGACTAAGTTAATCAAAAGGGATAAAGAAGGACATTATATACTGTTAAAAGGAACCATTCACCAATGAGACATAACAATTATCAATATTTATGCACCAAATAATGGTGCTGCGACATTCATAAAACAAATTCTCCTCAAGTTCAAGAATCAAATAGACCACAACACAATAATTATGGGTGACTTCAACACACCTCTCTCACCATTGGATAGATCCTCCAAACAAAAGTTGAATAAAGAAACTATAGAACTCAATACCACAATCAATAACCTAGACTTAACTGACATATATAGAATATATCAACCATCATCAAATGGATATACTTTTTTCTCAGCAGCACATGGATCCTTCTCAAAAATAGACCATATATTATGCCATAGGGCAACCCTCAGTAAATATAAAGGGGTGGAGATAATACCATGCATTTTATCTGATCATAATGGAATGAAACTGGAAATCAATGATAAAAGAAGGAAGGAAAAATCCCACATCACATGGAAAATGAACAATATGTTACTGAATGATCAATGGGTTACAGAAGACATAAAGGAGGAAATCAAAAAATTCTTAGAGATAAATGAAAATACAGACACAACATATCGGAATCTATGGGACACAATGAAAGCAGTTTTAAGAGGAAAATTCATCGCCTGGTGGTCATTCCTCAAAAAAAGAAAAAACCAACAAACAAATGAGCTCACACTTCATCTCAAAGCCCTAGAAAAGGAAGAGCAAAACAACAGCAAATGTAGCAGAAGGCAAGAAATAATTAAAATCAGAGCAGAAATCAATGAAATTGAAACAAAAGAAACTATTGAAAAAATTAACAAAACTAAAAGTTAGTTCTTCGAAAAAATAAATAAGATCGACAGACCTTTAGCCATGCTAACGAAGAGAAGAAGAGAGAGAACTCAAATTACTAACATACGGGATGAAAAAGGCAATATCACAACAGATGCTACAGAAATACAGAAGACAATTAGAAATTATTTTGAAAACCTATATTCCAATAAAATAGAAGATAGTGAAGACATCGATAAATTTCTTAAGTCATATGATTTGCCCAGACTGAGTCAGGAGGATACACACAATTTGAACAGACCAATATCAATGGATGAAATAGAAGAAGCCATCAAAAGACTACCAACCAAGAAAAGCCCAGGACCGGATGGGTATACAGCGGAGTTTTACAAAACCTTTAAAGAAGAATTAATACCAATACTTTTCAAGTTATTTCAGGAAATAGAAAAAGAGGGAGCTCTTCCAAATTCATTCTATGAGGCCAACATCACCCTGATTCCGAAACCAGAAAAAGACACCTCAAAGAAAGAAAACTACAGACCAATATCTCTAATGAACCTAGATGCAAAAATCCTCAATAAAATTCTGGCGAATTGAATACAAAAACACATCAAAAAAATTGTGCACCATGATCAAGTAGGATTCATCCCTGGGATGCAAGGATGGTTCAATATACGGATTCAATAAATGTTATTCACCACATCAATAGACTTAAAGATAAGAACCATATGATCATCTCGATAGACGCAGAGAAAGCATTCGACAAAGTACAGCATCCCTTTATGTTCAGAACATTAGAAAAACTAGGGATAACAGGAACTTACCTTGACATTGTAAAAGCTATCTATGCTAAGCCTCAGGCTAGCATCATTCTGAATAGAGAAAAATTGAAGGCATTCCCTCTAAAATCTGGAACAAGACAGGGATGCCCTCTATCACCACTTGAATTCAATATAGTTCTCGAAACACTGGCCAGAGCAATTAGACAGATGAAAGAAATTAAAGGCATAAAAATAGGAAAAGAAGAACTTAAATTATCACTATTTGCAGATGACATGATTCTATACCTAGAAGACCCAAAAGGGTCTACAAAGAAACTACTAGAACTAATAAATGAATTCAGCAAAGTGGCAGGATATAAAATCAACATGCATAAATCAAAGGCCTTTCTGTATATCAGCAACAAAACTTCTGAAACGGAAATGAGGAAAAACACTCCATTCACAATATCCTCAAAAAAAATAAAATACTTGGGAATCAACCTAACAAAAGAGGTGAAAGATTTATACAATGAAAACTACAGAACCCTAAAGAGAGAAGTAGAAGAAGATCTTAGAAGATGGAAAAATATACCCTGTTCATGGATAGGCAGAACTAACATCATCAAAATGGCGATATTACCAAAAGTTCTCTATAGGTTTAATGTAATGCCAATCAAAATCCCAACGGCATTTCTTGTAGAATTAGATAAAGCAATCATGAAATTCATATGGAAAAATAAAAGACCCAGAATAGCAAAAGCAATTCTAAGCAGGAAGTGTGAATCAGGCGGTATAGCGATACCAGATTTCAAACTATATTACAGAGCAATAGTGACAAAAACAGCATGGTACTGGTACCAAAACAGGCGGGTGGACCAATGGTATAGAATAGAGGACACAGAGACTAATCCACAAAGCTACAACTATCTTATATTTGATAAAGGGGCTAAAAGCATGCAATGGAGGAAGGATAGCATCTTCAACAAATGGTGTTGGGAAAACTGGAAATCCATATGCAACAAAATGAAACTGAATCCCTTTCTCTCGCCATGCACAAAAGTTAACTCAAAATGGATCAAGGAGCTTGATATCAAATCAGAGACTCTGCATCTGATAAAGAAAAAGTTGGCCCCGATCTACATATTGTGGGGTCGGGCTCCAAATTCCTTAATAGGACACCCATAGCACAAGAGTTAATAACAAGAATCAACAAATGGGACTTACTCAAACTAAAAAGTTTTTTCTCAGCAAGAGAAACAATAAGAGAGGTAAATAGGGAGCCTACATCCTGGGAACAAATTTTTACTCCTCACACTTCGGATAGAGCCCTAATATCCAGAGTATACAAAGAACTCAAAAAATTAGACAATAAGATAACAAAAAACCCAATCAACAAATGGGCCAAGGACCTGAACAGACACTTCCCAGAGGAGGATATACAATCAATCAACAAGTACATGAAAAAATGCTCACCATCTCTAGCAGTCAGAGAAATGCAAATCAAAACCACCCTAAGATACCATCTCACTCCAGTAAGATTGGCAGCCACTATGAAGTCAAACAACAACAAGTGCTGGCGAGGATGTGGAGAAAAGGGTACACTTGTACATTGCTGGTGGGACTGCAAATTGGTGCAGCCAATTTGGAAAGCAGTTTGGAGATTCCTGGGAAAGCTGGGAATGGAACCACCATTTGACCCTGCTATTGCCCTTCTCGGACTATTCCCTGAACACCTTAAAAGAGCATGCTACAGGGATACTGCCACATCGATGTTCATAGCAGCACAGTTCACAATAGCTGGACTGTGGAACCAATCCAGATGCCCTTCAATAGATGAATGGATAAAAACAATGTGGCATCTATACACAATGGAGTACTATGCAGCAATAAAAATGACAAAATCATAGAATTTGCAGAGAAATGGATGGCACTAGAGCAGATTATGCTTAGTGAATCTAGCCAATCCCTAAAAAACAAATACCAAATGTCTTCTCTGATATAATGAGAGCAACTATGAACAGAGCAGGGAGGAAGAGCAGGAAGAAAAGATTAACTTTAAACAGAGACATGAGATGGGAGGGAAAGGGAGAGAAAAGGAATATTGCATGGAAATGAAGGGAGACCCTCTTTGCTATACAAAATTACATATAAGAGGTTGTGAGGGGAATGGGAAAATAAACAAGGAGAGAAATGAATTACAGTAGATGGGGTAGAGAGAGAAGATGGGAGGGGAGGGGAGGGGGGATAGTAGGGGATAGGAAAGGTAGCAGAATACAACAATTACTAATAGGGCATTATGTAAAATTGTGGATGTGTAACCGATGTGATTCTGCAATCTGCATTTGGGGTAAAATTGGGGGTTCATAACCCACTTCAATCTAATGTATGAAATATGATATGTCAAGAGCTTTGTAATGTTGTGAACAACCAATAAAAAAATAAATAAAAATAAATTGTAGTATAACATATAGAACAAAAAAAAAGATACAGCTGTGAACTGGAGAGGCTTGGTCCCTGTCTTTAAGGTTAGTACAGAGATGGGAAATAGAGGGAAACAAATAAGCAATATAGTCACATGTGCAAAGGAAGGAAACACGATTTCTAGGTTAGATAGCAAGTGCACAATGTATACTATATAGGTCAATCAGAAAAATCCTATTTAGGCCTGCAGTCTGCAGCTACCTGAAGAAAAAAGGAAAGTGTGGAGACAGATTTTTGATAATAAAAACTCTAGAAAAGAATGGATTAAAATCTCATGAATCAACAAACAGTTAAGAAAACAGAGGAACAGTCCAAGTAGCCTCATCAGAAACTTTGGAAACATCTTAAAAGGAAATTATATTTTCTGGTCTTGGGAATTCCTTCCCACAGAGAATTTGGAATTAAGCTTGCTGGTTGAGGGCATGTAATCTGGGAAGAAGAATTCAACAGGAAGCCAGCACTGCTCTTAGTTAGATGGCTTCCTTCCTTCTCAACTCTAGTTGCAGGCACATTCACTGTAAAACTGGCTCTCAATTAAAACAGAGCCCAGGATCAGAAAGCTCAGTTGAGACACAACATCTCTTTGCACCTTCATGTCCTGTTCTGAAATATGGGGACCAGGAAGGACCAAGAGCTTTGATTATAGACAGATCAGTTCAAATCTCAACTGGACCACTTCCCAGAAATGGCATTTAATGTCTCTGAGGTTCACTTTTTTCTTCTATAAAATGAAAAATATATCATCAATCTACAGGGATTTTTGTGAGAACTCAAGTTAATTAAAGACCTCAGCACAACATCTCCATTGCACTCAATTTAAATATAGTTTGACAGATGAATAGATTCATCCCCGCCTTTTCCTACATAGAGTTATAGAGTTGGGGGGAGGAGTAAGTAGCACACTGACACATAACCATCATATAATTAATGTTGATTTTCTTTTCTCTTCCTTCCCATCCATCATCATGATAATCAAGGTTTTGAAATAGCTAATTCCTAAAATCCCTTCTAATTCTTCAATTCAAATAAATTCTCCACTTTACCACTTTACTTCATTGGTATGTCTTTGGATCCATTACAGTAGCAAGTCAACATAGTTATAAGTCCTAATTAATATTTAATTAAGCATGTAATTAAGTTTCCCCAATAAGTGGAGTAAGGCACATGTGCTGTGTTTCTAGAACTACACACTGAAAACAGTGACTCCACTTCCTAACATATGGGGAGATTCTAAGAGTTGAGTTATAGTCTTTCAAAGAACAGCCATTGACATGACTCTTCTACAAGAAGCCCACACCATGTCCACCCTCCACAGTGCAGCTGGCATCTTGGCAAAATCCTATAACTGCTTTCTAGAATTCAGCAGCAATCTCTAGAAGTTAGATGCATATCTAAACTATTGTATTCACGTGCTATCTTTAGACAATGCTCATGGCTCAGTGGGAGCCATCAGGGATCTCCCTTTTAACCCATATTTGATCACTGATCAAATTTTTCATATCCTGTTCTAGGTTGCAAAAAAAAAAAAAAGATCTGTTTTGATTAAAGAGTGATCAGGAAAATACTCTCACATTATAGAGGAAATAGGATTCGTTTAATATGCATGACTAGCACTATAAATCCATGTTTAAAGCTAAGGAGTGATCAACATCTGTTCTAGCTCTAGCAACACAGGCTAGGCCATCCTGACCTCGGATCTGAGTGACTCAGGTTCTGGGAGGAATTGCCCCGAAATGTGGGACTGGTGACCTTACAGAAGAAAAGTCTCTATCACCTAATTGTGGTATGCATCACCCCAGCTAGACACAAGAGAAGAAAAGAAAAATCAGGGAGATACCTTACTCCATCCCAGGCTGGGTCTCTCTTAATCCCAATTCATCTCCATTAACACAGTTCTCAGATGTATTTCTCCTATTTTCACCTTCTTCAAGTGTTCAATACTAAATTTGAATCACTTCAAAAAAATTTAAAAATTCATCTCCCTTCCTGTTCCATTTTCAAATGTATTATATGTCACCCTATAACATTCATTATTTGACATCTACACATTTATGTTAGCCATACAAGAACACTTACTGTGCACCTACAGTATACACAGCACTGCTGGACTTGGTGTTTGGTCTTGTTAAGAAGGAGCCAACCAGCATAGAGAAGAATTACATCGTGTACAGGGATGCCCACCAAACATGGAGGGGAAAGTAGTTATCTTCAGAGCCAGAGCAACAGGTGCTGCCTTAACTCAGAGGGGAGAAAGGCAATTTCCAACTGGACTAAACACTAAAGTCATGGCCCATGGACAGGTCTTTGGGGGATTTTAATGAGAGATGATTGCTGGGAGAAGTTTTTTGCAGGTAACAGAAAAGGCATAAATAAAGAAGTATTCAAGACATCAGAAACCAGACACAACCTTTACTGCCAAAAAGACTCTAACCAACCCCTCTTTGTGATAAGTTAGATTGCAGACATACAACTAAAACTTGTTGGAAAAGCTTATGGGTTTCACAGACTGATTAGTGTTAAATGGCATTATAAATGATGAATTAAGGAAAGAATACACAGCAAGATAGGTGATAAGCTGATCACTAAAGAATATGCCAGGATTGGTGTGGACAGCAGCAAAACTATCTTAAGTAGATATACTAATCAATATGTGAAGTTACCTCAGTGAGCACCTTCCTCCCAAACACATTCACTCATTCATTCACCCACACTGGGCATCAGAGATACAGACATGCCTTTGTAGAATTGTGAACTACTTTAGAGCTTTCGCAGTATTGTGAAGGGGATAATATCTTAAAACTACATCAATCATTATAATTTTAATTGCTATTATCATGAATATGGTGAATAGGGTGTCTGTAATTTAAAAACAAAACTTGGTGACCTCTTTACAAGTTGCTTTTAAAATTCCAAATAGGTGCCATGACTGTCCTTTTCTGAACGCCACAGTGCCTTCCAGTCATAAACCTCAACACTTTTAATTTCTCTTCCAATGCTCTAAAAATAAACAGTGAAATCAAGAGACTAGAAAGAGACCAAACAAGGAAGATATATGAACCAAAGGCACTCTATTTAGGATTCCCCTTGGTTAAAGGATTCCCATTTGATAAAGTATTTTTAAATTTTCTTTTTCATTTTTTCCATAACTTTCCCCATTAGAAAGTTTTTTAATATGCTACTAGTATTTTATTGGAGATACACACACACACACACACACACACACACACACACAGAGAAAGAGAGAAGCTTGCACAGACCTTGATCCTATAGCTGAATAAAATTAACCATTAAACCCATATGAACATCATCCACATCTGGGCATAGACTTTTCCTGTATCTTTCCTTTATATCATCCCCCAACAGAGACAACTTCCATTCTGATTTCTATCACTGTAACAAGTTACCACATAAATGTAATCACACAGTACATACTCTTTTTGTATGGCTCCTTTCATTCAATAAAATGTTTTTAAATCTCAATCAGTATTATTGAGTGTGGTCATTTGCTGATTAGAATTCTATTGCATGGATATACAATAATAAGTTTATCCATTCCCCTACTGATGGATATTTGAGGTGTCTTCATGGTTTGGCAAACAGAAACAAAGCTACTAAGAAATTTCTTGTACCCTACATTAGAAGGATTTATAATTTGTTGTAGAAATTCTATATATGAAATCCTTCTTTCCCACCGCCCAGTTAGAAAGCAATAAATCCCCAGGGTGGGCACAGAATCAGAGGTAATAAATCTGCAAGTCCAGGTTCTGGTAGGGAGATTCAGCTCAAGTTCAGTAGGCATCTCTGTGACACCCAAGGGTCAGGAAAGAAGAGTCTGGAAGGCTGACCCAGAATGGGTTTTCCACCCCAATGCACCCTTGTTTTAAGGCCCCCTTGTCTATTGACTATTGCTTTTGGGTACTTGATCTCAGCATGGAACTAACAGATAACTGTGCTTACTAACCCACAATGAAGGGAGTAACAAAACTTGAAATTTCCTCTAGAACTGCATGGGGACGTCAAAATCAGCAGACACAGGACTCAGGGATTCAAATAGGCACTCCTCCAACATGCAATGCTGATGTGACCTCTAGGAGGCAGACCCTTCTAAAAGAGTTTGGTTTCCAGTGGAGGAAATCCTCAAAATCTCACAGGAGTTTTTACAAAGCCTGTATACTAAACTCACACTTTACTAATTTCTTGAAAGCAAGTTTCTACATATTGGATACCACCTGTTTGTCTTGAACTGTAAAAGTGCTGACTTTACAGAAACTCAGTCACTTAACCTTTAGAGTGACCCTATGAGACAGGTCCCATTACGATTTCCATTTTATAATTGAAGAAACAGGCACGGGGAGGTTAAGTA
Source organism: Spermophilus citellus (assembly GCF_964194105.1). Classification (NCBI taxonomy): domain Eukaryota; kingdom Metazoa; phylum Chordata; class Mammalia; order Rodentia; family Sciuridae; genus Spermophilus; species Spermophilus citellus. The sequence goes on along the minus strand of NC_138185.1, from coordinate 31,996,439 downwards.
AGTTGCCCAAGTTATACAGCCACAAAATTCATGTTACCATGTCCAGGGGCTTGCTTTGTGTCATTTTTAGACTAAACCACGTGAAAATGGGTACTCCACAAAAATAGTGACTGTATTTATCTAGAAACCAAGGCCTCAAGAATCTATAACAGGGACTGAGAGGCTGCCTTGGCTAAAAGCAGTGACTCTTTCCTTAGGCCTGCAGATGCCCAATGTCTACCAAAGCAGGATAAAGCTCTGCATCTCTGCCTTCATTTTGTATCTGTTTCCTTTACTACTTTAAATTTGAGTCAGGTCCCTGTACAGCTCTGCATGTAGCATGCTAATCATTTAAGGAGCGTTCATCTAAAAACTAGCAATGTGAGTTTTATTATCCCTAAGTTTACCTAACCTATCTCACCCCCTTCAAGATTGAGAGAAGATCTGCAGGGGCATTTGACAGTCAGCCTTTACAACATCATGTTTCATTTCCCTGAAGTGGCACCTAGAAGTCTTCAGTGGTTGTCCTACATCATCTGGGAATAACAGGGGCCTTGCAGACAGATCACCCCAGAGTGAGAATGCTCCCTGCCCAAACAGGAGCAGCCATCTCATGAGAGCTGAACTGTCCCCTCCAGGATCTCAGGTCTGATAGACAAGCCTTCTGAGTGGAGACTGCCCCTCAAGTAGTAAGGACTTCTCCAAAGCTACCATGTAGGACCAAAATGAGATAAAGATCAACCAGAACATCATTTGACCAAGACTGATTAATTAATTACACATCCCTCTTACCCGTCATACCCCAGTTCTTCCTCTACTTAAGCCCAAAGTTTGCATAAGCACCCTGAAGACAGGACTAAGAATAAAGGTCCCCTTTTCTTCCCAGGGTAACTACACCAATGAAACTTCCTTTCCTGATTCTTAAAGTTGCCCATTCTTTTGGGTCCTTTGGGTTCTTCGGGTTCTTCCTTTCCTTTCTTTAGCTACATACTGGGTTTGTTACTGGAGTTCTAGGACAGAGGACTGCAGGGGAGGAGGCTCCTAACCAGCTGCACCTAGTTTTGTTAGAACCCCAGAGGCAGTTCTCTGGCCTAGAACTCTAGTAACAAACCCAGTATACAGCTAAAAAAAAAAGGAAGAAAGAAAGAAAAGGGAGGGAGAGAGGGAGGAAGGAAGGGAAAGAGGAAAGAAGGAAAAAAGGAAGGAAAGTAGGATTTGCAGGATCCTGAAAAGCTGGAGCTAGCCATATTATTCCAAGACTCTGGAGACCCCAGGGATGAGGACATGGCCTTGTTGATGCTAACATTGGCCCAAGCACCAGAATGGTCCTAAATGCCATAAATGGTTCCTATTTGGGGTACTGTTTGCTATAGCAATCTTTCCCTGGGTGATCATTCAGGCTCCATGTGTTAAAGAACTGGGTGCCAAGAGCAAGACACCCAACCCAAAGCAGGCCCAAGCTCGGCATAGAAAGAGGAAGCAGTAGCTTAGGGCAGCAGGGTCAGCTCTGCTGCATAAATCCTATATAGAGTGGTCTCTAGGCCTTTAATGATATTTCCATGTCCTTAGAAACCATCTATCCTTACAGTGCAGAGGGGTGGTCTCTTCAAAAAAAAACTGAGAGCCCACCAGATACCAGCAATTTCATAATGAGAACTAACAGAAGAGCAAACACCATAGGCGTTCAGTCAGATCCAGTTTACTCTTAGTTGACATAAGTCTAACAAATTTAAGGTGAAAAAGAAGGCCATATGCAAGCCCATACACTGCTGGGGAAAGGGTCCTTCACATCCTGAAGCATAGAGCAAGAATTCAAAGATAATGGAAATTCAGCTTAAAGAAAGATTCTTATCTACTGTGTAGTCCATTTTCCATCACCAAAATATCTGAGAAGGCTAGCTTAATTAAGAAGTTTATTTAGCTCACATTCTGGACATTCAAAGGCATAGCATTGACATCAGCTGGGCTCTGCTGAGGACCCCATGGCCGATGGTATCACCATGGTTGGAAGCACATTCAGGAATGAAAGATTGCAAACTTTCCCTTGGCCTTCCTGGCAATCCTTTGAAATACTGATGGAAGTTAGGCATAATGGCACGTCCCTGTAATCCCAGCAATTATAGGCATTTGACATCATGGAGACTGGGATAGGAGAATGACAAGTCTGAGGTTAGCCTAAGCAACTTAGTGAGATGCTTTATCAATATAAAAAATAAAAAGGACTGGTGAAGGGCCTCAGAGTTGAATCCCCAGTATGGAAGGAAGGAAGGAAGGAAGGAAGGAAGGAAGGAAGGAAGGAAGGAAGGAAGGAAGGAAGGAAGGAAGGAGAGAAAGAAAAGGAGACAGAAAGCAAGAACGAAAGAAGAAAGAGGAAGGAAGGAAGGAAGGAAGGAAGGAAGGAAGGAAGGAAGGAAGGAAGGAAGGAAGGAAGGTGAGAGATTGATTGGTGGAAGGTGCCATGACCCCATAAATTCTTGCTTTCTGTTCCTGCAAACACCAAGGTCTGCTGGCAGCACAAGTGGTACCTAGGCCTGTCTGAACCAAGACTATAGATACCAGCTGCAGGGCCCATTGCCAGAAAGTCAGAATCCTGAGATGGCCCTGGACAGTGAAGTGTGTCCTAGGCTCAGTCTTTGAAACAAATTTGTACTTCTAGACCTTGGGACAGTGATGACAGGGGCAGCCTCAAAGATTTCTGAGATGCCTCAAGGTCTTTTTTCAATTGTCCTGCTGCAAAGCACTTGGCCTTTTTTTTTTTCTTTAATCCAAGCTAATCTCATTAGTAAGTGGTTGCTTTACTATAACTCCCTGTCTCAAACATACTTTTTCTCCAGATTTGAATTTTCTAAATCTTTCTATTCTGATTCCTTTTTCCCAAAGGAAGTAGAACAGGAAGATTTGACTCAAAGCCATGATAATGCCCGTACCGCAACTCCAGTGCTTTGCCATTTTGGAATCTACTCCACCAGATAGTTTAGTCCTTCCCTAAAGGTTTAGAACATAGAGAAAATGAAATTGAGTTCTTTGCAATGATGTAACAAGGATGGCCTTCAGTCCAAATTCCAAAAGAGAATATTTAACTCCAGCCCCCTCTACTGTCTTGTCCCATCTCATTTGCACTAGTATTCTGATTATGAGCGTTTATCCAATCTCTAAAATGTTCTAGCTCTTCCCTAGTCTTGTCTTATGACCCCTCAGGAAAATCACTCATGACACTGTTCACAGCATTCTAGACATTTTCTAGCCTCTTGCTCCAAACTCTTCTAACCTCTCTCCATGACCTAGTTCCAAAGCCTCCACGTTTTAAGTTACAGTAACAACTTTGCTCCTCAGCCCCAATTTTCTATATTAGTTTGTTTTCTATTACTATAACAAAATATCTAAGGCAGGCTAACTTCATTTTAAAAAGAAGTTTATCCATTATTCTATCAAAATATCTGAGGCAGGCTGAGGTTTATTTAGCTTACAGTTCTTGAGGTTCAAGTGTATCATGCCAGCATCTGCTCTGCTCTGGAAAGAAAGCACCTGATGGTGCCATCTGGCATTATGAGGACAGAAGCTTATGCCAGAGTAAGATACCATCTCCTCAGAAAGAAAGCTAGAGAGGTCAAAGCCCCACAATAACTCCCAAAGACGTGACCTTATGACTTTAGCATCTCCCACTAGGGTTCACCTCTTAAAGGTTTAGGACCTAGCTCCCAAAAATAAACCTACGGGGGACAAACCACATCCAAACCATGGCACCTACTTTACTGAAGACTTCATCATATGTATTAATCATGTCTCTTTATTTTCTATATTTCTGATGATTAGAAATCTGGAGCCTTGGGAAAGACTGCTCCTCCCATGGTTAGCCAAATTCTAGAGTCAGCAAACAACTTGCCCCCATGTCTTTCTTATGCAAGCCAAACCATCCAGAGCCCAAGCACTAACCACCTCCTTATCAGCCCCCCTGGGCTCTTACTTGAGCCACTTAATGCCCTAATCACCCCAAGGCCAGGTACCAAGCAATTCAGGACAGCCCCTTTGCCCAAGAACCCTCAAAAATCATTCAAACTAAACAATTTTGAGCCTGTTTACCCTTCTTTGCCTCTTGCTTCCCACAGAAACCACAATAAAGGCTCCTTCCCTCTGCCTCCTGACCAAACTACGTGGCCCAACATGGTATGCAGTGCTTCCTATTTCTAGGGATCTGTGAGTATAAAAATGTGTTCCTTCATAATAGTCATTTCCATGTCTGTGTGTCTTAGAATATCTGTGTGTCTTAGAATATCTGATCAAAACAAATCCTGGGCACCCTTAAGACATAACTAACACATATCTAACACATAACCTGAAATTCACAGTGACAACCCTAAATCATCAAGAAAAGGACTAAATTCTACTCAGTAGAATAAATGACAAAGCTCAGCGGTATTATAATCTATTCTATATGAATGTAATAACATTTCTTTGAGTGTTTTGTTTTGTTTGGCTACTTTCATCATAAAAGTAATGCATGTGGACTTCTGGAGTTTCTAGTTCAACCTGTCGGAATCTTGGAAGCTGTCACTCCAATCTAACAAGTAAAACCTAGTTTGTTCAAAACTGAAAAAAAAATAATAACTGTTCTTCTCATAGGGAAATGAGGTCACAGGAACACTTACTTTCCCAAATTTGGAGAGACTGACAGGCAAATACAGAGAATTACAACTTCCCAGAGTAGAAACCAGTACCAGGGTAGAAAAGCCTAAACTGCAATTGAAGAATAACCAAAAGCTCAGTATGAACAAGTCTGTGAGTGCGGGAAAAAAAAAACTCCAAGTCATAGAGAGGTAGCCCCATTTTTGTGAGTTTTACTTCCTGTAGCTCTATCAGGTTCTCCCAGTGAAATGAGAGGGGAAATCCCTTGTGCTTCCAACAGGGAAAGGGAAAAGAACCATTCTGGACTATGCCAGAGCCTTCTGTTCCTAACAAGGCCTGCCCTCAATAGAATCTATTTGATTATAGTCTAACATGGATAGGTCAGAATTTAACTGGCCTGAAGGAAGAGAATATTCAAATCCAGCCCCCTCAACTGTCTTGTCCCACCTACGCAGGGAGGGAGATTGAGGAGAACTGTGCAGTTCACAATCCAGTGACACAGGCTCCATACAGGACTGAGATCTAATCCTAGGACTAGAAAATGTTTGCGTTCCCTCCACATCTCCCCATCACACTACCAAAGACTCACAACGGTTCCCTTTACCCAACACATCATGTCGGTCTACCAAGCAAAAATTATAACATACAAAAAGGCAACAAACAACTTGAAGAGACAAGGCAAGCATTAGAATCAGACTCCAACACAACAGACATTGGAATTATCAGACTAGGGATTTACAACGACTACGATTAATATGCCAAAGGCTGGAATGGATCTCTAACCTAATGGAAAATCTAGACCACATGCAAAGCAGACCGGCAGGCTGGGGTTGTAGCTGGAAGCACTGGGTTCGATTCTCAGCATCACATGTAAGTAAATAAATAAATGTCCATTGACAACTAAAAAAAATAACAGTATGGGGAATGTAAGCCAAAAGACAGAAATCCAAGGCAGAACCAAAGAGAAATGCTAGAGATCAAAAACACTAACAAAAATGAAGAATGCTTTTTGTGGGTTTTCTACAAGATTGGACTTTGTAAGGAAAGACTCTCTGAACTTGAGGATACCTCAACAGATACCTCAAAAACTGAAAAATAAACAGAAAAAAAACGACTGAACAAAACAAGAATATTCAAGACCTGTAGAACAACTACAAAGAGTATTATATACTGTAATGGAGTTATCAAAATATTTGGAAGAATAATGTGTGGGACAGTTTTGAACAAAAGAAATATTTGGAATAATTATTTCTGGGAATTCCCCTCCAGGAAACTCAGGGAACACCAATCAGGATAACTGTCCCACCCACCTCCCACCCAAAAAAAAAAAAAAAAACTAGGCATATTATATTAAAACTACAAAAAAAAATCTAAATTAAAGAAAACTTCCCGAAAGAAGAAGATGGAGGGGGGGAACAGCACTTTCACTGTAGAGGAGCAAAAGATATGTATTATATCCATTTTCTCCTCAGAAATCACACAAGATGAAGAGAGTGCATGAACTATTAAAAGCATTGAAAGAAAACTATTAGGAGCTTCAAAAGCTGTACTCTGTAAAATGAACCTTCAAAAATAAAAGAGAAATAAAAACCATTCTCAGATGAGCAAAAATTAAGGGAATTTTTTGCCAGTAGACCTACCTTGCAGGAAGTGTTAAAAAGTTTTTTTAGAAATAAGGAAAATGCTACAGGTCAGAAACTCGGATCAATATAAAGAAAAGAAACGGTAAGTGAAAGTTAAAGAAAAACTTTGATTTTCTTTTTCTTAGTTGATATAATAGGTAATAGTTTGTTAAAAATAAAATAGCAAAAATGTATTCAATGTATTATATATATGTGTTATGTACCTGTTTTGTGGATGTTTATGAATGAGTGAAGTGAATGATAGCAATGATACTAGGGACCTGAGGGAGGAATTGGGAATGTTTTGTTACTATAAAGAATTTCACTGCTCACGAAGTTCTTCAGTTTTATTTGAAAGTTGGCTTGGATTAGTTATAACTGCAAATTCCAGAGCAACCACTAAGAAAAGTGAAAAATAAGAAAAAGACAAAGAAAGGAAAATAACTGATATACTAAGAAAGGAAAGAAAATTGAATCATATAAAATGCTCAATTAAATTACTAAAGGAATGAGTGGAAGACTAAAATAGGAAGAAAGAACAAGAGAAACAAAGCAGTAACAAATGTGGTAGATATTAATCTAACTATATCAGTAATCATTTTGACTATAAATGGTCTAAATGTACCATTCAAAAGACAGAGACTTTGGGAATGGATCAAAAAACAAGACCCAACAGTATGTTGTCTACAAAAACATACTTTAAATATAAAGACACAGATTAAAAGTGAAAGGATAAAAAATGATATACCAGGCTAAATTTGATACATGTTCAAGGAAAAGAAACTAAATTATACACACACAATAGAAAAATATAAAACATAGTAAGTGAAAAGTATTAGTTCTCCTTCCCTCCCTTAATCCCACCACTAACAACATTTTGTTTATCCTTTTATTCATTTTCATATGAGCATTCACACTTCTACCATTTTTATTTTTACCAAATCAGATGGTACTATACCTGCTGTTCAGTAACTTGCTTTTATTTTCTTAATGATAATTCTTGTTCATCTTTTTTCTTTTTGGTAGTCTCAGCCCTTGTAGTTCTACGTTTTAAAAAATAACTTCAAAGTTGAAAAACTAGTGAAAGCCTATACGCAGATAACAGGATTGTGCTGGACAGCACAGAGCACGGAATACCTCTCTACTCTTTTGATGCTGATTTTAGAATCCATTTCTAAATTTCCAAGCCTGTATATTGTGATGGCGGGTGGCAGGGGTTCCAAGACTGCACTGTCCTATACAGTGACTGGTGACTGAGCAGGTATGAGAACAGGGAGGTAAGAACCCATTTGAAACAAGCAGAGGAGGCAACTGCCCACAGGATAACATTCAAGGGACGCCAGGAAAAACCATTCTGAACCAAATATGTTTCATCACTGGACTGCCACCAATTTCTCAAAATTCTGCTCTGGACATAGTGCTGGGCAACGACAGAGAAGGTGTGACCTCCAGGAACTTACAACCAACATTGATCTCTCTAGAGGTCACTGACCTACATGGCACCAATAGATTAAGCCATTGGCCTTAATGCCAGACTTTCCTTAGGGCAAGGACACAGGGGATTCATAGCTTTCATGAACACCAGAGTCTAAAAAGAGGTCCCTGAGCTTGGGGAGGGTTCCCTCGAGGCAGCAACTGGGTCTCTCCGTTCTTCAAGCAGAGCTTTAGAGCAATGCTCCCCAAGATGAATCCCATATGCCATTTAAATTTCCTAGTAATCACATTAGAAAAAAATAATAAAAAGTAAAATTAATTTCAATAGTATAATTTACCTAAGCCATCATTTCAACTTATGGTCAGTATTTAATAAATTATTATATTTTTTACCTTTATTTTAATTATTCATTTTTATGTGGTGCTGAGGATCGAACCCAGTGCCTCACACGTGCTAGGCGAATGCTCTATCGTGGAGCCACAATCCCAGCCCTTAACAATTTATTAATAAAATATCTTGCATTCTTCTCCCAGCCACCTCAGACCAAGTTTTCAAAAGCTGGTGTGTAGATTATACTCAGAGAACCTCTCCAAAGTCTGACTTGCCACTTCAAAGGCTCAGAAACCACTTGGGGCTAATGAGTCCTATTTTGGGTAGTGCATGTTTAGAAGATAGCCATTTCTTAGTTGGGCTTTCCTGAAGAAATAGATGCATCCTTTCCCATGGAATGAACAACCCAGGACTTGTTCTGGGAATTGGTATCATTGTTACAGCTATTGTTCTGAAGGAAAGGAAATGGCAGGCAGTGGAGGTGAGGGAGACAAAGTCTAGAAGTTGCATAGAGACAGGGGCCAGAGAACAATTTGCCTGGAAATCCAAGGTGAGAGGGAATGAGCACCAGAACACTCCTGGGGAGAGAGATTAATTTGAAAATGAAGGTAAGAGGTCAATAAAAATATGAACACCTGCGCCCATGGTCTCTTTCAATATAAAATGTACCCACACAGCAGTGCTCAAGTATCTCCATACTGCCTCAGTGCTATGAGACACCTAAGTCTGTATTCCTTATGCTTGTTTAGACATGGAGTGAATCATGAGAAATATAACACTTCAGTGGGAACACATACTGTGCAACCTTGGCTAAGGTGCAAAACTTCTCTATTCCTCTGCTTTCTTGTCTATAAAATGGAGTTAATAATACCTTCTTTAGAGAAGTGATACAAAGATGAAACAAAACCATGGAAACAAGTGTTTCACCTAGGACTGAGCCACATAAAAAATACTCTTTAAACATAAGCTGTGGCAATTTTTTATTAGAATGGGAATACATAATTCTTCAAGACTTCTCAGAACAGAACAAAATCATCCGGAGTGCTGATATCACTGATGGAAATTCTTTTTCCTCTATCTCTACTTTTTGTTTTTAAAAGACAGACTCATTTGAGAGCAGAGGTGAAAGTCAGGGGTCAAGGCAGAGGAAAAGGCTCTTGCCTGGAACTCAGGACTCACAACCTTCCAAGATCAAATGGGCCTGGGCAGGATGGGAAAACACACAGGAGAACATATCACAATGGGCTCCCCATGGAAAAAGTGAGGAAACCAATACCAGAAAGTGAAACCCCAGGTTGGGTCAGAGAGGACTGCTCTGCTGGGAACCCAGACAGAAAGACAGGACTCTGGCTATGCGTGGGAACTGGACCCCTGTGCCCTGCTTACAGGTAGGTGCTTCCCAGCGTCCTCTCTACCTGATCTTGGCCAGTATCTTCTGTCTCCATTCCCCAGGGTAGACCCACACCTGTGGCTTTATTTGTATTGCAGGGTACGCCTATGTCCCATCACACAGGCCTCAGGGCTCTACCCAATTAAAATGAAGTTCCCAGCCCCTTCCTAGGCTGGGAACACCTAGCTTCCATCTAAGACATGTCCCAGCTACCACAAGTGTAGCTATGTATTTCAGTACAGCAAGGATATCCACAGTTGGCTGCCACCCAGCTTGGTGACTCCTACCAATGGAGTCTCCACAGAGACACTCATGAAGCATGATGTTTCCTCCATTTCACCAGCTTGCCCTTAAACTAGGAAGTAATCGGGATGACACTGAAGTCGAGGAGAGTAACATTAAAGAGTTAGAATCAACTCCCCATTCTAGACCATGTATAAATGATGGTGAAAGCCTGCCCCACCCCTTCCCTGGGACAGTAGATTGGAATCTGGTTTCCAAAATGGAAAAGTTTCCATCAGGAAGAGAGCCAAAGTCCACATCCAGGCCATAGCACTAGGAAAATCCTTCCTCAGAAGGAACAGTGCTGGGCATTTGACTGGACCATATCATGTTCCCCATAGAGATGAAACTAACCAACCAAAATCCAGGTATCCCGACAAAACAGATAGAACACTGCTTTATTTTATAACTTTTGTTTCAGTTGACTTCATTGGCTCTGGATCTTAACAAAATAAATCTGGGGGTGGGGACAAAGGAGACCCTGGAAAACTGAAATTTCCTGCTAATCTGCCTCCATTCCCTTGTACCTGTTCAGCAAGGGTTCAGCATTGCCCATTCAAAGGAAATTGAACATGGCAGAGTAAGTAGGTTCAACAAGTCAGCACTAGAGTAAGTTCTTAGTATAAAATACTTGGCAATTATTTTAATAACATTCTTCTATCAAACTTCTGGGTCATGCAACTATCATCATCGATTTGTGTCTCCTCATTATTGCTTCTCCCGACCTGCAGCCCCACCATATTCCAGAGAAAACTCCTGAAGCACAAATTAAATGGTCAACTGTCCTTGGAGGATCAAGCGTTGATTTCATGCCTGGTGCTGAGCCAGGGCTGGGAACTGCATCTGGTGCCTGTTCTCAAGAAACTCAGGGCTGGGTAGTAAAAACCAATATGCTCACACACCAAGAAACAGGAACAAAGGCACACATAGCAAGATGTACAAGGACGGAGAAAGCCACTGCCAGGGAATGGCCAGCAAAGGACAGTTCCAAAGAAAAGGTGAATTTCATGTTGTCTTTAAAACCGTGTTGCTCAAACAACTTGATTGAACATAGCCAAAGGACCTGAAAAGACATTTCTCAGAAGAAGACATAGCCAGTAGGTCTATGAAAAATGTTCAAGGTCACTAATTATCAGGGAAATGGAAATTAAAACCACAATGTGATATCACCCCACTCCCATAAGAACAGCTATTATCAAAAAGACAAAAGACAAATAAGGGTTGGTGAGGATGTGGAGAAAAGGGAATGCTTGTACACTAGTGGAGAGAAAGTAAATGAGTAGAGCCATTAAGGATAAAAAGTATGGAAGTTCCTGGAAAAATAAAAAATGGAACCACCACATGATCCAGCAAATGCAAACCCACTATTGAATATAGATCCAAATGAAATGAAATCCGTCCATTGAAGACACTGCATTCCCCTGATCATTACAGCATTATCTGTGATAGGAAAGATAGGGAATCAACCAGTGTCCATCAATGGATGCATGATAATGGTGGAATGAGATGGACATCATTACCCTCAGTACATGTATGACTGAACATATGGTGTGACACTATGTCATGTTCAACCAGAGAAATGAAAAGTTGTGCTGCAATTGTGTACAATGAATCAAAATGAATTCTTCTGTCATATATACCTAATTAAACCAAATTCATTAATTAACAAAAAAGAGAAAAAGGAAATGTGGTATACACAATGGAATACTATTTAGCCCTAAAAAGGAGAAAATCCTGTTATGTTCAACAACATTGATGAACCTGGAGGACATTATGTTAAGTAAAGTAATCCATAAATGGTAAGACAAATACCACATCATCTCATTGATATATTGGATCTAAATTGTTAAACTCATAGAAGCAGAGAGTAGAATGGTGGTTAGCAGGGGCTGGGTGGTGGGAGGAACTGGATGAATGTTGGACAAAGGATACAAAATTTAATTTAGATTCTGGAAGAAGTTCAAAAAAATCTATTACACAATGGGGATAACTATACTTAATAAAAATGCATTGTAGACTTTAAAAGTTGAGCTGAAGTTCACAGGTGGACAAAAAAATAGAGTCTATGCCCCACACACTGACCCTGATGCTTAAGAAAGACATGGGATGGGTGAGCAAGGGCCAGATAATGAAAGGCATGAGCCATGAAAGGTTTGAAGCTGGGAAGTGACAGATAGCATCAGATCTGTCTTGGGAAAGATACTTCTAGCAGTTCTGTCTAGGTGTAGTTATGGAGAGTAGTTACAACACCGTCATAACAAACTAAATAACATATGAAGGATTTGAGCTATGTTCTAGAAGTAGAGAAAGACACAAGTCCTAGGTTATTTAGGAAGCAAAGACAAAGTTCTTAATAATTCCCTGAATGTAGGTGAAAAGAGGAAGGGGGCTCCCTGATGGGCTGCTGTATTCAACGTCTAGTTAGTTTGCCTTACTCCAACCACAGATCCTGAGACAACAACTGGAAGTGACAAGGAGCACAAGGAAGGTGAGAGAAGAAATAAAGAAACCCATGTTAATGAGAAGTGCACTGATGTGGGCACTAGGTTTCAGTCTCCCTGGGAAACTCTCAGATGCTGTGTAGAACTCAGCTCAAAAAGGAGCCGGGGGTGAGGGAGGCTGGTACCCATCCACCACCTCTCATCCCTCAGAAGTTGAGAGTCAGTCTTGAGGGTGCTGATTCCCTAGCACTTGTGGCCTGTCCCAAGTCAGGCTGAGCAAAGTCCAAGACCAACGGCAGACCTCAGGCAGGGTTCCAAGCATCTGAGCTACAAAGCCATCAGTGTGGCTCAAAGTATCCACTGAAGGAGCAGGTGACCTCCCGGGTGGGTGGAGAGGGCAAGGGTAGGGCATATAGCATATTCTGATGACATCTAGGCAGTCTTGAGCTCAGATTGGCTAGAAAATAATAAATAACTTCTGAGCTATCCCATCAATTGCACCCTACACATTTTTAAGTAAGCTTTAATACACTCTAATCGGACCACTTTAAGGAAACCCCGTCTCTTATTAGGCGAGTTCCATGGGTCATCTTCTATGTATTAGAGTGTTTTTCCATGACCACAGAGGCTCCAAGAAATAATCAGAACGATCAACTGATAATAGAAGCATCAAGACCACAACCACAATATATATATATATAACTACTTATGATTAGCAAAGTGGATGAAAATTTTGGTGCAGGATCGGAAGAAGTCAGTAACACAAGAAGCTTCCAAATTATGAACAAATTCCGGGTGAATGTGAATGTCTCATGCCTGGAGGGAGGAAAAGCCCAGTATTGTTTGATACGCAGCATTTGAGGCTTGGAACTGTCAGATTTGGTCTCTGGATCACCATACTCTGATAATCTTCTGAGGATTTTTTTTTTCTTGGCATTCCTATGGATCCCAATCTCTTCCCCTATTAAAGAAGGTGGCTGCCAAGAGGCTCCAAGGGACCATCACAAAAGCAACACATATGAATGTGAACAGGATTCGTAGCCCTAGAGAAACCTCCGCACACTTCTAAATTTATCTTGGGAAAGATCAGACGTTTCCTACCCACAGATTTGAATCAGCCTGAACCTAAAGTATTTAATTTCCATATTTAGAGCAGTAGTTGCCATTGGTTTATAATCCAAACCATCCCGTGCAGCTGTGATTCAGGCACATACTGATTACTGCTAAACTACCCAGAATTCGAGCTCAATTTCACAAGACAGAAGTATGACTTTTTTTTTTCTCTTGGTCATAAAAGATCACCCAAGGAAGTAGCATGACAAAATGTTTCCTGATGCCGTACAGGCATATGGCTGAAACCCAACCTCACACACATCAGTACAAAAACGCACTGAGCAACCCACAAATATCTGAGCTTTCTGGCAACATTAACACCCCAGCATCAACAAGCCTTCTGTCGCTAATTATTTGAGACATCTCCTGCTTTGCTTTTATAACATCCTGAGCTGTTTATCAAAGAGGTCGTAACATGAGAAAGTATTCATGCCATCTTTAATAAAGAAAAAAATCCGCCTGGATGAGGAGAGAAGGAAAAACATTGTTACAATAGAGCAACAATCAAATTATGTTTATAATGGGCTTTAAATCTTTAGAAGAAAAGATCTACAGTTTAACAGCACAAAGCAGTATTATTCCTGTTGTTATTAAAAACTGCCCTCTAATCCTTCACACATATGTAATACATCTCGTCCAAGGATCTCAAAGTCCATTATAAATAAACAAGAAGCTACGCTTTATAAAATCTAGCCAAGACCACAAAAGAGATGGAACTCTCTGGTCATGAACAAGCCAACACTTTTAGAACAGCTCATCAGCTAATATATAAAGTCTCTTGGTCTCACTACAGTCTGGGGAAATAATTGACTCTCAGTATGCAAAAGGCATTCAATAAATGCTCGTAGGTACAGAGATTGTTAGAAGGTCCCTTGTCGGATTATAGTAGAGATTAGTTTATGCACCTGAGTTTTAAAATAAATCTATTTTGTTCAGAAATGTCCCCACTAAACACATAATCCCTTATAAATTCATGTTAGCCAACAGGCCCTGTAATCTCAGTATTCACCCACAGAAATGTTAATTACCTCCCTGCTGCCTGTAGTCCCATTATTATTTTTCTATATCTCCATAGAATTTATCTCCTTGCTAATTAGGAGATGAAGTACCAGTAAAGAAAGAGCAAAGTTATCAAAAACTAAAGCAAGAAAACTTGCATAAACAGTGTAATTAGCTGGTAAATTTAACCCCTTCACTCATTGAGCAGATGTTTATTAAGAGTCACGTATTTATTCAAGGAAAAAATATTTATTGGAGTTATAGTATATTTCAGGCCTCATGTTTGAAACTAGCTTTGAGCAGTGAGGAAGACCGGACTACATTAAAGGTAAGGGTAGAAGGATAACAAGTACATTTAGACCAATTACAGACAGTCTCCAACTTCATGGTTCAACTTAATGAAGTTTTGACTTCATAATGTTGCAAAAGGGTACCCACACAACAGTTCTGTTTCTTCATATCAGTCCCTATTTAATAAATTACATGAGATACTCAACTCTTGATTACAAAATAGGCTCTTAATGAGATGATTTTGCAGAACTGTAAACTAACATGAGTGTTCTGAGTGCAATTAAGTTGGGGTAGAGCCATAATTCATTAGGTCAGGTACTTTTTTTTCTCTTTCCACACTTTTTAATTGGTGCATTATAGTTATACAAAATGATAGGCTTTGTTGTTACATATTCATATATGCACACAATATAATAGTGGCCAATACCACTCCCCAGCACTTCCCCTTCCTCCCCTCCTCTCACCTCTGGTCCCTTTCCTCTACTGATCTCCCTTTTGATTTTAAGGAGATCCTTGCCCCCCCCCTCTCTCTCTCTCACACACACACACACACACATACACACATACCACGCGCGCGCGCGCGCGCGCGCGCACACACACACACACACATACACTCTCTAGTTTTGCATATGAGAGAAAACGTGACCTTTGACCTTCCGAGATTGGCTTATTTCATTTAACATAATGGTCTCCACTTCCATCTATTTTCCTACAAATGACATAATTTGATACTTCTTTATGTCTGAATAAAACTGCATTGTGTGTTATGTTTTTAATGCATTCATCCCTTGATGGATGTCTAGGCTGGTTCCACAATTTGGCTGTTTTGAACTGTGCTGCTATAATCATGGGCATGCTTATCTCATCATAAAGTATGATGACTTTAATTCTTTAAGATAAATACCAAAAAGTGGTATAGCTGGGTCAGATGGGGTTTCCATACCTAGTCTTTTTAGGAATCTCCATACTGATTTCCATAGTGGTTGGACTAATTTATAATTAAAATTCTTTTTCTCCACATCCTCTCCAGCATTTATTACTGTTTACATTCTTGATGACTGACATTCCATCAGATTTTTATTTTTTGTGGCACTAAGGATTGATCCCAGGGCCTTTCACATGCTAGGCAAGTACTCTACCACCATCCCCCACCTCTTTTTTTCTTTCAAGACAGGGTCTAAGTTGACCAGGCTGACCTTGAACTTGCAATCCTTGTGCGTAAACCTCCTGAGTAGCTGGGACTCCAGGCACAGTCATTGTGCCCATACACTTAAGTACATTTTTTATTTCCATATGATGTGTTTATCAGGACATGGCTCCATTATAAGTGGAGGAGCATCTGTAATGCCATTTGGGGTGACTACCAACAGGATGTAGCCCTAGAGCAACATTTCTCAATCTTGACACTTCTTGGGACAGATAATTTTTTTTATTGCAAGAAGCTGTGCACTGCCAGATATTTAACAGCATCCCTGACCTTTACCCACTAGATGACAGTAACACTCCACTGCCCGCAACCCATTCGTGACAACCAAAAATATCTCCAGAAATTGATAAGTGTTCCTGAGACAGCAGAACTGCCCCTAGTTGAGAATCTCAGAGATTTTACATGTCCTAAAGATCTCAGAAAATGATTCACTTTCTTTCACTTATGTATTAATAATCGCTGGACAATGCTGGTTTAAATACTTACTTGTATCTTTAGCCAATACATGCCCAGATATTTCTAGAAATCTGTGGAGTCCAGAATAATCAATCTTCAGGAGCCACTGGGATAATGAGTTCTCCTATTTCAACAAGGCATCTGCCTTCATTTTTGTATCAAAAACCTAAGCTCCAAAAACAGCATTTATAGTAAGAAGGTTTTAAAAAGAGCATTCATTAATACCATAATGGACTGCATGTAAGGTGAGAGTAAATCTCTATGACATCAGATCTCAAAAGATGATTCAGAGACATGTAGTTAATTATCTGCTTGTCAAACAATTTGCTTGTACATAAAGGAAATGGCCATTAAACTGTTGTCAAATTTTTTTAAAAAAAGTAAAAGTAGGATTTATTTTTAAAATGAATTAATTATAATAAATTTCCCAGTGGTGGAAGAGAAGGAAGAAGAAGGAAAAAAAAAAAACAATGAGTCTCATTTTGCCTTTTGGAGGTGAATTAATTAACTGGCAGCTAGCAAAGAGGTCTGTCTGGGCAGTCTGCCCTTGAACCAGCCACCTAAGGTATCAAACAAAGCAACCTCAGTTGATGATGGATTCTAAAAGAAACCCAGAGGCTTTACCTATGAAGTGTGCATGAGGAGCCACCCCAGCTACATGACTGCCTGCCGGATCCTTCATCAACATCTCCATGGCAGTGAGGACAGGTCTACACCATTTCTCTATTAGGAATGACTTTCATAGGAAAGCCAATATTGATATAGCAGTCTTATTTCTAGCTCTATGGATGGATGGAAAGGAACTGCTGCATACAACAAGCTTCAAATTCACAAAAGCTGGAAATCCTGGTGTGACTTTCTTTGCTCTTCTGATAGTGGAGCATGCACCAGGCTTTTCAAACTGTGAACAAAAATGCAAAATCTGCACATCTCAGGCTCACCTGCTCTTCCATTGTGCCTTGGAGAAGATTATAGCCACTGCAAAGTGTGACAGAAACCAGTGGCAAAGAGTTCCAGGAAGGGAACTCATCATCCTTGTTGATGTTTCAGAGAAGACTATTCCTCCTTCTTGTTTCATGTTGAATTATTTTAGTTTAAAAAATAAAAACTACTATTTGGCACCCATATGATTTCTGAGTAGAGTACCTGGCACAAAATGGCCAGTTGATAAATAGCAGATATTGGAGTTATTATTTTTTACTTACTGTTATAAGAAAGCAGGTAATAAGCTACCATTTATTCAACATGTATTATGTCCCAGACATACTCCTTACATCAACGTTAAATGAGGTTGCCCACTTTACAGAGGAAGTTCAGACATTTAGATATTCCTATTGTTGCAAGTTCACATAATCATTTTTAACATTTTGGTGATCTTTTTTTCAAAGAAAAACATGATTTTCTTTTTCTGGACTAAAGGATTTCTCCCTTAGCTTCCATTCCCAAGGCCTCTAGTCATAAACTCTTCTTAAAATATATTTCAAATTTTTTATTTCCCTATGGAGCTGTAGAGCCCAGAATTAGAAGTAATTGATTCCACTTTTGAGTGTTCATCTATTCTAAGCCATGTCTGTATTTCTGAGCATATTACCTGCCAGATACTGGAAGTCATTCAAAAATATGACTAAGATATGATTTTTGCCCTTTGAGATTCTCCCAAAAGGAAACCAATAAATGCCCAACACAACAATGAGGCATGAGCTAAATACAGAGGGAGCCAAGAGGAGAGATTAACTAACTCTGCCTGGGGCCATGAGGAAATGGCCTTCAAATCTGAGTTTTGAGGAGGAATGGGAGGGAAGAGGAGAAGGAATTCTGGTCAAAGGAAACAGTTTCAAGCAAAAGTTACAGTTTCACTTTACACTACACATTCATTCATTTTTATAATAAGTATTTACACAGATATGGTTTGTCAAATACAGCAGTAGGTCCCCGGAGTCCACTTGAGGACTTTGTAGGACCTAACATTTTAGTGAGGGACAGCATGGCAGCTGGTTTCCAAAGATGGTCACTATCAATTCCTTCCTTCCCATATGCACAAGCCATCTCTCATTTCTCCCATCAGTGAAACTTATGTCTCCCAGCCTGGAATTTGGGCAGGGCCTGTGACTCCTTTGACTATTGATGAAGTGACATTCTGAGATATCCAAGCTCAGGCACTAAAAAGACCTAGAAGTTTCCACTTCCTTTCTTTTGGAACACTGAATGTCACATAGGTAGTGTAAGCTCCCAATCTAAAAGAGAAGCCACCTGGAAGATACCAAAGCACTATATATCCAACCCCACAAGACCATTTGATTACATGACATAAAAGAGCATATTATCCTACTGCTGCATAACAAAATACTCCAAAACCTAGTGGCTCAAAACAATAATGTTTATTTTACTCATGCATCTTCTTTTAGACAAACCTTGGCATCTCCATGTAATGCTCCATGTCACCTCAGCTGAGGTAAACTTGACTGAGAAGTAGGGGATTCACATCTAAGCTCACTCAGTTACATGGCTCTTAGCTGGAGTCTCAGCCAGGACTGAGTCTTTATATGGCCTGGGCTTCTTCAGGGCATGGTGACTGGATTCCAAGTAAAGTGCACCTTGAGAGAACCAGAGA
Organism: Spermophilus citellus; assembly: GCF_964194105.1. Taxonomy (NCBI): domain Eukaryota; kingdom Metazoa; phylum Chordata; class Mammalia; order Rodentia; family Sciuridae; genus Spermophilus; species Spermophilus citellus. The sequence continues at coordinate 31,977,660 of NC_138185.1, read as the reverse complement.
AAACTCTTAACCTCCATTATAAACTAGCCCCAAAGCCACAGAGCATCTCCTCTGACACACTCTCTTAGTTGGACCATTCCTAGTACTCTACCCAGCTTAACAGTAGAGCATATAAACTACACCATTGGATCAGAGTGTGGTAGGAACATGGAAGAGCACATAAAATGGAGAATATTATTGTGGATGCTTTTGTCCACCAAATGCCAATAGAAGAACTGACCAGCTAAACCCCAGTCAACCCATAAAAGCATTAGATAATAAATTGAATGTCATTTTAATTCACTAAGTTTGGGGTTGTTTGCAAATAAAGCAAACAGACCACTAGTTAGCTGAATTATATATATAATTTTTATATATGTATATATGTGTGTGTGTGTATATATATATGAGAACAGGAACTATCAGGTTCTGAAAAATGAATTTAAATAGAAATTTAACAGAATAATTCTCTCATCTCTTATGGTTTGCAGGATAACTAGCACAACTAGGTATGACTCCTCTATTTACATATCTAGCAATTGATGCTGACTTTCCTCTGGGACCTTGGTTGGATTTGTTACTCAGAATATTTAAACATGGCCTTTCCCTGCAGCCTGAGCTTCCTGGAAGCATGGTGGCTGGGTTCCAATGGCAACCATCCTAAAAGAGAGTGTGCACGCTAGTCAGAAGGTGTAATGCCTTTTGTGAACCAGCTTCAGAAGCCATTCACATCACTTCCTCTACACACTGTTAGAAGTGAGTTATTAAGCCTGGCCCTCATTCAGGAGGGAGTTTAGACTCCACCTCTTACTGGGAAAGTGTCAAAAAACTTGCAGGAAAGTCTTTTAATTATTTAAGATATATTGTTGCTAAGAAAATAACTAATGGTTTAAAAAGAAAGAAAAAATTATACCATCCATGAAAATATGAAACAATAAAAAAGTAGTAAAGAACACAGCATTTTTAACATTTCAAAAATTACAATGAATATGGCTGGCATATATCTAGTGTTTAAAGGACAGAGACTTAGATTAGACAAAGGGGAATGAAGGAAAGGGACAGGGTAGGAATAGGAAGACAGTAGAATGAATCAAACATAACTTCCCTTTGCTCATATATGACCAGTGTAACTCCACATCATGTTCAACCACAAGAATGGAATCAAAATTGTATTAGGTTGCACCCCATGTATGTAGAACATGTCAAAATACACCCTACTCTTGTGTGTATCTGAAATAAAATGAAAAAATAAAAATAATAATAAATAAATAAAATACAGAGACTTTCAAACTGGATTAACAAACCAAAAGAACATCTCCTACTATAGAGCTGTTTTTTTAAGAGACAGAGAGAGAGAGAATTTTTTTAATATTTATTTTTTAGTTTTCGGTGGACACAACATTTTTATTTTTTATTTTTATGTGGTGCTGAGGATTGAACCCAGCACCCCACGCATGCCAGGCGAGTGAGCTACCGCTTGAGCCACATCCCCAGCCCCATATAGCTGTTTTTAGACACACACCTCCATGTGTAAAAGGAAATATGAAAAGAGTGATGAACAAAGATAAGTTAAGCAAATTAAATATCAGAAAAAAACAGCATTGAGGATTATATAAGCTAATAAAATACTATATATAACAATAAAATCATCCAGAAGATTAGACAGTAATGAATTTTTAAGTAAGGACACAGTTTTGAAACATAAGAAATAGAAATGTTGGAAGTCAAAGAATGATTGGTAAACTGTAACTATAGTAGAAGTCTTTCACACTTTAATGATAGAAATAGATCAAATACATAATAAATACCTGAATTAGCATACCTGTTTTAATAGACACAAGTAAACATACTCTTAAAGAATACATGATATTCTCTTCAAGCAACTATGAAACATTGAAAAATTGTTCTCATGGCTTTAGGAAAATTTTCAATTAAACACAAAAACTAAAATCATTTCTGTCATTTTTCTAAATGTAATACAAAAAGAAAAAGAAAAAGAAATCCCAAAAAGTCACCCAACTTAGAATATTAAAATATGTCTCTGTATTAACCTTAAATTTAGAAGTGGATTAAACTGGATATAGGGGCACATCCCTGTAAACCCAGAGACAGAAGACACTGAGAAAGGAGGATTGGAAGTTCAAGGCCAACCTCAGCAATTTACTGAGACCCTGTCTAAAAATTTAAAAAATAATCCAGGTACAGTGGCACACAACTGTAATCCTAGCAGCTTGCGAGGCTAAGGCAGGAGGACCATGAGTTCAAAGCCAGCCTCAGCAAAAGCAAGGCACTAAGCAATTCAGTGAAATCCTGTCTCTAAACAAAATACAAAACAGGGCTAAGGATGTGGCTCAGTGGTCAGGTACCCCTGAGTTCAATCTCAATCCCTGGTACCCCCAAAAAAATTTTAAATAGAATAAAAAGGGCTAGAAATGTAGCTCAGTGACAGAAAACCCCCGGTTTAATTCCCGGTACTGCAAATAAATAAATAAAGTAGCTCAAACTAAAACTACATATTATTTTAAGTGAGTAAAAACACATACTATGAAAAAATGTCCTACATCTTTAGAAATTAGAGAAATGCAAATTAAATCTACACTGAGATTCCATCTCACTCTAGTCAGAATACAAGAATACAAGCAACAATTAATGTTGGTAAGGATGTGGGGAAAAGGTGCACTTATACCTTGCTGGTGGGACTGCAAATTGGTGCAACCACTCTGGAAAGCAGTACAGAGATTCCTCAGAAAAATTGGAATGGAACCACCATTTGACCCAGTTATCCTACTCCTTGTCTTATACCAAAAGGACATAAAACAAGCATTCTACAGAGATGCAGCCACATCAACATTTATAGCAGCTTAATTCCCAATAGCAAAGCTATGGAACCAATCTAGTTTCCTTTGATAGATGAATGCATAAAGAGGTTGTGGTATATATACACAATGGAATATTACTCAGCTTTAAAGAAGAATGAAATTATGGCATTTGCCAGTAAATAGATGGAACCAGAGACTATCACCCTAAGTGAAATAAGCCAATCCCAAAAAAACAAAGGTCAATGTTTTCTCTGATATGTGAATGCTAACTCACAATAAGGTGGGCAGGCGGGGGGGTGGTATATAAGTTCATTGGATTAGACAAAGGGAGATGAAGGGAAGGAAGGGGAATGGGAATGGGAAAGGCAGTAGAATGAATTGGACATAATTTCCTATGTTCATATATGAATACACAACCAGTATAACTCCATATCAAATCATGTTCAACCACAAAAATGGGATCCTAATTAGAATAAGGTATACTCCATGTATGCATAATATATCAAAATACACTCTTCTGTCATGTACATCTAAAAAGAACAAATAAAAAAAGAAAACACATTTCAATTTCTAGAAAATCAACACATAGATGAATTATGACTATAAATCAATATTGGAAGAAATGTTATAGCCTCAAATTTGACCATCCATCAGTTTTAAGCTTATTAAAACACTGACTGCCAAGCTCTAACTTCAGAGTTTCTGATTCAGAAACTGAACTGGGGCTTGAGAATTTACCTTTTGGCCATTATCTAGATGACTTTCAGGCTGCTGGTCCTAAGACCAATTTTGAGAACCACTACTTTACTTAAATGTCTTCTATTTAAAAAAAAAAAAAAAGGCTTCTCTGACCACTTAACCCAATATCCAGTACATTTCATTCATCTTACATTGTTTTTTGGTCACTGTGTAAGCAAGCACTCTATTACTCAGCCACATCCCCAGCCATTTGACATTGTTATACTTTGGATATGGAATGTCCTCCAAAGTCTCATGTGTTCACAGGTGGGGATCTTGGGAAAGTGATTGGATTGTGAAGATTCTGACCTCACCAGTGAATTAATCCACTTGATGAACTAATCCATTGACAGCTGGATGAACTACTAGGAGGTGGAACCTAGTTGGAAGAATTAGGTCACAGGGGATGTGCCCTGGAAGGATTTGTCTTCTCTTCGCACCCTTGACCCCTCCCCTCAGGGCCAGAGCAATGGAATTGGATGACCATGGACTAAAACCTCTGACACCATGAGCTATAATAAAGTCTTCCTTCTTTAAGTTGTTTATGTCTGGTGTTTTGGTCACAGGAAAAAAAAAAAAGCTGACCAACACAGACATCTTATTAAAAATTATTTGTTTGGTGTGGTAGCTTCTTATCATTTTTCCTCCAAGGGCATAAGAGATGATGATCATAATGATGTGATGATAGTGATCATGATGAACTAGACAAATTCTGTCAGTAAAGTAGTTGACAAATATAACATGATATATTGGTTTAGAAATCAAATACCATGTACAACTATAATGCACCATTAAAAATGTGGAGAGAGAAAAAAAGAAATCAAATACCCATGGATGACTGTAAGTCAGTAGATGTTCCCATGTCTATAACTAGAATTTCCTGTGATGATCCAGAAGTTCTCAGATTTGGCTGCACATCAGCACCCCCTGGGGAGTTCTAATAACAATAGAGCGATGTTGGGTCCCAAATCTAGAAATTGTAATTTAATAGGTCTGGTGTGTGGGCTGAGTGTTGGGAGTTTAAAAGCTCCCAAGTGGTTACCATGTGCAGCCAAGATGGAGAACCACTGATCTATAATAAGGAAATCAGGTCATAGATGACTACACATTGCCTCTACTCTTAAAGGACAATCAACTTAAACATAAGTTAGGATAATAAGTCCTGCCTTCTTGTGGAATCCATGGGAGCTGGGTCTGCTGAGGAAAAGCAGACAGAGCCATCAGCCCCTACCAGCCACAGTTTCCATGGAATAGATACTGTATTGTGGTACAATGCCTCCCCTCCCCCAACTTATTTCACAGCAATTATAACAACCCTATGAATTACAAGTGATATGCTTTGAATGTTATTATCCATTTCCCCGTATCTTGACATTTGAGATGGAACCACAGACTTTGCATCCCCTTGGATTGGTTGAAGCAGGGAGACTCTGATTAATGTCCTTTCAACTTCCATGTGAAACACATGGCTTGTATTAGAGACAAGATGAATGAATTGATGCATTGGGAACAGCTTTCACATTAGACAAACATGACTCACTAAAGCCAGGAATGTCCTAATGATTAAATCTATCTATGTACGTGAATCAACATAACTCCTTGGGGGAGAAGTCTTTTAAATGAGTTGTGTTTGCTTGCAAAGCTAGTCCAACAGCAAAGCAAAAAAAAAAAAAAGTCTTCCCCATCACTTGAGAAATCATCATTCCTTGACGTAACTGTGAACGTTTGAATTTAACAGGCTGACACTACAAAAACAAATTCACCTTATTTGCTGCAGCTCTGATCACTTAAATTTATTCTCCTTCAAGTATTTAGCTTAAAAATACAAACCCCGTGGCCAAATTTTATAGTTTCGCTGTTAAGGTTGCCAGATAAAAATGCAAGGCACCCAGTTAAATTTGGATTTCAGATTAAAAACATGAGTGTATTTTTAGTGTAAGTATGTCCCATGCGATATCTGGGACATAGTTATACAAAAGAAATTATTTGTTGTCTATCTGAAATCCAAATTTAACTGGGTATTTTGTGTTTTTATTTGCTAAATCTGGCAACACTAACTACTGTGGACTTCTACATGCTGGAATCACATTGTTCAATTTCAGGAGGCTTTGGTGGGTTTTGGTCAGAAGATATGATATTATCACTAAATCAATGTATAAAATTTCCCTGCTAGCAAAAAACAAAATCTTTCTATAGACAAACAGTACCAACAAGTTAACCTCAATCTGACATGAATGAAAACCATTTCTAAGTGGTCATAGTTTCTAAAACAGAGCCCCATCTACAATAAATGTAATTATTGCACTGAAATTGTTTGCATGTGTTTCTTTCCTGCACCAGCCCATGTTCCTGTACCATCTTAGTTACCTTCATGTGTTACTTTGTAGACCTTTCTTTGCCCATATCTTTGATTTAAATTTATCATGACACATTTTTAAACAATAGCAGGAAACCTCACTTATGACTTTAATTATAAAATGGTGTTATAAAATTATATCCACATTTTACTTTTGGCAGGCCACAGTCCTCATTTAACATGAATATCTCAAGTTGGCCTTGCAGTTCTCTTTGGTTGATTTCAGTGCTTACTGTATGTAATTGATATAAAAACACCAGGTTTAGGAAGCAGTTATTGGAACTTGTTAAAAGAAGTAGCCACATTCATAAATACTTTCATTTTGCTGTGTAACACGCCAAGAGAATTAATAACACACTTTGGGGAATACAGGAGATATTCTGACTTTGTAAAGAATAACTGATATTTTCTGTTCTCATGCTACTTGTTTGACTATAAAGTCTGTATACTAGTTTCTCTTCAAACCCTGTGTTTAATAAAAAAAAAAAATATCTAGACAAATATGCATGCATCTCTGTAAATACCTGTTAGCACTTAAATAATTCTGTTGTCCTTTCTTAATGGAAAGAAAGAGAAATGTGTCAGTCCTCTAATAGGTACAATAGGAAAAAACATGATAAAATCAGAAAAAGCCATCACTGGAAACATCAGGTTTAATGTCAATAAATTTTAAGCAGAAACTTTAAAACTAAAGAGTAGTGATCTCTTTCGTCAAAGTAGGCAAATTACCCCATTTCTCTGACCTGAGGGCAAAAGTAGTTTATAAAAGTTGCTTCATTTATATTTATCATTTACATACTATCAAAAATATGTTTCACATAGCAGAATTCAAACAAGTAGAGAGGGGAACAAGAGAGAAAGCAAATTCAATAAATTATATTTCTAGTTCTAATGGGGGGGGGGGAATCCATAGCCCATAGCCCACCATTGTTTCCTTTTAAAATACCTATTTTATACTTTGACAATGGATACTGATAATATATGTACCTAGGAACCTGAGATATGAACTACAAAGTTTCTCCAAGATATAACCCTAACTTTCCAATTGCTATCTTGAGCAACACACTAGGAAATATTAAAGGGCTAAATGGCATGTTACTAACTCTTAAGAACAATGAAAACTGGCAAGGGGAGATAGCAGTATAACTTGGGAGGGTCTTGGCTTAAATAATATTTAGATAAACATAGATGAGATAAAATGTAGCACACATGGGGACTGGTGACTTGGGGGTAATACATCACACTGAAGGTTAACAAAACAGCAAAGAACAAAAAATTGAAAACTGACACTGAAAATGGAATTGATCATTTGTGGTACAAGCAGGGCGTCTGCAGAGAAAGAACTGTTTTAAGGGCAGGGAACTATGAACCAGAAAACTCCAGGGAATTGCCTTAACTATTGACTTTCAAAAATGGAATGACTTAAAAAGGCAATTGTGTCTTGGAACAACCAAAGAATACGTCAAGGGAACTATTACCTCCAGAAGAGCCTGAAGATGCACTTGCTTTGTCTCAAGATCCACCTCACATCCTCACAAGACTCAGAGATAAGCAAGACCATTGCCAAGACCAATGCAGAGTAGACTGAAGCACTGCAATTAGAGCTAAGTAGCTTCCTAATAACATTTTGAATTTATATGGATAATAATAGCTGCTACTTTAAAAATATAATCTACCCAGCCTCAGCCATCATGAGACACTACGCAACTCAGTGAGATCCTATTTCTAAATAAAATACAAAATAGGACTGAGATGTGGCTCAGTGGCCAAGTGCCCCGAGTTCAATCCCTGGAACCAAAACATATATAATACATATTTATATTATTATTATATATAATTATATATACATAATCTCCCTGTTCTGGGCATTGAACTTTACTACCATTGTCACAGATTGTCATCACAACCTTGCTTTATAAACATTTACCATTTTTAAAATGAGGAAACCAATCAAAGAGAGAAAACCCCCATTATGCAGTTATTAAAAGGTGAACCAGAGCCAGGCGTAGTGGGGCACACCAGTAATACCAGCGGCTCAGGAGACTGAGGCAGGAGGATTGCAAGTTCAAAGCCAGCCTCAGCAACTTAGCGAGGCCCTAAGCAACTTAGAAAGATCCTGTCTCTAAATAAAATATATATATATATAAGTGGGGCTGGGGATGTGGTTCAGTGGTTGAACACCCCTTTGTTCAATCCCCAGTGCCAAAAAAAAAGGTGAATCAGAGCTGATATCCACAGCTGTCCCCCTACCAAGTTCACATTCTTTTCACTACATTTATGTCACAGAACTTGCCTGGAGAGCTTTCATTTCCCCAGCATTTTACTATGAATATTTTCAATCATTCAGAAAAATTAAAAGAATGTGACAAACCCCCATATATCTAACCACCTACGATCTGCTACATCACACTTGTCTATCTACAAATCTATTCTTAATTTTGATGCATGTCAAAATAAATTGCAGGCATCAGTACATTTCACCATAAACATTTCAGCATGGATACTGTTAGTGTTCAACATTCGCTTTCAGATGTTCTCCTCAGAGATATGCTTAAATATAATTGAATGCACAAATCCTAAGTGTACCAGTCAATGGATTCTATATATACTTGTGTAATCCAAACCTTTATCAAAAAGCAGAACATTACCCTCCCCCAAAAGTTTTACTCATCTCTCTCTCTCAGTCAATTTCCACCCCATCCCAAAGGCAACCATTGTTCTTAATTTTTTTCCACCATAGATTATTTTGCCTGCCCTTGAAGTGCATTTTTTAATGCATAGCTCTGGGCTCTGTGCCAATCTACTGAAAGAGAGCCATTATGTGTTAAGTTTAGGAATCTATGTACTTAACAAGCTCATCTGAAAATTCTTATGCACAGAAAATTTGAGAGTCACTGTAGTACATCAGTCTCCTTTTCTGTGTGCCAAGAGATATAATCTGTTTTATTCATGATCTTCTTGTTATACAACCTAAATGAAACTAATTCTGAGTAATTCTTCTCTAGTTAGTCTTCATTGTCAATAATCATGTGCACAATAAATTACAGCTACTTAAGGAATGAAACAATCTGATTTATTTATATAAATACTACCAAGAGCAAGATGGAGGGCATAATTATTTTAAAAAAAAATGAGTCAAGAAAACAGTACTACTATTGGGGGGAGGGAGAAAAAAAAGAGATATTCTAGATCAATAGAATCAGATTAGGAATACATAACACAATTCTCTTAATGCTTATCACATGGATCAGTCTCAATCTTCTACTTAGGAAAAATCAGGCCAATCAAATTTTTAGGAGTTTATAGGGTTGTTTTAGTAGCAAATGGTAAAAATCTAATCGAAACTATCTTAAGCAAAAGAAAAAATATAACAGTTTGTATAACTGAAAAATATGGGGGTAGATGAGGTTGTGGCTCAATGGCAGAGTGCTTTCCTAGCACATGCAGGGCACTGAGTTTGTTTTGATACACAGCACCACATAAAAATAAATAAATAAAATAAAAGTATTGTGTCAAACTATAACTAAAAGAAATTATTTAAAAAAATATGTAGGGATAGAGATGGCTTCATCAGTACATAGTCTACATTGTGTGTGTGTGTGTGTGTGTGTGTGTGTGTGTGTGAGAGAGAGAGAGAGAGAGAGAGAGAGAGAGAGAGAGAGTTAGTTTAATTTATAAGTGATAGTGTGATTTTGCCTTCTTTCATGTTGATTCCAGTGATGTCAATGTCAGCTACCAGCGATGACTGGCTTACTCCCCATGGACTTGGCACACACAATCATGAAAAAAAAAAAAAAAGAACATCCTTCCAAGAAATTCTTGAAAACCACTGACCAGAGACTTGTAGAACAGAGTGTGTGATGACTCTCACTTCAAGAGGAAGGTGACCAAGAACCAGGAAGTGGCTCAGCAAAAAAAAAAAAGTGCTGTACCCTAGAATATATAACATATAATATCTCTTGGTATGTAATGTTTTTTCTTCAAAATCATAGATTATTCAAACAGGTGGACAACAATTCATTGCACATTTCAAAATAGCTGGTAGAGGGGATTTTGCACTTTCCTAAAACAAAAAAAAGTATTTATATTTGAGGTGATACATGTGCCAATTACCCTAATGTGATCATTATACACCATATACACATATTGAGATATCACACTATATCCCGTAAATACATATGATTATTTTGTAGCAATTAAAATGAAAATTAAATGTGATTAAAAAAAAACATTACCTTTAGATCCAGTCAAGGTCCCTGTCCTGAATTAGAAAGTTCCACATATCACAAAAATGAGCAAATTTATTTAAGAACACGTGGGTGTCTCCATTACTGAGGATCTGGTGCACAGAGATGGCAGAGAAGGAGCAGAACTCTACATATTCATTCTTAGGGTTAATACTGTTCAGGCCCCAGGGAAACTATTTTCCATATCTCTCACCTATGTTTTCAAAATAAAGGGCACCTAGAACCAAATGTTGAGCAACTAATTCAGAGTAAGAGGAGGATTTGAATATTTGAGTGTAGAAACATTTGGGTAAGTAATAAGAAAAGTCACCTTGTCAAATCTTTCCACTGAGAGAAATGCATTCACAGGTTCTTGAAAAATGAAAATTCATTCCCCATAAAACTTAGGTATCTTGGGCTGGGGATGTGGCTCAAGCGGTAGCGCGCTCTCCTGGCACGAGTGCAGCCCGGGTTCGATCCTCAGCACCACATACCAACAAAGATGTTGTGTCTGCCGAAAACTAAAAAAATAAATAAATATTAAAATTCTCATTCTCTCTCTCTCTCTCTCCCCCCCCCCCTTAGGTATCTTTTGCTTCTCCAGAGGCAGTTATAGGTCTACTGGCATTTGTGAATTGAACTTGGCATCCTCAACAGCTGCATAGACAATGAAGGCTATTAATTTATAAAATCTTTGTATTTGTATATACTTAGATCTAGATCAATGTGAGAAGATTGATTCAAATACTTTACATTGGTAACAAGAGAGTCACTGAACACTGAAATCAGAAAAAGTTTTATTTTTGTTAAAACTTTTAATAAAGTTAACTTTTAATTATAGTTATACAATTTATATTTCACTTATTCGTTTTGATAAATATTAATATCTCAGAAGAAAACATCTTGAAAATGAATGAATGAAATTTAAATTCTATGATTTGTTTTACATTTACTTTAATTCACATTTTGGCGAAAATATTTAAAAAATTTATCTTGGCTATAATTGCATTCTACTTTTTCAAACCTTTCAGATCTATTCAATACCAATATTGTCAATTCATAAATTATTTTTGTGAAATTTTTGACCAGAAAGCAAAGCAATTCTGCTGAAATAAGGGCAAGAAAAACAAATTTTATAAAATTAATATTATAATTATGTAGTTTTCTATTTTATTATTTATCCAAACATTGCTAATCTATCAAAAGAACACTGGGACATAGACAACAATCATAAATCCATCACCTTTGGTCTTTCATAGACTTGCAGTCATATTTGGTAAGATAGGAGGACAGAACATATTTTAATTTAATGTGTTCTCCTGGTTTATTATTTCCAGCCCTAGAAACTAAACCAAAGCATACTAATTCAATGCAGACTCTCTCCCACTATAGATACAAAAGTATTTGTATAAAATACAAAAAGAAAGAGAAAAAGAAAATCTGTAGATGCAATGGGTAAAGAGGAGCAAGTACATGTGGGGACACCAGACCTACATTAATAATCCTTGATGTATACTCACAGCTGGAAGGCTGCATCTATCATAAATGAAATGACAGACTTACTATTTGGGGCACAGGTATTTCTGAAATAACTGTATAAAGAAAGATAATGAATAGATTTCTCCCTTTGTGAAAACAGAAATTTTCAAAAATTAGCTTTTGGGCCTATGTAAGTATCAAGGAAATCTGTACTTTCCAAAAATGATGGCCAAAATGAAATCAAATTTTCCCATAAGGAATTGAAGTATCAAGTCTGAACAATTCTAGAGTTTAATTCTACTCAAGTAATGCCAGAATTCTAAGCTAACTGGATAACTTAAAAATCCCAGGGTGTTAGGCAGAGGCAAAGTAAAACTCCCATGGCAGGTTGCAGACAACACTGACACACTTGCAAAAAAGAAAAAAAATTAAAGTCTGTTGAAGATAAATTCACATTCAAAAACTATACATCATATAAGGAAACCATCTACTATCAGAGAAAGTCAGCAGATAAAACAAACTGGAATATGGACCATACCAAGAATTTTAGATACTAGAATAATCTGAGAAAGAGTAAAAGAGAAGGTATCTTTTTAATAAAAAGCTAATGAAAATATAGGGAAAGAACAGAATACTCTAGGGAAAAAGCTTTAGAGAAAAAATATCAATGACAATGAAATTAATTCTCAACAGATGGGTTAAAATACAGATTATTTAAATTTTAAAAAGAAAAAATAATGAGTACTATAGAAGATAGATCAGAAAGAATGATCCAAAAACAAATAAAAATAAAAGATAAGGGATATGGGATCACAGCAGAATGAGAAAGTTTAACTTACATAAAACTGGAAAGCTGGAAAGAAAGAACAGAGGTGATGTTTGAAAAGACAATGTCTTAAGAATTTCTCAGAATTGATGAAAAACATAAATCCTCAGATTAAAGAAACAAACACTAGTAATTTTTTCTTTTTTATGAAAAGAAAAAATTCATACCTATCTATATTTTTAATCTCATAACAATAAAAATAAAAATAAATCCATATCTATATACATCTTAACAAACATAGGAAACAAAAAAGACAAAGGAAAAAATCTTACAAGGAAAAAAATGGAGAGAATTTAACTATAAAGAACATTAGAAGACTTCTCCCCAGCAACAACAGGCATCAGAAGACAATAAAATATATTTTCAATGTGTAGAAAGAGCAAACTACAGCCTTAAAACTGTATACCCAGCTAACCAAGATTTGAAAATGAAAATGAAATAAATACATTTTTGCTTACCTGAAGACTAAGAACATGTATAATTCAAAGACTTTCACTGAAAGAAACTATTGAAGTATGTTCTTCATTATAGGTTAATTGAACCCAGAAGGAAAATGTTAAATGCAAAAAGCAATTGTGAGCAAAGAGATTGTAAAATACACAGTTATGATAAAAAGAATGTCTAACTTGATGTATAAAAAAATGTATAGCTGAATATAACACTAAAGATTCTGAACAGTGGAAGAGGTTGCTAATCAAGAGTTGGTAATCAGATAATGATTCTAAGAAGCTTGTATCGACCAGGTTAAGGATAGAGGTATTATTTGAGTTGGCTAAATCAAGTATGCAAATCAAAATTTAAGTGTAATACCTAAAGCCATAAAAATAGAATTTATAATTTCCAAACTAATAAAGAGGAGAAAGTAATATTCACAATAAATATAAATGAATTAAACTTACCAGTAAAGAAACAAAGATTCTCAAGTTGGATTTTTAAGCAGATTTTGTCAGCAGCAGTATGCAGATTACGGAAGATGTGATAATCTAGATGACACAGAAATTGTTGAAGAAAGAGATAAAGGAGATAAATTAGGATGTCCAGTTAAACATTAGAAATGCAAACCAATTAACGATCCTTATTTTCCTGTAAAGCTCCCAAAAAGAATTTTCTTGAAGGAATAAACCTGATAACACAAGGTAACAGAAGAGGAGATTTTTAAAAATGTGGAAAGAAAAGTTTGAAAGGAACACAGCTCAATAAGTGGTTAATTGATGCAGCAAAGCCTCAGGGTAGAAAAATAAATGAAACACAGAACCAGTCTGTGGAAGGAAAGAAAGCAATACAAAGTGCCTGATTCACACCCATAAATCCAAAAGGGCCTGAGTCAGATTTTGTATTGCTGTGATCAAAATACCCAACAAGAACAATCTGGAGGGCTGGGGTGGTGGCTCAGTAGTAGAGGGCTTGCCTAGCACGTTTGAGGCCCTGGGTTCGATCCTCAGCACCACATAAAAATAAATAAAGAAAATAAAGGTATTGTGTCCAACTAAAAAATAAATATTAAAAAAAAGAACAACCTGGAGGAGGAAAAGTTTATTTGGTGTTCATGGCTTCAGAGCTTCAGTCCATAGACTCCATTGCTCTGGGCCCCAGATGAGGCAGCACATCATGGCAGGAGAAGCCAGAGCAGGAAAACTGCCCAGCTCCTGGTGGGGTACAAGGAGGTGAGTCACTAGGAGTGTGCCCTAGAAGGGTTATTCTTCCCTGAGGCCCCTTTACTCTCCCATAGGAAATTAAATAAGTAGGTAGAAGAGAGATTTGCACTCCCACATTTTTTGCAGCTTTATTCCCAACAGCCATAACATGGAAATAACCTAAATGTCCTTTGACAAATGAATGGGGTTCCTATATACTATGGAATATTATTCTGCCCTTTAAAAAAAGGAAATAGTTCCATTTGCAGCCACACAGATGAGGCTAGAAGGTGTTACGTTGAGCTACATAAGCTAGATACAAAAGAGAAATACTGTGGGATCCGCCTATGTGGGTAATTTTAATAGTTGAACTAATATAACCTCAGAGTAGAAGGTTGGCTTCCAGGTTCCTGGATATGGGGTTTGTGGAATAGAGTGACAGCAGTCAAAGGGCATAAAGTTTCAGTTATATAAGAGGAATAGGTTCTAAAGACCCAAAGTATATCATAGTGACAGTAGTTAAAAACTCTACATTGCATACTTGAAATCAGCTAAGCAGATAGATTTTAAAGTAAATCTCAACACACACACACACACACACACACACACACGCACACACACAAATGGTAACTATGCAGAGGTGATAAATATGTTCATTATCTGAAATGTAGTGATCATTTCACAATGTTTATGTGTATCAAAACACCAAATTGTACACCTTAAATAAATAGAATTTTTATATGTCAAGTTATCAATGAAGTCGTTAGAGGAAAAACAAAACAAATTTAAGAATGAGAAAAGATAAGCTTTCTTTGATTAGTCAACTATTTTTTTAAGAATTGTATCTCACTGGGTACAGAGTGAGAGATTCCTAAAGTTGAAAGGAAATTAAGAATTCTTATAGCCTTTCCAACTCTGAATCTTGGCCTGAGGATAGAGGGTAACTGGGACATTAAAGATGAAAGAATTGCTAAGAGGTTCAAAGAAAACAAGAAAATATAAAAGAAAGAGAAGAAACAATTGTTAACTCTAGGAAAAGCAAAAGGTTACATGAGAAAGTCAATTTTTTCTTAGTACACTATGTGACTTGGCTGTGAATAATATTTATATAGTCATAATAAAATAAATGCTAAATTTTTCTCTTTAAAAGACTGTATTACTTCAAAAGGTTTCTGAGAGTCAGAAATCTAGAAGCAGCTTAGAGGCTCCAGGTCTCTCAGAAGGTTGTAGTCAAAATGTCTGATGAGGCCACGGCCCTCTGAAAGTTTGACGAGAACCAAAGGATCCATTTCCAAGATGGCTCCCTCCCATGGCTGTTGGCTTCACTTCCTTCCCTGTTGGCTGAATGCCTCAGCTCAAAACCGTCTGAGCCTTTACACAGAGCTGCCTGAGTGTCCTCATGACATGACAGCTGGCTTCCCCAGAACAAGTTATCATAGATAGAAAAAGACAGAGAGAAGGCAGAATGGAAGCTACAGTGTCCTTTATAACCAAATCTCAGAAATCTCGTCAGCTCTTCCACTGTTTTCTTATTTGTTAAAATAAACTCTGTAAGTCTAGTCCACATCAAGAAAGAGGTCTGTATTCGGTTCCACCTCTTGAAGGGAGATATCAAAGAATTATTGACATTTTCTAAACAAGAGCAACTATTACCATAGAGAATCCAAAAAAAAAATGAGTACAATTTATAATAATTAATGACAAGCTTAATTTACAAGGTTGCCAGAAGCAGAATAAAAATTAAAAATTCAATTGTATTTTTGTGTGTCAGAAAGAATTAGAAAATATGACTTTTAAAATATAATATAAATTAACAAGATGACACAAATATTAAAATAATGGCTGGGGATATAGAGCACTTACCTGACACACATGAGGTCCTGCGTCCAATCCCTAGCAGCACAAAAAAAAAAAAGTAAATAAGCAAATCAGTAATCTCCAAATTAATCTATAAATTTCCATCATACTTGATACACTGATTCTAAATTTTTCAAAAAGAGAAGAGGCTCATAAGTAATCAAAAAATACTTTGGAGGCTGGGGTTGTATCTCAGTAGTAGAATGCTTGCCTTGCATACACAGGCACTGGATTCGATCCTCAGCCCCACATAAAAATAAATAAATAGAATAAAGATATTATGTCCATCAACAACTAAAAAATAAAAATAAATATTTAGGAAGGGATGTGGATAAGGGGTAGGACTGGAGATCAAAATGGAGCAAATTATGTTATGTGCATTTATGAATATGTCAAAATGAACCCCACTATTATGTAAAACTATAATGCCCTAATGGAAATATAAATAAAAAATATTTGAAAATTAATAAACTAGAGAAGCTTGCCTTACCAAATATCAAAGCTTATTTTTAAAGCTATAGAAATCTAGAAAATGTGTTTAATATGATGATAGATAAATTAACTACTGGTTCGAAACATCAAGCCCAGAAATGAACCCGTACCTATTTAAACACTTAATATTTGGTAGAAATGACATTGCAGATCAATAGGAAATGATTGGATTACTTGATAATTTATGGAATACTTAGTTTTTCATATTTTTTAAAGCAGAATAGATTTTTATCTCATATACAAGTGGAAATAAGCTGAATTAAAGACATTTTTAAAAACTCAAAACTTTTCAAAATTGGAATAAAATTGTGAGATATCTTCATGACCTTGAAGTAGGGCAGGATCTTTTTAAACAAAATATACAAAATCATAATGTAGACAATAAAACGTTGACCAATTTACTACAATATTTTTTTAAAAAAATCAGCATAAGAATGAGAAATGACAAGACACAATTTGAGAAAATTTGCTTTCCATATGTAACACCAACCAAGGATTAGTACCACATAGCAATCAGCGGAAAAATTGGACTGACGATATTAATAGGCCATTCATGGAATGAAACGTGGGTGCACAAAAACATATGAAAGTATCTTCAATCTTACTGATAATGAGGGAAATTCAAAATTAATTACCATGTCACATTCATCACAATGGTAAAAATGCAAATCTAATATTCCAAATGTTGGAAAAACAGAAGTTCTCAAGTATTGCTGATGGGAACACAAGTTGGCACAACTACTTTGGGAAAACAAGTTAGCAAAATCCAGTATAAGAAGTCTGTTTCCTATCCTCCTCTATGATCACTTAATAATCATGGAGGCTTAGTTAGATGGAAGCAAGTTTGGAGTTTCTGCAAGAGTTCTGGAGAAAGAGCAGAAGAAGGAAGACGAATTCAGTGAGGAGCCAGATATCCATAGAACATTCAGCGGAAGATGCCAGCAGACAGATGGACAACTGTCTAGAACTAAGGAAAGATATCTGTATCAATGGATAAAGATTTGGGAATCTTTAGTGTCTAGACTGAAGGGATGACCCATAAATGCCTGAGGATGTATTTTGCTTCACATGTGCAATATTTTTAGCTCGGAAGGTGCTAAGTCACCATAAGCCATTTGGCCCCCACTGCTTTCGGCACTCCTGTTTCATCTGCTTGGGACTGAGGTGAGAATTCTGATGTGGGTGATGTAAGGAGCTACGGACCTACTTGGACCACCAAGTGGACCCAAATGCTTGAGCTTGAAATTTTAATTTTATAATACTTCTATAATCTGAGAAAATCAACTATGATGTATATTAATTATTCTCCTATGCTAATTCAAAAATCTCATGCATGAATGGGAAGGACAGTAGAATGAGACAGACATTATTACCCTACATATATGTGTAATTACCCTACTGGAGTGACTCTGTACCATGTACAGCCAGAGGAATGAGAAGTTGTGCTCCAGTTGTGTACAATATGTCAAAATGCATTCTACTGTAAAATAAATAAATTTTTTAAAAAGATATTTAAAAATTTCATGCATAGAATTCAATATATCAGATTTCCTTCTAGTGAATTTTATGGATTTTTTTCAAAGAGTTATAGGACTAGTATAGAGTAAGATCAGTAACTGGAAAAGAGTAGAAAGTTAAATCATCTTACTTTAATATCATTCCTAAGTAATCAAAAAAATACTCAGTATAGAGTGGAGTCCAGGCCTCAACAAGCTAGGAAGCCATCAGGCCATTCCTACTAAATTTTTGGCTTCTGTTTGGAACTTAATAAGGAAAAGAGTTTTTGTTGTTGTGGTGGTGGTGGTGGTGGTGGTTGTGGTTTGGTTTGGTTTGGTTTGGTTGGTTTTTTCGTACCAGGGATTGAACCCAAGGGCACTTAACCACTGAGCCACATTCCCAGCCATTTTTATTTTTTAGTTTTGAGACAAGGTCTCACCAAGTTGCTTAGGGCCTTGCTAAATTGCTGAGGCTGGCTTTGAACTTGTGATATTCCTCCCTCAGCCTCTCAAGCCACTGGGATTACAGGCGTGTGCTACTGTACCCAATAGGACCTCTTTTAAGAGAACTTGATTTGCAACAAGTATTAAGATGCAGTGAGTGGAAATGATTAACCACTCTCAGTAAGCATATCTAAGAAACTCATTCAGAAAATGCTTTTTAAAATATGAAGATTCCAGAGATAATTATTAAATGTTAGGGCTGAGCAGAGCTGATATAAAGTTGGGGGCAAATGTCAGCCTTGCTAGGACAGGGCTTGGAAAACAAAAAGGTAATAAAGTGATTTCAGGGCTAATTTTTTTAAATAATGTTAGAATTGATGTTATTCTTAGGGACATAGGGACGAATAGAGGGCTTCCTATTCAAAGCATTATACAATGCTCTTATCTTTAACCTCATTTCTGAACCTTGAAAGTGAACCTCCCCTTGAACCACCTGTCAGTTTTCCCCCTTTTAGAATCAACTGAAAACAAAAGTAAAATCTTGACCACTTGCTTCCTAAACAAAAGATGACTCAGGATTTAACTCAAAAGAAAACATATCAAACCACCATCTGACCTAGCTATCCCACTCCTCAATTTATACCCAAAGGACTTAAAATTGGCACATTACAGGGACACAGCCACATCAATGTTTACAGCAGCTCAATTCACAATAGCTAAACTATGAAACCAATTTAGGTGCCCTTCAAGAGATGAATGGATAAAGAAAATGTGGTATATATACACAGTGGAATACTCAGCCTTAAAGAAAAATGAAATTATGGCATTTGCTGGTAAATGGATGAAGCTGGAGAATATCATGCTAAGTGAAATAAACCAATCCCATAAAACCAAAGGCCAACTGTTTGATATGCAGATGCTAATTCACAATGGGGGTTCGGAGGTGGCACCTAGGAAAGAATATAGGTACTCTAGACTAGGCAGAGGGGAGTGAAGGGAGGGAAGGGGGTATGGGGAGTAGGAAGGATAATAGAATGAATTGAAGATTATTACCCTATGTACTTATATGACCACAGTACCAGTGTGATTCTACCTCACATACAACCAGAATGAGAAATTATACTCCATGTATGTATAATGCATCAAAGTGCATTGTACTTTCATGTAGAACGAATTAGAACAAATTTAAAAGTACAAAAAAAATTAAAAATGAAGGAAACCTACTCAACAGGAACAATGTCAGCCTTAGGTAAAGTCACAGTGCCCTGGCAGTTTAGGCCTCCCCAGTTTTCCTGTTTCTGGCCCTGATGTACAGACATCTCATGTGGGTATCAGAAAGAAGAAAGGAATCAAGACATTGCCATTCATTTGAGGAGTGACAAAATATTGCTTGTCCCTGACCTGGGGAATCCCAATTTGTTTCTGGAATTATTTGATTGTATAAATTCTGAAGACCTGAGAACTAATGCTTAAAAATGTTGCTGGCTCTCGGCCACCAGCAGGCATGAGCTTACAATACCTTTGTAAGTGGAGTCCAGGCCTCAACAAGCTAGGAAGCCATCAGGCCAATTGCTCTTCAAAGAACTTCAAGAACCTCTTGCAGGGGCAGACTGGAATACTGCTGCCTGGCTGCATTAGGTCTATGCACCCTCTGAGCCTGGGATACCCTAAGAAACTGCCAGCGAGTTAAGACCATTTGCCTGTACGAGGGATTTAGCCAAAATGTAAAGCTCTATTTTTTTAAATCTGCAGGTAGACAAGAATCTACGTCTAATAGCCAATTTATTTTCCT
Source organism: Spermophilus citellus (assembly GCF_964194105.1). Lineage (NCBI taxonomy): Eukaryota > Metazoa > Chordata > Mammalia > Rodentia > Sciuridae > Spermophilus > Spermophilus citellus. The sequence continues at coordinate 31,957,522 of NC_138185.1, read as the reverse complement.
GGTATCCAGTTTCCTAGGGCAAAGGGCAATGTGTGCATATTACTAAGGATGCAGGGAAAGAACAGCCCTTAAGAATGTGTACATGAGTGTTAGATACTTTTGACATGGCCTCTATCCTCATTCAATCTTTGATATCTAGATATTGCTTTTATACCAGTAAATGAGTAAACGTCTACTCTGCTAAAGAAAATTCTGTAACACAATGGTTCTCCATCTGAATTGTGCAAGTTCTCTAGAAATACAAAAAAAAGCAATTACTTCCCAAGTGAATAAAGGGGAAAGTCATGGAAGATGTCACATTGGAGCCTTGGTCTGGGAGCCAGATTGAGACCCTTCCACCACAGGCTCAAACAAAACGGTTATTTCAGGAGAGATTAATTGAGTGGGATGTATGGGGAAGGGTGAGAAAAACAGAAAAGGGAAATCCCAGATATTGAAGGATTTAGCAAGTCAAAGATTTTAGACTTCAACCCAGTGCTTCTAATGCTTTAATGTGCATAAGAATCAATGGGGAGTCTTATTAAGGTTCAGATTTAGGAATTGTGGATTGGGGCGAGAAATTCTGCATTCCTAAAAGGCTCTAAAGGGATGCAGATGCTGCTGGTCACAACAGCACTACTGTTGGAAGCTAAGCTAGAGTTGAACTGTCCAATATAGTAGCTGCCACCCCATGTGCTAGTTAAATTTAAATTATAATTAATTAAAATTAAATATAAGTTAAAACCTAGTTCCTGAGTTGTACCAAACACTTTCCAAAAGCTCAATAGGCTAGTAGCTACTGTACAGTACAAAGAAGAAATAGAAGATTTCAACTGCAAACTGAGTTTCTCTGAAGAAGTTGCATCTATATTAAAGATTCTGCAGGATGTTTGAACTTGGCTAAGGAGATCATCTTGATTGTGGAGAGATGGAATGCAGTAGGTCAAGAGTCTTAGGCTATCTTAGACCATTATCTTAGGCTACCTGAGACCATTTAATGTCAATTACCTTAACTTTTGTATCTGACCTAACATTCCCAAGACTGATAGATAAAACTTCGCAGAATGTGTCAATAAGCTCAGCAGATCTCTAGCCTCCACCAACCCTAAGAATGATAAAACATCTACAACCTATACAAGAGATTTCCCCATTTTTCTGGAGCCCACCTACCTGATCCTCCCACCATTGGAATTGGTCAATGTACTGCTTTGTGCTTTCTTTTGTTCTGTGACTATAAAATTCCATGTAAACTCTTGCATGGTAAAACATGTTGTTCCTGGTAGCTTGGTGTGAATTCTGCGTCTGTTGACTATGCTTCTGAGCCTTGGTCACTCATATTTGCCTCAGCAATTTCTTAGGTTCCCTTAAACAAAGTCACTATTTTTTATATCAATACCATCATCACAAAAGTTTCCATGGGTCAGGGCTGTGTCAAGAAAACAACATGGCACCATGAAGCATTTTCAGATGGGGATATGCTACCAGCTAGTGAAAATAGCTAATATTTAACACACTGCTTACTCTGAGCCCAAAACTGTGGTGGTTTTAAAATATATCCGTAAATTCATTGATATTCTTCCTTTCAACAGGTGGAGCTTCATTTAACTCTCCTCAAGTGTGGCCTCACTGTTAAAAATAAAATAGGACAGATATGATGGTGTGACTTCTGAGTCTGTCTTAAAAAACCATCTTGACTCCCAGGGATCACTCAGTCTGAGAGAAGCCAGCTGACATGTTATAAAGACATTTAAGCATCCCTGTGAAGTTGCTCATGTAGAGAAACTCAGGCAGTCAATGGCCAAGTGATGGAGCTCTTCTGGAAGAAGATAATCCTCTAGTCCTGTCAAGACCACTGCATTCCTAGCAGGTATTTTTCTTTTTAAGAAGTGAATCATGTATATTTAAGCTATACAACATAATATTATAAGAAATTCATATACAATAAAATGCTAGATAAAGTGGAACAGTTGAACGAATCATCATTTCACATAGTTGCTCATTATTCTCCCTGTGGCAAAAAAAAAAAATCTCTAATCCACTCTGTTATAATTTTGTTCTGAGGTGTCCCCCAAAAGCTCATGTGTGAGACAATGCAAGAAAGTTAAGAGGTGAAATGATTGGATTATAATAATTTAAACCTAATCAGTGCATTAATCCCCTAATAGGGATTGACTGAGTGGTAACCATGGGCAGGAAGATGTGTGGCTGAAGGAGATAGGTCATGGGGGTGGGGGTTGCCTTTGGGGTCTATATTTTGTTCTTAGTCAACCATTTACAGACTGAGACCTTTGAAACCATGAGCCCCTAATAAACTTTTCTACCTCTAAAATTGTTCTTGTCAGGTCTTTTTGTCACAGTGGTGAAAAAGCTGACTAAAACACACTCATTTAGCAATAATTCTGAATACAATACTCGGTTTTTTTGAAGGGGGAATACTAGGGATTGAACTCAGGGCACTCAACCACTAAGCCACATCCCCAGCCCTATTTTGTATTTTATTTAGAGACAGGGTCTCACTGAGTTGCTTCGCGCCTCACTTTTGCTGAGGCTGGCTTTGAACTCATGATCCTCCTGCCTCAGCCTCCTGGACTGCTGGGATTACGGGCATGCACCACTACGCCAGGCTCAAAACTCTATTACTCACTATAATCCTTAAGTCATTCATTAGATCTTTGGACTTGTTCATTATATTTGTTTACTACTTTGTATCCTTTGACCTACATCTCCCCCAAATCTAACATATTGACTGCAACTTCATGCCAGACCCTGAACCAAAGCTACTTCCAAATTCCTGACCCATAGAGACTATAATAAAGGATTTTTGTCTTCAGCCATTAAGTTTTTAAGTAATTAATTATATAGCAATAGACAGATGATATACTGTTCTGAGGACTTTGCATATTTTAATTTATAATAATCCTTTAAAAGAACCTAACTTATCCCCATTTACCATAGGGAAACCAAGACACAGAGAGTTTAATTAGATTGTCTAGAGTCACACAGCTAATTAGGAAGAGAGTGAAAACCTGGGAAGCCAGGGTATCCAATGTTTTGCTCTCAACTACTACTCTCTACTCTATCTCAGATCTATTAGAACGTGTCTATGGGGAAGGGGGCAGGGTGAAGGAAAGTTTCAGAGAACCACTGAAAGAAAGAGGACTTCCTTTTTTTCTAGCTGCATATTAGACTCACATGGGAAACTTAAACCAATGTCTGAGGCACAATCATTGGTAATCTTTAAAAAATGCCCTGCATCCCACCCATGATTCCAATGTTCATCAAAGGTCAAAAATGAAAGATAGCTGGATGTGATGATGCACACCTACAATCCCAGTGATAGGAGGCTGGGGAAGGAGGAGGGCAAGCTAGAGGCCAGCCTCAGCTACTTAGCAAGACCCTGTCTCAAAATTAAAATAAAAAGGACTGGAGATGTAGCTCAGTTGTAAAATACAACCCTAGGTCCAATTCCCAATACACACCAAAAAAAAAAAAAATGAAAGAGTTTTGCTACTCCAATTGCAAGCCCAAGAGCTTGTAAGAAGCAAAATTTGTATTTCAACAAGAGTGCCCAGGTGCCTTGTATAACACTGATGTTTGAGAAGCTCCACTCTAATCCCTACCTCGGGGCACATTTGATATGGACAGCAACTGTACATCAAACATATAGGTACATGTGGCATTTGCTGCAGGAACTGCAAACAAGTGCACAGAGAAAAGCTAAGCTTAGCATTTTATAAAACAATTCTTCAAAATGCCAAAATGATGGGAGGAAAGAAAACTTGAAGAGACAGGTGGGAAAATCAGGAGAGACCAAATAACTTCTCTCCATGTCGAAGAGAAATAAAGAACTCCAGGGGGTGATCAGTAAAAATTAGGGTGTCAGAGAAGAGCTGCCTTAAAAGACAAAAATCAAACAAGACAGCAAAATTGCTGTCATCGGTCTGAGGCCAGGGGTAATACTATACTCACTATATGGCTCTGGAGGTTTCTTGAGAAGAATGTGGAAAACTGCTTTATCCTAGCCTGGGCCATCTACAGTAAATAACATGCCAGTAAAAGTTACAACTTAAAAGGAAGAAAACAAATCTTCTTAACTTTTTCCCTATTCAGTTAGCAGGAGTATAGTTAGAGTTAATCCTCTATCAGAGATGACTAACTTTATGGCTCAACCATGGACTTCAAACTTTATCAGTGCAATCTGTTATTTAAAAAGTCGATCACATACAGTATTTCCCCTCATCCTCCACAAAGCTTCCAGCAAGGTTGGAAGGGAGTGCCATATCAATCCACAGATGAGAAAATGAAGGCCTAAAGCAAAGTATTGGTCGCATCCTCCTGCCTCAGATCAAGATAGGGGAACCCAGTTCCCATAGAAATGCTTGGATAGCACAAGTTTCTACTCTTTATCTGAAAGGAGACATAACTCAAAGGGTAAATCCAAACGCCTTTCAATACAGATCTTTGGACTTGTTGGCAGTCTACAGTGGTTGTGTGTATCAGATCACCTCCAGAGCTTGTTTCAATACAGACTGCTGGGTCCATTCCCAAAATTTCTATTTGAGGAAACTGAGCCATTGCCAAAGAATGTACCTTTCTAATCTGTCCTGAAGAGCTGCTGATGCCGTTGGGTCCCAAGACTACTGAAGAGATCCATCATAGTACAGCATGGTAAATAATGCTATGGCTTACAATTAGGGAACTAGAAATCTGAGCCAGTGTTGTGTGGCTCAAATCCCAACTCTGCTTCTTTCAAACTGTGTAAGCCTAGGTAAAATTATTTAACCTTTCTTTGTCTCTGCTTCTTTGTAAAATGAGGACAATTACAGGACTACCTCTTAGAGTTGTCATAATGATTAGAAACATTAATTCACATAAATGGTACAAAACAAAGCTTAGCAAACCATGAAAGTTCTCTCAGTGCCAAATCTGAATCAATACATACTAAAGAGAAGAAACTATTTTTGTACTAGCTTTAACCAGTGAAAGTATCTTTCCTTAACAGCATTTTTTTAAAAAAAGAGAGACGGAAAAAAAAACTATATTGTATTTACTTATTCGGCCACTTTATTATAAATATAAATCCAATTATCTTCTGTTCTTAAATATCACATATAAAATAGTGAGTCATCAAATGAGAGAACAGCATGATTTTTCTATGATCTGGAACCTTTTCCAAAGGTATAAGCAAACTTTGTCACAGTCTGTAGCTTACAATGCACTCAAAAGATAATAGTTCTTTTAAAACCTCCTTATAAACTGCAACTATTAGATAAGTGTTTGATAATCCATATAATGGCATAAAATGAAGAATCATCTGACAGGAAAAAAAGAAGTGAGAATTTCAAGGCAGAGCAATTTGCAGCAGGAAGTGGAGAGGACCCAGACAGGAGTTTGAGACAGGGAGATGAGGGCACAAGATGGCCGCCACTGCTTCAAGTGCTGGGAGACAGAGCCATCCTAAGATCAATGTGTGGAACCCTGTACCTAGAATGAGCCAGGGGGGAATCAACTAAAAGAATTTAGAAATAAATATCCAGACACCAGAAAAGGCAAACCCAGAGCTCATTCAAGGAGAATGAGGAAGAAGCAGGCAAAGGATGAGATATGGCATTGCCTGAAGGATCCAGAGGCAAATGTCCGTCTGTAAGTCTTTAAAATGTAGTGCTTTCTTCTTCTAATGAAAATATCATAAATTGAACTCTTGGCCCGCCATCATCTGGCTCCATTCTCTTCCAACTCAATTTCCTACTTCATCTCAACTATATTTTGTCCCAGTCAAACCCACAGCTTACAACTTTCCCAAAATACCATCTGATGCAGCAACAGCCATTCCTATGTTAACATTAGTCTGTACACTTGAAATGAGCTCCTCTCCTCATTGAATCCTTTCCACCCTTTAAAGCCAAATGAAAATCCACCTTTTCTGCTCTCCCAAAGTAAAATTAATTTCTCCTCCTTCTAGGTGCACGTGGCTTCTTTTTAGCCATCCTATTATCATATAGCATATGAGTTTTATGAGTACCCAACTAGCAGGCTGAACATGGGACATAACCACAGACAATGTTGCAGAGCCCTTCTTACTCACCATTTTCCTCCAGAATTTCCACCGCATATACCCGGGGATATGCCCTGGGAGGTATCTCTGGTGGTTGGATTCTAGACCATATAGAAGAAACATAAAAACTGGAATCAATGTTCCTTGGAACAAGTTTCCATCAAGTTTGGACTTGGATTGGTGAGTCATATTCCTGATTCCTTTGCCCCTTAAGTAGAACAACTCCCAGAGGCATATTCTACCCAGTCTCAGAGGTCTCCAGAATATTTGAGCCCAAGTTGTCTTGAGCAATAACCTGATCATTAAAGCACTCTGTGTTGGTTCCTTTCTCGATTCTCATTTTCAATTCCCTACCTCCAAATTCATATTTCCTAGGATCACCTTCATATAAATGCCTGCTCTAGTATCCTTAAAGTCTACCTGGGAGAATCCAATCTAAGACAATGCTCAATACATACCATTATTTGCTGAGATGACTTAAATTCATAGAAAAGGTAAAATATAAAAAGAAAAGAGAAGAAATCAAACTCCAAAAAAGGTGACTAAATATTAGAATAAATCTTCAAAGACAAAAAAAAAGAGCAGAATACAAAGTTCTTCCTAACCTGGAGGTTACAGATTGGAAAAAAGGGCAGTTAAGACTGATGAGACCAGATGTTTATGACACTGCTCTTCCCCAGGAGATCCTCACAAGCTTCTCTTGGAATCTCTTTGTAGAATCTCATTTCTTTGTAAAATAGCTACAAATAATTCATACAAAGAATTCATACTGAAGTTTTCTCATAGGTACTCTCAGGAAGTGTACAGAAATATTCCATTAAAGATAAAAATTATAGGATGACTGTGTGTTGAGTGGGATTTTTTCCTTTTATCTCACAGTTTTAGTGGAAGAACCAAACACTTGACTTTATCAGTGAAGATAGGCAAAGTAAAACTGCAGGAACAAAGGTTGTTTGGAGTTTGTTTGTTGGTTTATTTTGCTTCCACTACATCTAAGGAAGGTTTGGTGGGGGAGGGTACTCTGCTTCATGCTGTCACTCAGGTATCCAAGATGACAGTGACACTATCATCTTACCACTGCAATGTCTCAAAAACAAGTCTTCACAATTTGCCATAAAGAAGCAAAAGAGGGCCAGGGAAGTCAAGCACTGGGAATTAAATGCCTCCATCCAGAAGTGAAATGCATATTTACAACTCACATGCCATTAGTTGGAACTAGTCACATTGCCACAATAGAACTTGAAAGGAATAGGGAATTATGATCACTGTGTGCTCTGAACCATAGATTGGGAAATCAGTCGCATTCATGCAACCAAAGCAGACTGAATAACAGTCTCCAAGAATGTTCATGTCCTAATTCCCAGAATCTGAGAATATTTTACCTAACAAGTCAGAAGGGGTTTTGCAGATGTGATTAGGAATTTGGAGATGGGTAGATGATCCTGGATTATATCTGGGTGAACCCAATATCATCACAAGAGTCCTTATAAAATGCAGCAGGAAGGCCAGAGTCAGAGACGTCAAGGTGACAATGGAAGGAGAGAGGGGGACATCTGAAGATGGACTGCTTCTGACTTTGAGAATAGAGGAAGAGCCCAGGAGCCAAAGGAGGCAGATGCCACAGAAGCTGGAAAGAGCAGCAAACAGATTTTTCCCTAAAGCTTCCAGAAGACACTACTGACACAGTGACTTTTTAGACCACTGAGACTGATTCTGGGCTTCTGACCTCCTGAATTTTAAAATAATGAATTTGTTTTTAATCTGACAAGTTTGTAGTAATTTGATACAGCGATCATAATGCAATAGACTGAATGTTTATGTCTTCCTAAAATTCATATGTTGAAATTAACCCTCAAGGTGATAGTGTTAGAAGATGGGGGTCTTCATGGGAATTTATCTGAATGAATCAGATTAGTGTTCTTATTTTTTTTTAAATGTGGGGGGACCTCAGGGAGCTCATTCATCCTTCTACCATGTGAGGACACATCAAGAAATTGGCAGTCCACAACCTAGAAGAAGGTCTTCATTAGAACCTGACCATGTTCACACCCTGATCTCAGACTTCCCAACCTTCTGAACTGTGAGAAATAAGTTTCTGCTATTTAGAAGGCTCTCTGACTACATTTTCTTACAGGATACCAAATGGTCTAAGATACAGAGGAAACTAATAGGGGAGCCCTCCTTCAGGACCTCCTATGAGGTGACCAGCCTGCCCCTTTGACTATCAATCCCCATCATACACCTCCAGCCTCCATCAGAGAAAATTAGAAATTTGAAAAGTGTTAACAAGAATTCACTGGAATAGAAAGTTCTTTGGCTTGGTTTTCTGCTGCCCCAGACTTCCAGTGGAATTCCTCCTAGAGAATGTGGTACCCACAAGACAGATACCAGCTTCTCATTCCCTGGCAGAAAGTTGAAATTTCAAAACCCATTTGGTGTGGCCACTATGGCAAAGCATGTACAGGAGCCCTTAGAGTAATTTTCAAAAGTCACTGGGAGTAGAGAGGATATGTAAACACAGACTGGTGTCTGCTTCCTACCAGGAGAGATCTGAATGTGGGGAGGTGAGGGAATGGCTAATGCCCTCTACAATAGTCAGGGCAAATGCAGAGAGAGAGAGAAAGAGAAAGTCCATATGTTGAAATCCTAACCCCAAAGGTGATGAGTATAGCAGGTGAGAGCTCTGGGAAGTGATTAGGTCAAGAGGACAGAGCAAGTTTCAGGTCATGTTTTAGTGGGGCAATGGATAAACAGATTGACCAAGGAGATAACTGGAACACAAACTCCATGCATCTTGATGGCGTCCCTAAGCAGGGATACCTTTCAGGAAGAGGAAGAGGCTGCATGGGGTTTACTGCTAGAAGATGGAGGACAGGAGCTGATGAAGGATCCCAGAAGGGGTCAAGCAGTGAACCTATCCAAGGAACCCCAACTGTGTCCCACTGAAAATCCAGTATTCGGACAGCAGCCCATCATGGCAGAAACGGTGGCCAGCAGGAGTCACCCAGGACAACCACACCAAACACAAATTGAGAATAAAACAACCTGGAAACAGGAGGCAGATGCAGGCATGAGATAGTGAAAGTATAAACCATGACTCCTTCTTGTCCAGACCCCAAGCCATCAGTCTTCAGGCCTGGGCTGTAAGAATGCAAGATGGAAATTACTGACTTAGCTTGGACTGTATTTTATGACACACAAATGAGATGTTCTTACAATTGAAAGTGAGCAGAAATCTGTCATCAGGGAGAGGGAAACAAGAAAAATGTAACAGAGAATGTTTAAAGTCAGTGACAGAAGAAAAATAACCCCATTTCCTGTTTTTGCTTCCATCATCTTAGGATCGATCATTCAGTAAATCTTCTACATAAGCCAAAACAAAACGCTCTACAAATTCTTACCAGCCCATTCTTCCCTTTATAATACAAAAATTGAATGTAATCAATTCCCTTTTTCTATTTTCTCAATATCAATTGGTCATTTAATAGGCAGCTTTTCTCAAGACCAGGTTTTTAGGTATCCATATACTCTCATTTACAGGTAGCAGCAGAATCAACTACAGAGTATTTAAGCAAATATAAACTTTCATCATTTTGCAGAGCTAAAAGAGAGGCTGCTCCAGGATTAGTTAATTCAATGGTTCAATGACATCATAATCTTCAGAGTCCAAGATCATCTTGGCTTTCCCTCATAGTCAAAAAATGGCTGCTGAATCTCTGCTAACACACTCACTCAACAATGTCCAGAGATGCGAATACAAATGTGCTTTTTCTTTGGCTCTTCTTTTGAGATTAAAGAAAATGTGTGCAGATACATGTTGGCTGACCAATTTTAATTGTTACTGGCCAGAACTGGGTCATATGCCATTCTTAAACCATTCACTGGAAAAGAGGGGAAAAAAAAACTATAGTGATTAGCTTGGATCTAACAAGATTTATTCCTGGGAACCAGAATGGACTGAAGCCCATGGGCATCTGATACATGAATAAACTGCTGTTCTCAAAAGGGAGAGAAGGTGGGATCTGCTGATGGGCAACAAACAACTACGTAAAGTGAAGAGGGCTATTTGTCTTTCCAACTCAAAAGAGATGCTGTCAGCTGGGTGCAGTGGCACACACCTGTAACCCCAGTGGATCCGGAGGCTGAGGCAGGAGGATCGTGAGTTCAAAGCCAGCCTCAGCAAAAGTGAGGTGTTAAGCAACTTAGTGAGATCCTGTCCTAACAGAATATAAAATAGGGCTGGGATGGCTCAGTGGTCAAATGTCCCTGAGTTCAATCCCTGCTACCCCTGGGGGAAAAAATAAAATAAAAAACAATGAGATTCTGTCCAGGTTAGATCTCTAGAAGGTTCTGAGACAGGATTTACTGTAGGGGTGCAGTGAGGGGGAGCCAGGAGAGCAGGATGGGGCAGGGAAATTTGTTAAGCAAGAAAGAGGCCATCTCAGCCAGACTTTACCTTCACTCTGATTCCACAGAGAGCTCTGAAATATGAATCAGGGCACAAAATTGACTCCTACCCTGAGGCAAAGAGGCTGGCGTTTGGCACCCCTGCTTTTTGTCTCTCATCTGGACTTGCTGGAAGAATACAGACTCCAAGGCAAGGTGACTCCCTTCAATGGGGACAATGCTCTGGAGAAAGGGGCAGCTGTGGGTCATTAGCAGCCACCATTCACAACAGCTGGGCATGTGAGCTCTGGTCCAGCAGAGGGCATCTGAGCAGGGTACTATCAGTGTCTACCATGGATGCTGTTATGGAAATAAGTGAGGACCAAGAAACTTACCAGGCCTTCAGAACAGCACTCTCCCCAAAAGCCTGGCATGCAGGGCTCCTCTGGCAGGACCATTACAAAAAGTGTGGTCACCCCAGGCTCTGGGAAAACACCTGTTCATCCTCTCGAGAAGCTCAACCTTCTTGTTTGTTCCAAAACTCCGCTCCCAGTGGTACAGCCTGAGTTCCAGGTACTGCTTTCAAAGATTTTTTCCGGACATGGAACCCAAAACAAAAAGCATTCATGATCCTAATCTGCCCAGCTCCACCCTCTGCCCACCCATCTAAAGGTGCTACAGGCCATACCATCTGACTAACAAGTTTCTGCAACTGCTGGTCTGGTTCTCTTGGTGGGTCTGAGAGGTTTCATTCCTGAGTGGACAAAGCAATTGAACCTGGAGAATTATCTGCTTTTCTTTGCTGAAAACTGGCTAACATGAGGTTAAGACGGATCACCCAGAGCCTGTGGTCCAGTCCCAGCCTACAGCATATCATTCAACCATCACACTTTTAACCAACTGTCCAATGCCAACACTCTGACAGGAAAACGTTAAGCAACTCTGCCACTTTCAAATGTCACTCCAGATTTCCTCTGGGAGGAAAAAAAAAAAAAAGCCAAGCTACCATAATTCCTCTTTTTCACTAGAAATGGAAAGACATGAGAAGATACCAAGACAATGAGCAAGTCTTTCCAAATAATCTATTTTAAAAATTATGGTTGGAATTGCAATGTACAGATTAATTTCCTCTTAAAACATAGCTGGAGTTTGAACATAGGAAGAAAGAAGGCCTGAACAAATCAATTTTGGCAGAAGCTAAAACATCTGAAAACAACTCAATTTTTCTGGCTGCCATCTACAACAGGAAATGGAAAGAATTCTAAAGCCTACCAACAATTAATATCAGGGAAGTCAGTGCTTCTATTAAGCAAGCACTTGAAACAAGAATATTATTTTTTCTTGCTTGTTCTCTTCCTGCATTTATATCTTATTCCCTCTATCAGAAGGTCTCTTTCAGAAAGATTGAATTCAAGTTCATTCTTGTAGGTCCATTTCTGCCTCCATGCCTTGCCCACAGAAGGTGTTCCACCAATATCTGTGGACTTTATGAGTAAATAAAATCAGCCGAATTTTAGTTAAACCATTTTATGATCTGCTACCACCATCATTAACAGTACAACTTATCACTTACCCAACTAAGAAAAATATTGGAACGAGTCTTCTTAACACTTTAACACCTTGTGTATAAATGACTTGCCAAAAATAAGAAAAACTGCAAAGCCCTTCAGAAGCAAAAGTGTTCCCTGGTGCACTTCAAAAAGCTACAAATAATTCCGAGGGTTAAGAGAAATTCATGACATAAGGATGCCCTCTGCTGGGAGTTTTTTCCACTAAGTGTGAAAGACAAATTTCATGGACTTAACTACCCATCATATTTCCCACCGAAAAAAAGAATTATATTCTGATTTTTTTTCCTTGCGTTTCAATGGACAAAGGAAAACTGCTCACTTCCTGGTCCAATCGGAACTTAGTAATGGTGGAAGTAGCCAAAATCATTGAATTTTAAATTCTAGATCGTCCCTGTTTGTTTTCCCCTCTCCTCCCCACCTTCCTTCTCTGTTTCCTTATTCTAGTTGAATAATTTGTTGTCTCCTGAACAAATGTTGGTAGGAGCCTTCCTTTGGAGGAAGTTCTTCACAGTCCCCACCAATCTGCAAGACTGCTCAGAAATTCTCTCCTCCTATTAAATCAAGGCCAGTGGAAGAAGGATTAAAACCATCATCTCAACACCTATAACTTGAATCAACAGCGGCAGGGGTAGGACATGGAACCTATGGCTGGTGTGGACGATTTCTCATTTAGAAATAGATTCTGAGGTTTAGCAAAAATCTCCTGACAGTCTTTGAGATTTGGATTGGAGGAAAAAAAAACTGGAGAATGGTCAGCCAGTCCTCAGGATGAGAACAGTGTCTCTAAGGCACTCTTCCAGCAAAAAGGGGGTTTCTATGCAGGGGGTCAAGGGCATGCTTTCTCTTCCACTACTGACGATCCTACTTCATCCTCTTCTTCCTGCTTTAGTCCAGTTCTTTGGGAAATGGGACCCTAGAGTTGCCTGCAAATCTCGCAGAGAAGGTATTCCACCTTAGCATTTAAAGGCTGCTGTGTTCTCCTAGGAGGGAAGGTCTTGCAAACAGAACAAGGCAGCTTCAAGTCAGGGGTCTGCACTGTGGTTCCCACACTGTGACATACATGAGAATCTCCCGAAGAGCTGATAAAGAACACAGAGGCCCTGGCCCTTTGAAGTGGAAGAGGACTGGCCTTTGTAAGTCTACCAAGTTTCCCCGAATGACCCTGGTACACCCCAAATACCATTTGCATCAATCTCCTTTAGCAATGGCTTTGCTGAAATATTAGGATTCTCTGGAGGTGCAGAAATATATATTAATATATCATATATTTTTATATATACACTATGTTGGGAAAAGTATAAACAGCAGCCGTACCCCAGAGAAAAAACCCCAACATGGCGCCTAAGGACTTCTCCTTCCTACCTTCTTCTTCTCTGCAGTGGAGCGAAAAGTTCCCGCCCTTGTGAACTCTCCCCTTGGCGCCAATTTCAAACCTCGCTGGCGGGGAACCTTAGCCCCAATAAGAACTAATGCCTGGGCGCGGGAGCTGATATCTGGAAGAACTTGCCAATAAACGGGTGGCCTGCCATTTATCTAAGCCCTACCATCTCCCCTTTAGTTCTATATAAGCACATAGCTTTTTGCAATAAAATTGGAATTCTCCCGGCGAAGTGTCTTTGCGTGGGGAATTCTTTCACACTATATATAATTGCATACGTAGAATCTATATGTAATTATGAAAGGTGAGTTATTTGGTTGGTTAACATGATCAGAAGCTGCAGAGTCCCACAATGGCCACCTGCCAACTGAAGAGCCACAGAAACCAGCAGCTGCTCAGTCCAAGAAGCTGGATCCTCAGAACAAGAGGGACCAACGATGCAGGGTGAGACCCAAGGCCTGGAAGAGCCCTGGAGAGGAACTGGCGTGTCCAACTCCAAGAGCTTCTTCCCTGAGTGACGCGGCAAAATATCCATCCGCTCATCTTGAAGGACGCAGCTACCGCGCACGGACAGGCTTTCTCCTTCCGCTCCATCCGGGTCTCCAGCCTGTCCACAGTCAGTGCCGTGGGTTTTTCCCACTCGGTTTGCTGTCGCGTTCCCATGGTGTCTGGAAACGCCCTTGCAGACAGTGTGTGCTTTATTAATTCCTAGGTTGTCTCTCATTCCAGTCAAATTGACCATCAAGATCAGCCATCACCGCTGGTGAAATGGGAACTATTCAACTTCCAGTACCTAAAGCTCCTGGGCCCGGGACAGCTCTTGGATGTGCAGTGGTTGCTCTTCTCTTTTTTCAACCCTTCCTTAAGTGATGAGGCCTCGGCAGTCATTAGCGAGGCTGACACATTCCCGTTGCCCAGTCTCACCTGTGGGGAACACTGCCATTGCTCTGCTTTTACACTTAAACTCTAGAGGGCCATGCGAGTGTCTTTGTTTCCAAATTCTTAAAGAAATGCCAACCAGGTGTTCAAAACGAAAGTTGGTACTTAGTTACTTACTTTTTTTTTTTTTTTTTTTTTTTTTGCCAACCTGAAGTCAACCTGAACGCAAAGCTAGAAAGAATGAGCAGGGTGGTCATCATCAGGGAGGAGGGAGGAGGGGGGACAGAGGAGACCCAAGGCAGTAAAGACTCCTGTGGACTGAAAATCTGCTCACCCTCTCAATCCACAGAGAATCAATCCATACACGTGCCTGATGAGATTAAAAGCACAAATGAATGATATCAACTTGACTGAAATAACAAAGGAGATGTCCTCACCTCTTGTGAAAAATCTAAAACTTTTCAGAGAAATGAAAAACTGAGTAGTTTTATGGTGCTATGCCAAGTTCCTGCATGCCGAACATTTCCTTCCTTCTTGGCCTTCTCACCGAATTGGCCTTTCTTTTCCCCTCTCCACCTGTTACAGTGCAGGAGATATTTCCCCTTCTGGCAAAGACCAAATGTGGCTCTCTGCCGGTTCTGCTGCCCTCCTGTCTTCTGGGATCCCGCTCCACCTGCAACCTCTCTCTTTCTTGCAACTTCAGTCTCCCTCCTCCTAGGATCTTTTCTTCAACAGTAAATCACATGCTAGTAAAAACATTCTGTAGTCTGTCATCCAACAACAACAAAAAAAGCCCTCTCCTGACTCCCTCCAGCTGTTGTGCTGTTGTGATCTCTCTATCTCTGACTCTGATAAGTGTGTTATATATAATTTTTTCTTAAAAATCCTCATGAGGGATCTCATTTTCAGCCTATTTTAACCAATCACCTACTCCCACTGCTCTTCCAGAACAACTCTTACTGAATCCCAAAGGCCTCCATGGTGCCGTCTGTTGGATGATTCTTTTTTTTTAATTGATTTTATTTTTTAACTACATGACAGCAGAATGCATTACAATACTTATTACACATATAGAACACAATTTTTCATATCTCTGATTGTATATAAAGTATGTTCATACCAATTCATATCTTCATACATATACTTTGTATAATGATGTCCATCACATTTCACATCATTGCTAACCCCCTGCCCCTTCCTTTCCCCTCCCACCCCTCTTCCCTATCTAGAGTTCTCTATTCTTCCCATGCTCCCCCTCCCTACCCCACTATGGGTCAGCCTCCTTATATCAGAGGTAACATTCAGCATTTGGTTTTTGGGGATTGGCTAACTTTATTTAGCATTATCTTCTCTAATTCCATCCATTTACCTGCAAATGCCATGATTTTATTCTCTTTTATTGCTGAGTAATATTCCATTGTGTATATATGCCACATTTTTTAATCCATTCATCTACTGAAGGGCATGTAAGTTGGCTCCACGGTTTATCTATTGTGAATTGTGCTACTATAAACATTGATGTGGCTGTGTCCCTGTAGTATGCTGTTTTTAAGTCCTTTGGGTATAGACGAAGGAGAGGAATAGCTGGGTAACTTTCATCTTACTTCACCTTTGGTACCATTCGGCACAGTTGCTCTCTGTTCTTCTTGGAACACTCTTCTCACAGCTTTTGGGATACCTGGTCTACCTCATACTTCCCTAATAATCACTTCTCAGTTTTCTCTGATGACTCTTCCTCCTCTGATTAATGCATCAGTGGGGGCTCTATCCTTGACCCTACTCTCTTGGCATGCTCCATTTTCAACATAGGTGTTCTTACTCCTTTCCAGGGCTTTAAAGAACTTCTGTGTGCTAAGCATTTACACATCCTACTTCCAGAATTTATGGACTACAAATGCCAATTTGACATTTCCACTTAGAAATCAAACCAAACCTGTCCAAAACTGAATTACTGATCTATCCCTAACCAACCTGCCCCATGTCTATAAGTGACAGGTCCATTCATCCAGTTGCTCATTCTAGGACCTAGAAGCCATGCTAGCCAATCTAGTCCTTGTCTACTACTACTCCAGCCTCCCCTCATCACCCTTCACCTCACACTGTGCCCAGTCACCCTGGGTTTCCTTCAGATTCTTGAACATATGAATTCTTTCTCAGAACCTTTGTTCTGCTGTTCCTTCAACCTTGTTTGCTGCTAAACTTATCTACCTCCAAAATAATGATCCTCCACTATCATATTAAATGTCTCCTCATCAAAGAAAATCCTCTGTGCCTCCAATTTATGAAACCCTGGCCAGATGCAATGATGTAACTCTATAATCCCAGAGGCCCATGAAGCTGAGGTGGAAGGATCACAAGTTCAAGGTAGCAATGTCCTTCCTCAAAATAAAAAATAAAAGGGGTTGGGTATAAAAACAAAAGCAAAAAAAAAAAAAAAAACTCTGCTTTCTCAATACACCATACATATTTCCTTCAAGAGGATGTCTGTTATTAGTCTATAGTAGGAACTCAATAGTATTTGTTGAATGAACACACACACATTATATAAAAAGACTTTTTAAATGCTGAGGAGCAACAAACACTAAACATTTTATAAACATGAATAATTCCAGATTGGATTCCACATTCCCAAATGTACCACTAAAGTGATTATAGAATTATGATCTGGGAACAATGGAATAATCCCATTGTGGTTTCAAAAGATGTCAACATGCACATGTTTAAAGTCATTGCTATACTGTAGCAACACGTGCACACCCATGTATACAACGGTCTGAGTCATAAGTAGCCAAATTATGGAACCAGCTTAGGTATCCATCCACTGATGAATGGCTAAAGAAAATGTGCTCCATAAAAAATGGAGTTTTTATTCAGCTGTAAAAAAAATGTCATTCACAGGAAAATGAGTAGAATTTGAAAGCATTACATTAAACGAAATAAGACTTAGAAAGTCAAGGGTCCTCTCATATGTAGAAGTTAGAAAGAAGAAAAAAGGGAAGCTGTCTTATGAAAATAGAATGGAGAACAGTGGTGTAGAAGAAGAGGAAGGGAGCAGGGGAGGGAAAGGGGAGGTACTAGGGAATTAAATTGCTCAAATTATGTGCATGTATGAATATGTAACAACAAATACCACTATTATGTATAATTATTATGCATCGATAAAAAAGAGACAATGTTTTTAAAAAAGTCATTGCTAACTATGTTGTGTGATGAAGTACACATAGGAGCAGGGAATTGGGGATGAGATTTAATAATAACTTTGTACTCCCAGGGTTCCCATGCCCCTGGTATCAGTTTTCAGATTTCTCTGATAGCAATGTACCTGCCTACTTTTATTTTTCTTGCTGAGAGCAGAATCTAACCTTTTACTTTTATAATCTTGATATGTTTAGCTCATTTCTCTCATTTGCAGTCCAATCAATAAAATTTATGGTCCTTGCCACTGGGTTCCCTCAAGGGACTTAGACTGGTTTGCAATAAACCATATACACCCAAGCTATATGGTGGGCCATCACTAAAAGGTGAATGATGATCATTTCCAGGGATGTAGGTGAGACCTCAGGAAACTTCAGTTTACGTATTGTTTTAATGTTTCCAAGGAGGATGTATTACCCATAAAATCAACATAAATAAAGCAATTTTCTATGTAGAGAAAAAAACACAGCATATGCACAGGAAATTATTAACTTACAGGAAAGTTGGCATCTGATCTGTCATAATAGTGACCTGGCAAACGTTTTGACCTATGTTTACAAGGACAGCAGACAAGAGCAGCTGAATGGCTAGATTCTGGATTTTTTTTTTTTTTACCCTTGTCCTGTTCCAGAGCAAGGCCCTAAAGAGAAGCTTCAGTATCTCAAAACTGGGTTCTACAGACTCGTGTATTTAGGGTCCTTGAGGGTTAGGGAGAGCTAAATGACTCAGTGGGAACAGTAGACACAGCTATTCACACAATGAGTTCCAATGTCTGGAGAAAAAAAAAAGCTAAGAAGGACACAGTTTGGGGACACACTCACTTTGTATCCTGAGATTCCTAGCTATTTCTGAGTAGTCTATGATTTAAAGGACACACTGCCTAAGAACTTTTATCATTTTTTTTAAACAAATGGATAGCTGGTTTAGCTTGACCCAAGGATTAACTCTACTTAGGTGAAGATGTCCAAACCACTTGTGTCTCTATTTTGGCATTAATCTAATAGGAAGGTAGAGAGGATGAGGTACAATTTGGCTAGACATCAGTGTAAAGGATTTCTCTAAAGGGTGCAGAAATGGGAATCTGAGCTCAAGGATTCTAGAAAACTAAGGTGGTTCCCCAGCAGAGAGATTGCAAGAGCTGCCATATTGCACGCTGCCCAATGGAGAGGCCCATGTGGCATGAAACTGAGACTCTGAACCCTGAAAATTACTGCATGAGTGAGTCCAGAAGCAGATCCTCCCCAGCCAGATGAGATGATTGCAAGCCCTGACTGACACGTGGCTGCAGACTATGAGACACCCTAAGCCAGAGGACACAGCCAGATACCCAACCCACAGAAATTATAAGATTTAAAAATGTAATTTTTTTATTATTTGAAGCAACTGATTTTGGGGATAATTTGTTACACAGCAATAGAAAACTATCACAAAAGCACAGTGATCTATCCAGTATAAGGTAAAAAAAATAGCTTCCAACATTCCTCAAAGACTTTATCTCCATTGCTCTACTTTTTCTTAGAAATAAGAAAATAAATACGTGCAATCAGGAAAATAAGGAAAGCAAAGTGAAAAAAAAGAGAGAATTCCTAAGATTTTTTTTTTGAGCCTAAGAATCAAGTTTATTTGGCTAACGCCTGGTGGGGCCCTGAACCTAGAAGAAGGTGTTGGGCCTCTTGGTGGTGAAGCGTGGCTTGTGCTGGCGACGCAGGACCCGATGGGGCAGCGGGAACTTGATCTTGGAGTCGTGGAACTGCTTGACCGCTGGCCGCCGGCACTTGCTGGCCGCAATCTCCTCCACCTTCACGATCTGGATGGAGTGGGCCCGGGCACGGTGCCGGGCGCCCATGTCTCGGTCTGCACAGGGGGGAAGGGGCAGTCAGCCAGGTAGTAGCCTGGGGGCTCCACCTGGGGATGACTAGAGGTCACAGGCTCTGGCCCCCGCAGGCCTGGTCAAAGGAGTGTAGAAGCTCCAAATTCACTTTGAGGGGCACAGCCACAGCCTCTCAAAGGCGACGAGATCCACTTGCTGTGCGCACCTCTGTCCTAAGATTTTTTTTAATTAAAAAGTTGGGGGAGGGCAATGCCAGATCATCAATCAGCAGGAAGCAACGCGCTCAGGCTGGAACACAAAATTTAAGAGATCCAGGAAGGACATCTTCAAGGAAATGAAGATGACCTTAAGGAACAACCTAATGTTTCTTAAATAAATTAAAAAGAAAAGTACCCCTCTGGTGAACATTTGGGGGTAGGTTGGCAACATATAAAGAAAAGTAAAGGAAGAAAGAAAGAAAAAGAGACTACTGTCAAGAAAAAAATATAATTCAAAAAAGAAAATATAATAATAGTATATGGCTTGATGCATGAGTTTGCTAGGGCTATAGAAAAAAAGAACCACAAACCCAGTGGTTTAGACAACAAAAGGTATTGTTTCGCAGTCCTGGATACTACAAGTCCAAAAGCTATGAGGAAGGATTGGTTCCATCGCTCTCCCAAATTCTGATGCTTTGCTGGCACTCTTTGGCATTCCTTGGCTTGTAGAAACATCAACCCAGTCTCTGCCTTGATCTTCTTATGGCATCTCCCTGTGTGCATGCCCATCTCTGCATTTCTCCTTTTAAAAGGAGAACTCTAATCATATTATATTAGGGTTATCTTAACTTCATTAACTCTATAAAAATCCTATATCCATACCTAAAATATGGTAACATCCTGAGTGCTGGGAGTTAAGACTCCAATGTATAAATGGGGGACATAATTCAACCCATAACTCTTGAAATAACCCACAACATAAATACTAGTGAGCTACAAAAAAAAATTGCTTAAATGTATTTGAGGAATTTAAGGGACAAAAATGTGCATGTGTGCACACAAGAACATGTGTGCAAAAAAGCATGTGCAAAGGGAGAACTGTCTTAAATTCTCATATTCCACAGTAGAAAATTAGGTGCCCTTCAACAGATAATGGATAAAGAAAATGTGGCTCATATACACAATGGAATATTACTCAGCCATAAATAAGAATGAAATTATGGCATTTGCTGGTAAATGGCTGGAACTGAAGGCTATCATGCTAAGTGAAATAAGCCAATGTTCTCTCTGATGGGCAGATACTGACTCACAACAGGTAGTGGGGATGAAGGAATAGAGGTTCACCAGACTAGACAGAGGGGAGTGGGGGGAAGGAAGGGGATGTAGGAATAGGAAAGATAGTAGAATGAATCAGACATAACTTTTCTATGTTCATATGTGCTATATGACCAGTGTAACGCCACGCCATGTACAACAAAAATGGGAAGTTATACTCCATGTGTGTATGATATGTCAAAATACATTCCACTGTCATATATAACTAAAAAGAACAAATTAAAAAAAGAAACTAGGGGAATTAAATTGGTCAAATTATGTGCACATCTGAATATGTAACAACAAATCCCACTATTATGTATAATTATAATGCATTGATTAAAAAAAGAGACAATGTTGGGTGATGAAGTACACATAGGATCAGGGAGTTGGGGATGAGTTTAGTTTCTTATAATACCAGATAATACCAGAAACTGAAAAAAAATTAAATCAAGATAGATACACATGATATTTAGAAATACAACAGCAGATGTCTTAATCTGTACTGATTCTCTAAGATACAACTAACATTCAATAAATTCTTTTCTGCCTGATCTAGGCAGAATGAATTCAGTTCTTGGTAAATGTGGGACACTCATTGCACTGATGCCCCAATTAATGGCATACTTTTATCCATCTGTTTGCAATATGATTTTTAAGCTCTTCTCAACAACAGGAAGAGTCTGTCTCACCTTGCCTTATGACTTGCTTTGGCAATGTCATTACTTCCCTAGAATTAGGAAGCTACTTAAAATATAGTACCATGTCTTTATTGATAACAGGCAATATTCAGGTTCAATACCTCAAGTTCAATGGGTTCCAACTCACTTCTACTGAGTACTTGTTGATCACAGATAATAGTGTGCCAGTTATGAGTTTGAGGACCCTGAACTCCAAATCCAACCTCACTGCTTACTCCACAAAGAAGGAAGAGGGACTCTGTGGCTATTCCCCGTTTGCCAGCTGGGACAATAGGAAGTATTGTCAGTGGGTCTCGTGCATTCCTCCCACCCAGCTCCCTCAGCAAGTGGCTGCTCCAGGGTCCAGTTCTTGATGTGGATGATGTCTTCTGCGTGTAACAAGTAGCAGCACCCATCAGCCCGCAGCAGCTTGACACCACCAAGGCACTGCTCTATGGATACCCAGCAACCCAGAGAGCAGGTTTCCAGCAAGTTCCTTTGGCATAACACCTTAGCCAATACCTACCATCCAGGAAGCCACAGCATTGTCTTCCCAGCAAGGTCAGAGTGATAGCAGGAGCCAGAGATATGCTAGGTAGTCAGGATCAGACCTTGATAAGAGCAGAAGATTGCGTGGAGTCTGTAATCAGTACCTTCATTAGAGCCTGAAGGTATGTACCTGAGCCAATCCCTGGGGAGAAGTGGCACATGATCAAGCAAGTGATCAGCACTGCATGATCCACATCCTGATTGGACACAGGGTACATGATCACTGAGCATCTCACTCTGATTGCATGTAGACACCCTCCTCCCTAAATGTCATCAGCCAACAGATTTAAAGGTCACCTCCAGCAACACCATATAAACCCCTAGATAGTAGCAACTTCCTGGTAACCCCTCCCTTGTAGGAGCTTTTCTTCCTTTCCATTCCCAAATAATTTATGTTACTTTTCTTTTACCCTCAATTGTTCATGGGTCTCATTCTTTGGATCTGCAAGACCAAGAACCTACACCTCTCTGCCTCTCAAGAGGACCTCAGAGGGAACACTCCACTTCCATCCTTTCTTTGGAATAACAACTCAACCCTAAGCCTAGTAACTACTCCTCACATCTGCAATTCTAGCATTCTTTACAACTCTGGTTGCTTCTCATAGCCAAGTTTCCATTATTTTGATCTTCTGCTACGTAATTACTTCTCCATATTATTGGGGTTTTCTTAAGTATTTAACACTAAAGATTGCACAGGAAAGGGTCTAATATAAGCACATCCCCAGGTGGGCATGGTGGCACATGCCTGTAATCCAGCGACTCAGGAGATTGAGGCAGGAGGATAACAAGCTCAAAGCCAGGCTGGGGAACTTGGTGAGATCCTGCCTCAAAATAAAAAGGGGTGTGGATGTCACTCAGTGGTAGAGCACTCCTGGGTTCAACCCTCAACACCAAAAGAAAAAAATAAAAGTAAAAAAGCACATCTCCACAAAGAAGCAGGCTTACAATTCCTAGGTAAACAGCCAACAGAAATGTATTCACGTGCTCACCAAGACTTGTATAAGATTGTTCGTTTCAGCACTATTTTTAGTAGTCATAAACTGGAAATCACAGTTATATTAAAATGGATGAATAAATCATTTAGTCACAAAGTAAAATATTATACGCAACAGTGATAATAAATGAACATGGGCTAATCTCACAAAACAAGGTTGAGAAAAAGAAGTCAACTCTAAAGAATACACACTGCATGATCTCAATACATACTGAATGATTATCTGGTTTGTTCAAGTATAGACAAAACTGATATGGTGTTAAAAGGAAAAAAGTGGTTAAACTAGGTAGGGATTGGGTGGGAAATGAGTAAAATGGGCCATGAGGCAGGTTCTGAAAAGCTAACAATGTTGTTTCCTAATATGCATCCTGGCTTCCTGGGCACGATGAATTTGTGAAGTCCTGTAAGTTACTTGTTTATGGTATGTGTTCATTTTATTTATATATATATACTTACCAATGGAAAACCAATCCATTGACAGATGAACAAATGCATATATCCTTAGTGGTCCCCAATGTTATTTCTCCAATTTTCTTTCCTAGAGAAATTCTTAGTGAGGTCATCAGGAGGTGGGTCCATTCAGGTCCTCTGAGAAGCAGGTGCCAAGATAAGATTGAGTAATCAAGAGACTGATTCAGAGAGACACCTGTAAAGAATAAAGGGCGATGGAGCAGAAGTCTGAAAGACCCTTCCAACTAAGACAAAGATCTGGTATCTCTGAAAGGAAAGAGGGAAGAAAAGATTGGGAAGAAAGAACCTCACACCAGAAAACAGTTCTTAAAGAAATAATTTAGGCCAGGCCAGTAGGGAGTTGCACCAGTCCACACAGCCTTAGAATCATGCATCAGGCAGGAATGGCCCAGTTATAGTCCTCTGTTGTGCCCACTCACTGGCTGGAAGCAGTGTGATAGAAGAAGGGTCTGTCTATGATGGATTCACAGGTGCAGCAACTGAAACTGTCCATCAGTTCTGGACCGGGGACAAACTCTGATGAAGAATAGGCCACCGCTAAGGGACAAGCACAAAAGATGTTCTTTGCAACACCGTTTGTACCAACAGTAAAAGTAAACAACTTCAATGGTGCATTAATAAAGTGGCAACAAAATAACTACATATCCACACTCTAGAATAGTGAACCACAGTTAAAAGGAACCAGATAGATCTACATGTACTAACGTGAATCTATGTTCTAGATACCACACAGTTTTAAAAAATTAATTTAAAAACTTCAGTTACCTAAAACTTGCAGAATTCTTCTCTTTTTTTCTTTTTCTGTGACCACAAAAGAATTTGGTTTATTTATGAAAAGCGTCATTCCTTAGGATGACACATAAAAGAAATATAATTAAAATTTCTATCATCATTTTTCTGCACTTTCTTACATTTTTAAATATTTTACATGTTCAGAAAGTATACACACATAAAAATTATGTTTTAGCTGCTTTGGAGAAATCCATTAGTGTTCTAATTAACTTATTTTTTCATCATTACCTTTCTGTTGCTCCATTCTCTACTACTGTTTGAACTGGGCCTTTGAAAAATACATTTCAATAGAAGTTTGTATCATTTATGTGTTTGTTTGTTTGTTTGGGACTGGGGATTGAACCCAGGAATGCTGTGCCACAGAACTAACATCCCAACCTTTTTTATTTTTTATTTGGAGATGGTCTCACTAAGTTATGGAGGCTAGCCTCAAAATTACAATCTTCCTGTCTCAGTCTCCTGAGTCACTGGGAATACAGAATTACAGATGTGTGCCACTGTGCCTCACATAAATTTATATCTTTCAGGGGGGGAAAAAACAGTCATTGATGTCAATGGCCCCTCAGAGCTTTTCTCTGTCTGTAGCCTGGCTTCTACCCTTGAAATGTTATCCTTTTCCTTTGTCTTTTTTTCTGAGGAACAAGATATTCATATTATTTTAGGATTTTTGAGCCACAAAATTCTGAATTTTGTCTGAAAACATTATAATATGATGTTTAGGTGAACTCTTCACTCTGTTTTTTTTTTTTTTTTCAAATTAGTTTGTGTGTCTGAGGTTGGTTTTTGAGAGAATTTTCTGGAAGTAGCTCCCTTCCTCCATCTATCTGGTGGTCACTGTCACTCTTTCCATTCTTTTCTGACCATGACCATTTTACACAGTTTCCAGGTGACTTCCTGAGGTAAGTGGCCAAGAACTAGACTCGTTTTAATTTAGAATGAATTGTGGATAACCATAATATAAGCCCTAGCTTCAGACCTCCCCAGGATGCACATCTTGGCTCTGCCATGTACTAGCATCAACCAAACTGGCTATCCAACCCTCACCTGAAAATAGGACCAGTGATAGCAATTATCTCGAAGAGGTATTGTGAGGATTAAATGGGAAAAATTTACATAAAATGCTTGGAACTAGCACCAGTTATAGAGGCTAACCTTCAAATCGATCTTTAATAATAGTAAATATAAAATGTCTAAATTAACAGAGGTAGGGCCCTGGTAGGAGAGAAGAAATTGCTTTACATTTCTTTAAAAGCAAAAAGTTCATGGTCTGTCTCTTTCCTTAGCAATAGGCACCGGGAACAGTTCCAGACACCTGCAAAGTGACCAAATTCTAGTTCTTCGGTTTGCAGAGACCTGGACCGAGTTAAGAGAACCATGACTCAGCAGAGTGGCTCTCAGTCTGCCAAGTCAGAATGTCACCATGACCAAATCTCAGCAGGAAACAGAATCCAGAGTGCCTCAAGTTCAGTGGATTCCAACTCATTAAAACCAAGAGCAAAGGATTGGGGATTTTAACACAACATGTTTATAACATTTGTCACCAAAGTGGGTCAGTTGCTTACGGGACCATAAATAGTTCTGTCATTTCCCAATTTCTAGCTCTTACATTTAAAAAAAAAATTTTAAGATCAAAATGATAAAAACAGAAAGATCAAAAGATGATGTATGACAAGATGTTAGGCAAGTATGAATGACCTTTTAGTACACACACTCATTTAGTCACGGCTCTCAGAGGCTCAGCCTTTCAAGTTGAAATTACAAATAATTCCCTCCATCCGTGAGTCCCCAAACAACCCACTTATCAAAAATGGCCAAATAAATCTATCACTCAATAAGGGGTTACAAGGCAGTCTAAGTGTGGCAGACTTCCCAAAGTAACAACCCACCCACCCTACCCCCATCCTCCAGCACCCTTGACTGTTGCTTAGGAGGAGAAAAAATAAATAATTGAACAGTTGCCGGAAAGTCAGAAAAGCAAAAGACTGACACAGCGGCCAAGGGGTCGGCGGAAGCCAGCAAGGCCAGCTGCAGGCTGCAGGCTCCACCGTTGGCCAGTGCACACAGAGGCTGTTCATTCTCAGGGCCCACCTGTCACACATGCGCTGCAGGTGTTGACCACACCTGGCTTTGCTTCTCTGGATCTTCCATTATTCTTAAAGAGAAAGGGCTCTAAAAAGGAACAGAAAACCCATCTGGAATGATAGACTCACTGAACTTTTAACTTAGAAGGATCCTTACTACTTTCCTTACATAATCTCCCTCCATCACCCCTTTCCATTTAATTTAGAAGAAAATGGCACTTTAGAAAGATCACAGGATTGTCTAGATGGACGAAGGCAGAACCCAGAACAGATCCAGGATCTCCCAATTCCAGCCATTTATTGAGCACCATGTATTGAAATAGTAAAGGAAGGGAAGAGATACAACATATCCCCAAAGATGTCCTCATATGCCTCCATGTGAAAGGGTTACCATATAATAAATGCTCAAAAAGCATTAATGCCACTCTTCCACCAGGTTAAAAATAAATAAATTGCCATTTTAACAATGGCAGTGTCGAATAAATTTAAAATCAATCATTAACTCATGTTTTTCAACATCAAAAAATTGAACTATCAATCCTTTTGTAGATTTTTTTAAAAAAATTCTAGTGACTCCGTAAGAGAAAGTTTCTACCTCTGATTCTACAAAACAAGCATTACCAGGACTGCTCTGACCAACAGAACTGGTGCTTGCCATTTGAAATGGTCTTCCAGAGGGTTCTTGCCTGAAACATTTTTCTAAACCATCCTTTCTGCATAACCCTTGAGCATGTTCCATTTCTCTTCCTGTTAAGTGCCATTAGATCTATGGTGTGTTCATTTTCTATCTCATTCCCTCCATTAGCAGAGGATTTATGGCGTGTCAACTGAAGACTGGTTTAAAATTAAAATATCTATTTTTTCTTTGCATTTTTCAATTCTTAGTTAATTTCTATTTTTAATTAATAATCGTACTTATGTGTGAGGTAAACTGTGATAATTCAGCACACATAAACAAGGTGTACTGATCAAATCAGAGTAATCAGCATTTGCATCTCCTTAATTTATCATTTCTTCATGCTGGAAAGCTTCTAATTCCTCTCTTCTAGTTCTTTATTAAATACATAATAGTTTATTGTAAGTCATCCCACTGTGTTAAACACGTACTCCCTGCATCTGTTTTGTTACCCACTATTCAACCTCCTCTTTATCCCTCTCCTCCCTACTCCTTCCAGCTTCTGACAACCACTATTCTACCCTCTGCTCCTGTGAGATCAACTTGTCTTCTTTCTCCATTCTCTAAAATGGGCCCTAATAAAAGAGCTTATTCATAGACTGAGTTAAATTATGTGAGGAGTTAATTGAAATAATGCATAGTTTACTGTGTGCCAAGCACTGTACTGGGCCCTAAGGATGCAGTAACGAGTGGTCGAGGCCCTCATTGGAGCTTAGCACAAGGGACAAGCCCTAAACAAATGATCACATAAAGAAACACATCAAGGCAACTCATCAGCATGAGGCAAAATGACAGAAAAGGAGAAAGATGCCAATGGGAGTTCTCAGAGTCAATGTAAAACACAGAGGAAAGAACCACCTTTCCTTCTCCAGGCTGCTCCCTCTGGGAGAGGCCTTGAGCCAGAAAACCTCCTAACTGGGAGCAGATCATATCAGCATCCAAAGGATCTGTTCTTATCCCAACTCCTCCCAGGAAATTGATCAAGAGTCTCTCAAAAGTGGAAAAAGAGGCCACACCCATTTCCAAACCTCAGGAAGGAGGGTCCCATGCCTCATAAGTCCTCTGTCCTCTAAATGATGTCCAGGAGAACATCCTACAACCCTTTCCAGCCTTGAGGTGGCTTATGTGGAACAGTGACTCTAGTTCTAGAAGGAGGAAGGAGGGCAATTGGGTTGTCCGTGGGCGTCTGGAAAGGCAGTCCAAGGAGAGCCGGGAGAAAGTCAGTGCTTAGAGCAGAGTCCCACCAGGAGAGGCCTGCAGAAAAACAACAACAAAAAGTGTCTTTTGTTGTTGTTGATGTTGTTGTTATCAGTTTCTGAACTATGCTACTTTGTTTTTAAAAAGTGCTAAATTAAACTTTGAAACACAAAAATACCCAAGTAAAAGAGAATATTTATTGAACTTCTGGTAGAAAGAGGGGGTACTTATACTGAGCAAAATATCCTTCCCTGACTTTCTGTTTCTAATTTCTCTGCTCCAGGACCAGGAAATGCGACTATCCTTGGATGGCCCCATTCAAGAAAATTCCCTCTCAGCTGGCTCCCAAGAGCTGTCTTCTGAGGTCATCCAGGCATGGAGCAGGGGACGGTCAGGCCAAGAGGGGTGGCTTATGGCATTGGCCTATGTTGGCATCACTCAGGGCCCAGGAGTGCTCAGCTAGGGGCAGGTTCCAAGAACCCAGATCCCAGAACAAGTGTGCTTTCCCAGTGATTTCTGTCAATTCCCTTGAAACTGACAGAGTGCTGTTTCTGATGGCCAGAGGTCAGTTGGGCTGGGACAGGGGTGTGTGTGTGTGTGTGTGTGTGTGTGTGTGTGTGTGTGTGTGTGTAAGAAAAGGAAAAGGAGAAGTTGCTGTTTTTATAAATGTGGGGCTGCCTATATGTCAAGAGGGCAAGCCAGAAAAAGAGAGAGAGAGAGAGAGAGAGAGAGAGAGAAGCATGTTTTAATCAGCTCTCTCACCACTATGACTAAAAGACCCACCAGAACAATTGTAAAGAAGGAAAAGTTTATTTGAGGGCTCACAATTTCAGAGGTGTTAGTCCATAGAAGGCCAACTCCCTTCCTTGGGGCTCAAGGGGAGGAAGGACATCATGGCAGAAGCATGTAATGGAGGGAAGTAGCTCACATGATGATCAGAAAGCAGACAGAGAGAGACTCCACTGGCCAGATATAAAGTAGATACTCCAAAGCTACGCCCCCAATGTCCCACCTCCTCCAGCCATACCCTACCAGCCTTCAGTAACCACTCAGATAATCCCTATCAGGAGATTAATTCACTGATTGGGTTAGGGCTCTCATAACCCAATCATTTCTTCTCTGAACCTTCTTGCATTGTGTCACACGTGGGAGCCTTTGGGGGACACCTCACATCCAAACCATAACAAAGCACATTGGAAGAAGCAAATGTCCTACCAGAGGTACTTCTGTCTTTACACGGACTAGAAGTCTGGGCAACCCTTCTTACTGTCCCATTTGTTCTCTCATAACACTTTGGGACAGGTACAATTGCTCTTGTTTAACAAATAAGGAAATGGATGTCCCCTGAGGCAATGAGAGCTCCCTCAAGCCAGATCCAAGTCTTCTAATGTCATGCTTACGTTACCCCCAAGACGACCTTCATCCTGGGACCTAAACATCCAGCCCAATGTGCTTCTCAAAGCTGAAGACAGCTCCAACTTCAGCCCTAACATGTAAAGAGCTCCCAACCCTGAGACACAAAGCTGGGCAAACTGAAAAATCAACATTTTTCTGGAACCCATCAGCAAACTGAGTTTTCAGAGCAAACCTTACCTGGAAATATAAGGGACAGATGCAACCAGAGAAACAGAGCAACCAAAATGTTCTCTGAAGCAGAAGCTACTGGAGGCAGAGACTGGTAGGAACATGGAAATTCTGCTGGAGACCCGATATGGACTAGCA
This sequence comes from Spermophilus citellus, assembly GCF_964194105.1. NCBI lineage: Eukaryota > Metazoa > Chordata > Mammalia > Rodentia > Sciuridae > Spermophilus > Spermophilus citellus. The sequence continues at coordinate 31,927,794 of NC_138185.1, read as the reverse complement.
AGAGAGCGGGAAACTCCTAGGGCTACAGTCACAGGGAAGAGCTTTCCTTCCAAGAACCCCACCAGATTTTTCATATTGAGGATCTAAGCAAGACCCCCTGTAGCCCTAGTTGGGGGCAGAGGAAGAATAACATTGATAAAGTGCATTCAGAGCCTTTTCCAGCACAAGTGCTTGCCATCCAGGGAAAAGGACTCCGCTGGACCCTTCAACCTGACCTTAGCCCCATGAGCCTCACTTTGGACTTCTGACCTGCAGAACTATAATGTAAGAAATGTTGTTGGCAATGTGTTACAATAGCAACAGTAAACTGATGCAGATGAAAATAGAATGCCGGTTCTCAGTTACTCATTCATTCATTCAACAAATGTCTATTGAGAGCTGCTCTGTGTCTGTCCTGTTCTTAGTCCTAGGAAAATGGCTAATACCATGGCCTGTTGGAGTTTACTCTGTAGTTGTGGCACAATAAACAAGTAAACATGTCATGCATCAGATGATATGATATATCAGATAAGTCCTATGGCTAAAAGAAATCAAAATAAGGGGGAGCTAGGCCAAATGGTGTATACCCCTGTAATCCCAGCAACTTGAGAGGCTGAGGCAGGAGGATCACAAGTTTGAGGCCAGCCTCAGTAACTCATTGATGCCCCGGTAACTTAGCAAGACCTCAAAATTAAAAATAAAAAGGACTGGGTATGTAGCTCAGTGGTTAAGTGTCCCTGGGTTCAATTCCTGGTACCAAAAAATAATAATAAGTGAGAATGACAAACATTTGTAGATAAAGGGAGGGATGTTATTTTATCTAAAATGTTCAAAAACTGCCATGCTGAAAATAAAAACATACCAGAAACCTGCATGTCTGGGACAAAGTATTTCAGGCATAAGGAACAGAAAGTGCAAAGGCCCTGAGGCAGCAAGCGCTTGACAAGGCCCCAAGTGTTTGAAGGACAACAAAGAGAAGCATGTAAGCCAGAGTGAAGTGAGTGGGAAATGGGTAAAGATGAGACCAGAGAAGAAGTATGGCTACTAGGGGATCTTGAAAGCTACTGTCTGGCCTTTGGCCAGGAAGATATATCATCATCAAGATATATCATCATGACCCAGAGTTTCTGTTTTCCGTTCCCAAAAGTGTAGCCAAGTCAAGAGAATAATGAGAGCAAACCTGGCCTCCAAATGTACATACATACTATCTTGAAGGACACTGGCTTTCTCTTTTGTGCATTGGGAAATAGGGCAAGTGAGTGTCATCTGTAGAAAGCTACTTCCCTGCAGTTGCCTCTCAGGGTGCTGGTCATACAAGCAAGCTAAGCATAAGGAACAGAAAGATGATGATGATGTCACTGCTTCTGCAGCTAATACAAAGCCCATGTCAGAGTGGAGGCAGGAACAGAACTAAGGGCACTGTGGAAAGGATACCTGTCACCCGACAGAACACCATGAGGGAGAGCAGGCACTGTCTGGCAAAGCACCGTGATGGACGGAGGTGCCGTCAGCCTGCCACCACGGAACCCTTCTTGGAGTAGTCTGATCTCTTCTGAGCTTTCCCCCATAAACTGTATGTCTCTCATGCTGTCTCTGGGCACTTTCTTTGATGTGTCTGCAACCTACTACATCACCCTGGCACAACTGGGCTGTGCACAAGCCAGAAGGCAATGCAGAGTTCTAAGCATCTTCTTGTGTTTTAAGGAGGTCCCTTCAGCTGCAGCGTGAAGAGACCCTGCAAGGGGACAATGACGGAAACAGAAATCGACCAGTGAGGAGTCTATTGAAGTAGCACAGATGAGAGACAAAGGAGGCTCAGACCAGGATGGGATTACCGCAGGTGGTGTGAGGTGGTAGCTTCTGCACATATTTTGAAAGTAGAGCTGTCGTCGTTTCCTAATGAAACAGTGACATCTTTGCTTGGCAGCTCACAATTGGGGAATTCCAGACATTGATCCCATAGGTTTTTCAGGCTAGTCTACAAAATCTTCCATGGAAGATCCCCTTTACTAGAAGCTAAGCCTGAATCACTGTCTTTCTTCTACAGTTATCTGTAGAAGAAGTTTGAAGATCACCCAGTGGTCACATTCCCTACACAGCCTCAGGTGCACATCTCCAAACCAAAAGCCACGTGGGGAGGGCTGGGTAAACAAAGACCCTGAATCGTAATTACACCTAAGTATCAGGTACATATAATACTCAATATATGGATTTAAAAAAAATAGCTGGGTTTCAGGTGTTTTTACATGCTCAGTACATTGATGCTCAATACACCTGACCAGATATCTCTGGGCCAAACTCTGTAGATCAATAAATGTCTTAGAATGATGATGTTAAGTTAAATTTTTCTCTAATTGAACACCACTTTGCCAGCCACAAATACAGTAAATAACGTAAGTCAGGGGCTGTCACTGCTAAAGTCGTGATGATAAGCATGATTTAAAAAATTAAATGATAAATTGAAAACCTACAATTTTTGGAACACCTACATATCAGCTATGCTGAACACTTTATATACATCACCTCAATTTGTCTTCATAAACACCATACCCTAGACCCACTTGGATAAGTCACATTATATTCAATAAAACGTTAATATGTATCCTTTATGTGTTTTGTAGATATGTTTTGTCTGGGAACTTATTTCCTACTTTGAAAATCTCTAACAGGAAATGATATGGTTCAAGAAGTTCCTTCATCCTAGAGGAAGGGCAGAGGCAATAGGAACTTCCTTATTTTTTTATGATTTAAAGGAGTATTTATTACCCAAATATTGCCTAAGAATGGGAAGATAAAATTTGGAAATCCAGAAGTAGCTATGGTCATTCCATTGTTTCTGAGAATAGCCTCCATGGGCAGCCAAAGCATGCTGTCAACCCAGACTGCCTCCAGGAGGGTCCCTTCCCCACCTTCTCTCTCCCACAGACAGGAGTATGGAACAGATAGGCCTGTTCTGGACCATCCTCGTAGCTCCATCCTAAACTAAATGTAAGAATCTACTGACAGGGTTTTCTTTGCCAATCTCTAGTCCTACCAAAATAGTACAGAAGACAGCTTAACCTGCAGCTGAAATTAATCAGGTGAATCACTTCCTTTTAAAAAGGAGGGGAGAGGAAAAATGAGGAGATCAAATGTTAAGTTAATCTAAAACATTCTTAAACATAAATAAAATGTCTCTTTAGCCTTAGAGAGGAAAATTAAAATTTGAAAAGAAGTAATGAAGAAAGGTTTCTTGAATATTTCTCAAGAAAACTTGATAAAACTGTTCCTGTCTACTTGTAGTGCAAGATTAGGGTTTAAACCAGGTGTGGTGGAGCATGCCTGTAATCCCGGAAGCTCAGGAGGCTGAAGCAGGGGGATTTCGAGTTCAAAGCCAGCCTCAGCAACAGCAAGGAACTAAGTAACTCAGTGAGACCCGGTCTCTAAATAAAATACAAAATACAGCTGATGATGTGGCTCAGTGATCAAGTACCCTTGAGTTCAATCCCCGGTACCCACCCACCCCCACAAAAGAAGATTAAGGATTAAGACCCAAAGACACTTTAAGTGTCTTTAAATCTGATAAAAATCATTTGTCTCTTCATGTCGTCTTGCCTTATTATGCTATTGAGAGAAAGAAAGTTCTTTCTATAATTTAACTTCTTTACAGGGAAGATTTAACATAATTAAAGATTTGTTGGGTTTTTGTTTTGTTTTTTGATGAAGTGTATAAGCCTGTGTATCTCATTTCCCTCTGTGTCCGAGCAGCTGGAAAATTTAGAATTGTCTTGTTGTCATTTCTGTTATACATGCTGCCTGCTTTATAGATCTTCACAACAGACCAGGCGAAATCATCTCGTGGAGTTTTGCAATTTAGAAGTTTAAATCCAAACTCCAATTGCTTTGAGACTCTTTCCTGCTTGTCATCAATCCATAGAAGCTGTATTTGTCAGGATAGGCTGATGGTCATCATAAATAACCCCCAAATAGCCATGCCTTATCACTATCTGAGTTTATTTCTCATTCATGAAAACTCCAAAACTTCATTGGGCATCTCCTCCAATGATTCAGGGGTGGGAGTAGAAGGGTCGGGCTCCTTCACTCTGCCATCTTCAACATCTGGTTTCTAAAAGTCCTTTGGGGGTGGTCTCCATTCCTGTTAACCTTCTAGAAGAGAAAAAAGCAGGTGATACAGGCCCAGGGCTGGCATTTATCCACTTTTTATCCACTTCCATTGGCCAAACTCAGTCACAGGGCCATATCCAACTACAAGGGAGGCTGGAGAGTGGAGTGTAGCCCTGTGCTCAGGAGAGAAGGAAACAGACTCAGGGACAGCTTTGCAGTCACCGGCACCTCAGCCTCTGTCTCTGCATCACTCACTCATCATAAGAACTCTACGAATGATTCTGTTACAATCATTTTCTGTCTGTTTGTTGTTTGTTTGTTTTTGGTCTCTGTAGTAGCTTGAATAGTACCCCCACCAAAATTCATGTCCACTCAACACCTCAATTAAACCTTATTAGGAACTAGGGTCTTGGCAGATACAATTAATTAAGGATCTCAAGATGAAATCATCGTGGGTTTAGGGTGGGCTCTAAATCCAACAGCTGGTATCTTTATAATAAGAGGAAAGGACACAGAGACACAGGGGAGATGCCATGTGAAGATGGAGACAGAGATTGGAGTCAGGCTGTCGTAAGCCAAGAACCATCCCCACCATTACATGGCAAAAGTCTCCAGTCCTGATGGCTGAGCTCTGATTTGCTTCCCTGTCTAATCCATTTCTGTGAGCCTCTAATCTGACCAGAGCCATTCCCTTGCTGAAAGCACCTCAGTGGCTCCCTACTGCCCACTGGAGAGGGGGAAGGGGAGAGTTCCTCCCTGCAGCCTGTAAGTCTCCCCAGATCCAACTCCTGGCCACTCACCACCTCGCACCACCAAGCTGCTCGCCAGTCTCTAGAGCCACCAGGCTGTCTCACAGCCACTGCGTGCAGCTCCTTCCACCTTCTTCCCAACTCTCATCCCTTCTTCAAGACTCAATCCTCCTCTGCAGGAGGCCTTACTAATTATTCCCAGGCCACATGGGGAATCCTGCACTTGGCACATTATATAGTCAATACTTTGTTCTGGATCAGATTACCTAACAAAATCCCGAGTTTGACAAAATAATTATGTTATTCCCCAGTTGATTCACATGTCAAAAATTATCCAAGGTGCTTTACATACACTAATTCGTTGAATATTCACCACATACCCATGATTACCTAATCATCTTCATGTTACAGATGAGGAAACTAAGGTGGAAAAGAGGTAACTTGGTTAGGAACCCTCTGTAAGAAGTGAAAGAAGCAAGATTCAAATCCAAGTCCATTGAGTTTGTTTTTTTTTTGTTTGTTTGTTTGTTTTTGTTTTGTTTTTTCTCTCCTCCACATCTAATTGTATTTGTTGCTGACTTCAAAAAGTCCGGACATCAATAAGACATTGGAGATACTAGGTGAAATCCCACTTTAAAAATGTGCTTCTCCAGCTAGATGCTGTGGCACACCCCTGTAATCCCAGTGAGTCAGAGGCTAAGGCAGGAGGATTGCAAGTTCTAGGGCAGCCTGGGCAACTTATAAGACCTTGTCTCAAAATAAAAAAAAAAAATTAAAAAGGCTGGGGATGTGGCACAGTGGTAGAGTACCCCTAGGTTCAATCCCCTGTACCACATACACACACACACAAAGATACTGTTCCAGAAAAAAAAGACATTAGGTCCAAAAATAAAGAAACCCAAATAAATTAGACTTTAGTTAATAGTAGTGTATCAATATGGGTTCATTAGTTGTGACAAATGTACCACAGTAATGTTAGATATTAACAAGAAGGGAAATGAGATCTCTCAATACTATCTTGGCAACTTTTCTGTAATTCAAAAACTATTCTAAAATAAAAAGTTTATTTCCAAAAAAAAAAAAAACATACTCTTCCATGCCAAGTTGGTAATGACACAATTTCTACAAAGGATGGTTTCATTTCTTTGGCTTAAGATGTTAACTACTAATTTGATTAAATGAGTTGGATAAATTAAATTAGAATGAAATTTTCTATATATAGTCCTCTTGGGGGAATTTTTCCCTTTCTTTTTTAATGTTTTTATTAGTGTATTAAAGCTCTACATAATAGTGGGGTTCATTTTGACATAATCATTTGTTCTATATATAGTCTTGTTGGTCATTTAAACTCTTTATCCAATTTTTTTTTCAGTTTCAACTCTTGGGATGAAGTTGTTCATGGAAATTGTTTAAAGGACCAAAGAGACAGAGAAATGGCATGATAGTTTAATATATGTTCGCAAATTCTTCAATAATTTTCTCTTTAAAAGGTAGAAACTAATTTCCCTTCCCTTAATTATGTCCTCACTCTTAAAGAAGTGAGAAACTGTGACTTCCAGGAATAGACTGTCACAGGCATGTGGCTTCTGCTTTGCTCTCTTTCTTGTATTAGCTACTCTCAAGGAAACCAGCTACCATGTTGTGAGGACACTCAACGGCCCTGGGAAGAGGTTGGCATGGTGATGAACTGAGGCCTCCTACCTGCAGTCATGTGAGTGCGCCATCTTGGAAGCAGGTTCACTGGTCCCTTTCAAGACTTCAGATGAGTGCAGCCCCACAGCTTGACATCTTGACCACAACCTCATGAGAGACTCAGAGCCAGAAACATCCAGAAAAGCTGTTCCCAAATTCCTGTAGCACAGAAATTGTATGAAATGAAAGTCTTTAGGCTTCTCTGTTGGGATAATTTCATATGCCTCAATAGACAACTTATTCTGCCAGCAACCCCATTTTGGGGGGGGGGTACCAGAAACCCCATTTTGGTGGGGGTACTATTCAAATCCATTGAGTTTTTTGTTCTCTCCTCCACACCTAATTGATTTTGTTGCTAATTTCAAAAAGTTCTGACACTGATAATATACTGGAGATACATGAGGAAATCCCACTTTAAAAATGTTCTTCTCCAGCTGAATGCTGTGGCACACCCACAGCATCATGCAGGTATAAGATGACACAAGTTAGGTAAGGGATAGCTGTCTGTGGGGATAAAGAAAAGTGTATGCACTGAAGGAGGTAATGACACTGTGGGTTACCAGGGATTGAACTCAGGGGCACTCAACCACTGATCCACATCCTCAGCACTTTTTTGTATTTTATCTTAGAGACAGGGTCTCACTGAGTTGCTTAGCACCTCGCCGTTGCTGAGGCTGGCTTTGAACTCAAAGCTGAGCCGTGGGATTACAGCATGCACCATTGCACTTGGCTCTGCTTCTTTTTGCTTAGAAAGACCCTCCTGGTTATATCAGTTCCACCTGGATTCCCCAGGCTAATTTCTCATCTTAATATCAGCTGCTTAAGCCACCTTCCTTCTCTCTGCAGCCTTAAGTTCCTCTTGACATGGAGCATTAACATCACAGGATTGGGGATCAGGATGTGGACATCTTGGGGAATCATTATTCAGCCTGCCACAGGTGATGTGGCAACACTTCTGGACCCCTCCTCAGGTTCCATTGTCCCAAGTAGCACTACTGCTGTGATTTGAGGCCTAATTTACAACCAAAATGCCAATACTGTGTTGGAGACCAATGATTTTCCCATGCAAATTCACGCTGAACTTAAGACCTGGTTGAGAACCCTGGTAGAATCATGCATTTAATAACTAATTCTGCAGTAAATTAAGATAGAACTGAAGTCCCTAGAAACTCCTCCTTTTCAATTCTTTTCAAGTTGTATTAGGCATCTACTATGTACAGAGATCTTCACTTGCCCAATATAGGCAAGGAAAACAACAAAAATAATGGAAAGTTAGTGGCCACATGGAAATAAAGGCAAAGATTCCAAGAATTTACAGAGGAAAATCTGCCTTCCAACTTTAAAAAGGACATATCTATGTGCTAAATCAAACCAAGGTGGGGGAGGGTTGGCTCCTAAGTGGGGCAGAGACCAGCAAACGTGACAACAGTGACATCTAGTGGGAGTCATAGGTAAAACCTCCAGTGCTTACCAGGAAACTTCAGAGAAGCAAGCAGAGGGCCATGCTCAATATTTATTCAACACTTACTGAAGATTACTATCCAGTCAGGGCCCAGATGGCAGCCCACCAGTGTTCTTCCGTCCTCTAGATGCCCCCCATACAGTGAATGGCTTCATCGCATGCACCTCAGCCAAGTCCCAGACACAAAGCAGGTAAAGAAAATGATTCTGGCTTCTCTTCTCTTTCTAAGACCAATTGTGGAGTCAGTGCCAAGGTAAGTCATGCAGGAATAAGATGACATAAGCTAGGTAAGGGATAGTTGTCTGTGGGGATAAAGAAAAGTGTGTGCACCGAGGAGGTGATGATCCTGGAGACCCAGGGCAGGGCATTCAACTCTTCACACATTGTTTCCATGTTCTCTCCCCCTTTGCTCATTCTTTTATCTTTTCTCCAACAAATCAAAAGGTAATGTGAGGGCTATGAGAGAAGAAGGAGGAGGAAGAGGGAATAGAAACACTGGTTAGAGTAAGCTGGGGATCCCTAGGTGCCCATTGGACTTTAGGGTGCACACACCTGTAGTCAGTCCACCCTGCAGGTGCACTGTTCTTCTCTGCCCTGAGGTCCTGCCCTTCAGAAAAGGTTAAACCCAGGTGGTGAGAGTCCAATGGCCAAGGAAGGGTCTCGGGAGCTTCCCTGGATGCAGACGTCTTTAACTCCTGATGCACCGGGTTCTGAATAATTATGGCCTTTAGTCTGGCCCAGTGGAGCCAGGTGGCAGTAACTTGGGTGTTACTCCAGCTCGGATAACAAGGCGTGGCTCCTGGAGTAGGCGTCACTCACTGGGGTTGAGTTACACTCACCTGTTCCTTTGTATCCTAGCCCCATGGACTCCTCAGCCAGTGGGACACATGTGGCCAGAGCAAAGTCATGGGGAGGGGGTGCCCTGTCCCCTCTTTCTTGCATCTTTTGGTTCTGACAAGGGTGGGCTCTTGTTGGGATCTAATGGTCCTTCTTTCCCACATGTTTCCTGGAGAGGATGATTTCCATGGTGGTAGTAATGGCTGAAACACTCATGTAAAGAGCAACAAGAGAGGCTGATCACAATTAATTCTGTTCCAACATAGCTAATAGGATTTTGAATATCCCCAACACAAAGAAATATTGTGTGTGTATTTGTCATATCTGTCTATATATATACATATATGTAATATAGACAGATATATAGACAGACAGATATGCCAATTACTGTTCTGATCCTTACACATTGTATATACAATGACACAGTACCCCACAAATAAGTACAATTATTGTGGGTAAACTAAAATTTTAAAACATATTTAAGAGATGAAAAAAATAACAAGCTATGCAGAAGGAGAGGAGGAAGGATAAGAAGAGAGAGAGAGAAACTCCATGTCTTTTCCTACAGTCCTCTGTGGTCCAGCATTTCTCAGCCTTGTATTAGGCTCCAGAATCCCCTAGGATCTTATTAGAATGCAAATCCAGGCTCCAGGAGTCTGGAGTGAGGTCTAGGATCCTGCCCAGCTGCTGCTGCTACTGTCACAGGTCCACCGACCTCAGTTTCAATAGCAAGGCTGCATAATGCATAATTTTTGTCTGCCAAGCACTCCTTTTTTTTCTTGGAGAACCCATCCCACTCTCACTGTGCGTGGATCCTGCTCAGTGGATGTGCTTCACCTGAGTCTGGTCCCACCTTCCCAGGAGTAGACATGTGCCACTGGCCAGGCTGGTGAGAATCCTTCCCTGGAAATTGTCAGAACTATTTGGCATCTCCAACTGTGCCGTCATTCTCAGCTGGAGCTACTTACAGTCATCCTTCCCATCAGGTTGGATGAGCCTAAGAGTGATCCCATTGCAGAGGGAAACAGAGCCAAAGATGGAAAAAAAAAAAAGAGAGTCAGGACTTGGGTGAACCCCTGGATCCATCCTCAGACCTCTCAGTTATGATTAATAAACCTCTTTTCCCCCTGAGCTAGTTTGAAATGGTCTCTTCGCTTGCAACAGGAATTCTTCCCAATTTCACACTTGATGTTAATGATAGATGGGAACAGCAGCCAATGTCCAAATGCAGAAGCTGATTGCCCCATTTCAGTGGTTGCAAAGCCTTCTTCAGACACACTTCAGAGCTAAACTGCCTGGCTTCAGTCTCACCGTTGCCATTTCCTAGCTGTATGATGTTGGGCCTGTTACTTTAGCTTCTCTAGGCTTCCATTGTCTCATCTGTAAAATAGAACTAATTATATAGTTCCATGCTCATGGGGCTGGCATGATGTTAGTTAACGTTACATTCTTAGCATAATGACCAGCACGGGGTAAGATCTCCCTGAGTGTCTATTACTTATCATTATTTTATTACTTATTCCTATTACTTATCATTATTTTATTATTTTACCTCCAAAAAAACCCCTCAAACTACTATTATTATTTTTATCCTCATTCCCACTTTGTAGACAAGAAGACTGAAAAGGATTACGTGACAACCCATTTAGTAAATGATATTGACGAGATAACTTCAAGCCTCCTGATGAAATGATCTATAACTATCTTCCCCAAACCATAATGCATAGACTGTTACAATGTTGTCTTTTATTATTTAGTTGTTTTATTGCTACACCAATTTTAATGTGTATATCCTCTTTCTTGGTTTGAATGGATCCCACAAAAGCTCATGTGTTGGAAACTTGATCCCCAAATTCTTATGGTATTTGGATGTGCAGCCTTTGAAGGAAATCAGACTAAAGTCATCAAAACTGGGACCCCATGATGGCACCAGTGACTTTATAAGAGAGACTTGATCTAGCATGTCTGCTCTGTCTTGCCATGTGACACCCTCTGCCACAAGAAGGCCCTCACCAAATGTCCATGACATGCTTTTGGACTTCCCAGCCTCAGAACCATGAGCCAAATAAATGTCTATTCTATATAAATTTCTTGGCCCCAGGCTATAAATTTTGTTATAGCAACAGAAAATAAACAAAGACAGTCCACTACCTAAATTGTAAGTTTTTTTTTCTTCTTTTGTGGTGCTGAGGATTGAACCCAAAGCCTTATGCATGCAAGGCTAGCACTCTACCAACTGAGCTGTATCCCCAGCCCCTAAATTGTAACCTTGACATTAGGAATGCTGATTAGTATCTTTAAAAATCCCTCAGCAAGTAGCATGATAGCTCCAGGTAGTACACAAATACCCACTGGTATATTTAAGGGGCTAGAAATTCATTTAATTAATCTTTTTAATGGAGTAGTTTATAAAACAGTATATATTATGGTACCCCATTGTTATCAAAAATTATTTCTCTATGTATTATCCTATATTGTGACAGAAAAAAAATGCCCGAAAAAATTTACATAGAAACATTAACAAGGTTATTTCTGGGTAGTATGCTATGAATACCTTGGTTTTTGTGTGTGTCTAGGATTTTAATCAAGAGGCTCTCAATAACTCAAAATCTGGTAGCTGTGGGGTAAGGGGGTTCTCTCACCTCCATCCTTCCCAGCTACCTGAGGGCTAAGTCCAAGTCATCACCTACCTGAGTACTGAGAGATTGGTTATGATTTGGATCTGGAATGTGTTCCCAAAGATTCATGATGAAAGGATGAAAGGATGGGTTGAAAGGATGGTCCCAAAGGCAACAAGGTCCAGAGCTTTTAGACAATGATTGGATAATGAGGCCTCTGACCTCATCAGTGGATTAACCCATTGATAGCTGCATGGACTCTGGGAGGTTGGACCTACTTGGAGGAAGCAGATCATTAGGGCCATAACCTGTTCATATTCTCCCCAGTTCTCCCCACTCCACTTCTCCCTCTATCTGTCCTTCTAGACTGTCATGAGCCAAACAGCTTTCCTCCTTCATGCCCTTCTGCCATGATGTTTCTGCCTTGGGGCCAGCTGACTATGGACTGAAGCCTCGAAAACACTGCACCAAAAATAAATCTTTCTCCTCTAAGTTTTTCTTGTCAGGTGTTTTGGTCACAGCAATGAAAATAGGACTAACACAGGAATCTTCTTGAAACCAGAGTCTACATTTATCAATATCCCATCTCAGTCCACTTTATATTACTATAATAGAAAACCTGAGACTGGGTAACTTATAAAGGAAAGAAGTCTATTTAGCTTATGATCCATAGGTTGATAAGTTCAAGAAAGCATGGCTGAATCTAGTAAGATCCTTGTGCTGCCTCATAATATGGCAGAAATTGGAAAAGAGATGAGGCTCAGCCATGAGAGAAAAGGAGGCCGAACCTCCCTTGATTGTTAACCCATTCTTGTAAGAAAGACATAAATCTATTCATGACCTCCATGTGACCCAGAAGTCCTCACCTCCTGACACTGCTGTGTGGAGAGATTAAGGTTCTAACACATGGACTTTTGGGGAACACAGTCAAACCATAACAACCACCTTGCATAGGCTCCTGTCCCACTGTCCCTCGGCTGGATCCCAGGATGCTGGAAGGAAGGCCCCAGTTCCAGGACTGTCATAAAACTCCCTTTTGTTTCCCTCTGCTATCTTCTCAGTAAAAGATTGTCAGAAGACATAAAAACCACTTGGACTTTATTTGGGTGCTTCCTCCAAAAGGAGATAGAAGAATCCAGGCAGTCCTCTGAGGGAGGAGAGAGTTTCCATGCAGGTGAACATTCCACATCTGTTACTATCAACATGCATCTTATAATACAGTAAAATATATTTTAAAGCAAATATTTGTCCAACAAAAGAATTGAAACGTGTGGAAAATACACTGCAAAGTGTCATTTGACTATCTCAATCTTGCCAAGCTTGCTGGTATTGAGAATATTCTTTTCCTAGTGTATGTTTACTTGATAGTCGTATTTTCTATATGCTTTCCTAGTACTGGTATTTCTTTGGGGATTTTTAAAAGTTAATCAGCTTTGTATTGTCCATCTGGATTCTTTAATCTACACAACTTTATTTTCTGGGCTGATGGCACACTTATACTCTGGCTAACATAGAACAGCCATAAGAATTTGTAAGCCTATATTACTAAAAGTACTTATTTCTTTTTAATTTTTTTTCCTTTAAATATTTCAGTGAGTCAAAACTCAGGAAACTACAGAGTGAGTCCGAACCCTCTTTATCACTTAGCAAATATTTGCTTGACGCCTACTAGGGGATAGGCCCTAAAGATAAAACAATGAATTAAAACATACACTTATGGCCCTTCAGGATCTTAGAATCTAGTGGACATAAATCCCACTCAGCTCTGGAAGATGTTTCTTTCCTCAATATAGTCCTCCTATGACTATATTGAGGAAAGAAATATAGTCAATATATTGACTCAATATAGTCATCTATGCTAAATTCTCTATATTTTTTTCAAAATCAAAGCTTTTCAAACACACCAAGGAGAGAGGAGACTCACAGGGAATGGTATTAGGAGGGGGAGAAGTATCTTCACATTTTACCTTCCTAATTGTTGGTTGAATGTCTGGTCTTATACCTGAATTACAAAGTCCATGAGGGCAAGAACCATATCTTCCTATTTACAGCTTTATCTCCAACACCTAGAACAGTATCTGGCACTTAGAAGGCACTCTCATCAAATATTGATTGACTAAACCTAGGACTATTACCTGGCAGGTGGTAGGTACTCAATTGTGAAGTGTTAGATGAATGAATAGGTGGTTTTGCAAATGAGCAGACAAGTATGGAGTTGAGTTAATAGTGAACGGGTAGGTGAAAGGGTGGGAAAGCCAATGGGTGGGTGAATGGATGGATGGGGTGGTGGGTGGATGGGTGGCCAAGCAAGTGAACAAGTGGATGTCTGGATTGGTATGTGAATAGGTAGATGATTTAAAAGATGGAAAGACTCAGTATAAATGACCTGGATATTTGTGATAATGTTCAGATGATATATAAACATGATTTTTTTTCCCAGCATGAAGAAATCACAAAAATACTACAAGCATTTGGATGTGTTTATGGATCAGATCCTGGGACATAGGAGGTGTTTGATAAAAGTTCTGAATAAATGAAATTAAAAGAATAAATAAATAGAGAATGAGCTGAGCCATTAGACCTCTTTGTGTATTTTTCTTTTTTTAAATCTACTTCTTTGACTATGAGTGACTATGAGTGAGGATAAGAAAGGGATGAGAGAATAATTGAGGCAGTTGATGTAACTTCAAAAGCAGATTATCAATGGAAACCACAACCACCAGATATTGCACTCTCTCTCGTTCTCTTCCTCCCTCTCTCTCCACTGTCAAACACCAGACTGGCATACATCTCACAGCTGCTTTGTGGGTTGGCTGCCAACACTCATAGCTGCATCCATTCCCCAAGAAAAGCTCTTGACCAATGGGCACCACCTCCACCCACTGGTTATAACTTCCCTCTCCTGGCAATGACATTCATCCAATGACTTACTAAGGCAGGGCTACAGAAAGCCACCCACTTATCTCAAGGGGGGGACAACTACCAGGCCAATTCCAGACTTAACATAGTTATACCCTTGCTTAGTTTCTTCCCCCACCTCACTCTCTTCTCCCTGAAGGCCCCCCAGTCAATGAACCAAGTGACCCTGCATTTTTGTCTCAGCTTCTAACTCTGGAGGTGACAGCCTAAGACAGTCTGAGATGACTTAACCATTACCTGCATAATATTTTCCAAGCACAAAATAAAACTGGGACTTCGTTTAAATGATGAGGGAGGTCTGTGGACGAGGCATCTATTTTCTAGCATACAGGTCTTGACAGTTCAATTCATGGGTCCCATTTCTGTCTCCTGAGACAGCAGGACAGTATTTTCAGGAAGGGTTTATGATACTTGCCTATACCCAGGACCTCTGTTACATTACCCCTATCTAGGAAGAAAGTCAGTGTTTTGGGGTGAGGAAGAGGGAACAAGATTGCATGATGGCCTGAAACTGAAGCTCCTTAGTCACTGGGCACATCCATAGTTAAGTGCTTTCTCTATGGCTTTTCAGTGGTTATAACAAAGCATATGTACCCATAAGCAGATACTGGGGTAAGAATTCAAGTGTAAGTGTCATGTTTGGATGGCGATCCCAGGGAGCACCCCCAAGAGAATGGGGAAGTGAGACGATGAAGGGAGAAGTCAGTAATGTGTTCATGAGCAGGGTGCTGAGGAAGGAATAGAGAAAGCATCATTTTGTAAATGGGCAAGAGTTAAAGGTAACAGAAAGACCCAGGAAATTCTTCCAAGAGACAGAAGGCCCACCTCACCCATTAGCACTTCTGGTCAGCAGGAAGTGACTTGCATATTCCTGAATCTTCACCCCAGGTCATGGGGCTTCTGCAGCTTGTGGGTTGGTACCAGGGGCATCTCCTGGTTTTGCTGCCCTCAACCACTCTCCTTACTTCGGGTGACAACATCTCTGTGCCATTTGGAGAACCACCAACTCTCCCAAGTACATCCTCATGGCCAGGTGCAGAACCTAACCTGGACCACTCAGATGTTGACACCTGGCAATTGAACTCAGAGCAGAGGGGAATTGTATTTGTTTCATAGAAGTGATATAACCAAGTATCACAAACTGGGTGGCTTAAAACTACGTAGTAATTCTAGAGACCCGAATGAAGGTATCACAGTATCCAAACTATAGAACCAGAAAGAATATATACATAATGGAACTTTATTCATCCCTAAAGAAAAATGAAATTATGTCATTTGAAGGGAAACGGATGGAACTAGAGATCATTATGTCAAGCAAAATAAGTCAAACTCAGAAAGGCAAGGGTCATGTGTTTCCTCTCATATGCGGAAGCTAGAAAGGAAAATGGAAAAAAAATAGGTGAGAGAGAGATGTCATGAAAATCAAAGGGACATCAATAGAGGAAAGGTACCAGGAGGTGAGAGGTGGAGAAGGAGAGGGTAAATGCTGAGGAGTGATACTGGCCAAATTATATTGTGATGTTGTGCACATGTATGAATATGTGACAACAAATCCCATCATTATGTACAACAATAATTCTCCAATTTTAAAAATGTGGTAAAAAAAGAAATTAAGGTTTCAGCAGAGCCAAGATCCCTCCAAAACTACAGGGGAAGCACCTTCTGCTTTGGACAGAATGTTTGTTATCCCCTTCCCAAAATTCATATTGAAATCTAATTCCTTGTCAGGCATAGGGGTGCATGCCTGTAATCCCAATGATTTGGGAGGCTAAGGCAGGAGGATCACAAGTTCAAGGCCAAACTCAGCATCGAAGCAAGGCCCCAAGCAACTTAGTGGGACCCTGTCTCAAAAAAAAAAAAAAAAAAAAACATAGAACAAAAAGGACTGCCGATGTGGCTCAGTGGTTGAATGTCCCTGGTTTCAATCCCCAGTACAAAAAAAAACAAAAGTCTAATTTCTAACATGATGGATTTTGGAAGTGGGTTCTTTTGGAGATACTTAGTTCATGAGGAACACAGGAAGAAGGTGGCCGAGGAAGAAATCATATTAGCTTGGGGCCCATCCTCTGCCAGTATGACCTCCTCTCCTCTTGATTACATCTACAAGACCCTATTTCCAAATAAGGTCACATTCAGACGTACTAGGGATGAAAACTTCAGCATATCATTGGTGGGGGACACAAGTCCACTAATAACATGTGAAGCCTGCTGACTCAGGAAACCCATGCATTACAAAAAAGGAGCCTGCGAGGACACTCTAGGTGACGGATTTTCCTTAATTTCTGTGCTTTCCAAACTCTGACTTGGAGATTTTCTTTAATTCTGTGGATCAAGTCCCAATAGCCTTACCATAAGCTCTTTTTAATTTTGTGTTTATTCCCTTTCTGATACCGAGTTGGTTTATATTGCCTACAACAGAATATCCTAAATAGTTAGACCCAATTCTCCAAGACAAGAGGCTCAATTTGTTGCAGACGACCCCACCCCCAACCTCTCCCACATCCCCTTCTCCATCAGCCTTGAAGCTTGGCAAGAAGAGACCAAGTGGCTCCTTTGTAGACTTGGTGAAAGCAAAATGCTTTCTCCAGTCTCCTTTGTTTAATGAGGTGATGCTCTTCCTCTATGTTTTAGTTGAAGAAGCTTTGCTAGTTTACCTGTTTAGACTATGTCAGTCTTTGCCCTACCTTTAACACAGGGTTATTGTGAGAATTAAGTTGGGAAAAGAATGTGAAAACCAAACACGAACCAACAAGTTCTGGGCAATAGTGAATCTTTTATTTGAGGAGAAGCAAGCAGTAAACTTTAGCTTCAGAACACTCTTTTGGTTTATAATCAACCCCTTACCCTGGTTTATTTCCCTGTTAAAATATTTTTTTTATTACCTGGAATTAGGTTTTATTTGTATCAACATACTTGACTTTTGGTCTTCTTCATAGAAGACAAGTTTCACAAAGCAATGACTTGATTTCACTTACGATGCATCTGAAAAAAAATAAATAAGTGAGTGAAGGAACAAATAAAATGAATAGAAAAACAAGCTCCAAATTGGCTGCATGGTTAGCATTGCAGACAGGTTACTTAACCTGGGTTTTAATTTCCTCCTCATTAAAATACGGATGATAAGATCTACCTGGATAAATTATTATAGGAACTCTGATGAATGAAGGCTAGTTTTTCAAAATGTAGTCTGCACACCAGCTGCATTGGCATCACCTGGGAGCTAGAATGCAGATTCTCAGGTCCCCAGACCTAGAGAGTCAGAAACTGTGTTTTAATAAGGTCCTCAGGAGCTTCATATACCTTTGTTACAGTCTGAAAAGCCTTGAACTAAGGTATGTGAAAATGTTTTTTGTAAACCGTAAAGCAATAAACACATGCATATATTTTCAGTTGTGCGCCATATATTCCCACGCAATCTCACTTACCTGTCCAAAGCTGTGTAATCCAAAGGCCTGGCAGAACACTTCAAATTTTAGTAAAAGACAGCACATGATAACAACAAATAATGATCTCAGAGGAGCTCTGACATACTGCTAAAGAGCATATTACTGAGTACAATCTTTTTGGTTAAAACAAAAAAAAAAGATAATCTAATCACACCAAAACCCTTTAAATACCCATAATCTTTGACCAAGTAATCCTACATGTTTAAAAAAAAAAAGTCATAAGGAAGCAATTAAGCACTTGCACAAAGATTTAGCACAGTGTTAGGTTGGAGGGAAATGGAGATAATTTGAAACAGTAGATTCAATGAATTAAAATAAAGTGGGTACATACGAACAATACAAAGCTTTAAAATTACATTAGGAATTATTAAAATATATTTCTATCACAAGTAAATTGGTTGAACAAGATCACGGAGTACAATTAAAAATTTTTGTTGTTGTTGTTTTGTTTCCCCCTCTGCCTTTTGAGACAGAAAAAAGGGAACATTGGTTTTTATCCTACCAAAGAAAATCAGAACGGCTTTCATCTGGGCCTCTTGTATCTGGAGCCGTGCTCCAGACACGGCTGGCCTTTGGGGGGAAATCTGCTTAGTAACAGATTGTCCAGTTCCATGTAATAATTAAAAGGTCAATCTTCACTCAAAGTTAAAATTTCTCCTTCCTCCAAATACTGTTGTCACAGTCTGGCCTCCTGCAGAGCTGGGTCTTAAAGGAAGATCTGCACATTAGGAATGGATGGGAGGGCAGTCCAGATGCAAGGAACAGTCTAAACAAAGGCAGGAAGCACAGAGCTAACCATCCAGGGAGGCAAAGCCCTCACTGTGACAATAAAGTTTCAGACTCCGCCATAAACTGGACCTCTCCCAACCAGATATAATTGGAAAATGGCATGTGTGTGCAGACAGTCTTATGAGCCCTTGGTTTAGAAGTTAAATGGGAGAATTCAAACCCTTAATTTGCCATTTAGTAGCCTGGCAACCCCAGGCAAATTGTTTAAACTCCCTAAGCTTCAGTATCCTCATCTGTAAAATGCTACCTGAAGTTATAAAATAATGCATGCAAAGAATGAGGCACTGTGCCTGGCACATAGAAAGAACTCACCAAAGGCTTACCTTATAAATGGCTGCTTAGGTGACCCAGGACACTGCAGGCTATACCTCACACCCTCCTGGCCATCAAGGATTGGAAGCAACTGGGCCATATGTAATTCCAAGTAAGCAGTTGTGCCTATCTGCCTCCATTCCCACCTCAGGAACTATCTATCCCCTTCCCAGAATGAAGATGCCAAAGAGGTGCTCATTGTGTGCCTTGGGAGCCACAGGGCTAGCCTCAACTCTGAACTGAGCTCAGAAGAAAGACACTTCTTTCAAGTACGTGTTTAAAGAAGACAGACTCGGGCTGGGGATGTGGCTCAAGCGGTAGTGTGCTCGCCTGGCATGCGTGAGGCCCAGGTTCGATCCTCAGCACCACATACCAACAAAGATTTTGTGTCCGCCGAGAACTAAAAAATAAATATTAAAAAAATTCTCTCTCTCTCCCTCTATCACTCTCTCTTAAAAAAAAAAAAAAAAAGACAGACTTTCAGAGACCAGTGGGAAGTGGAGACAACAGACCCCCTTCCAGAATGCTGTGACTTTCCTAGAATAATCTTGGGATCCTCATGAGTTGGTTGGGGAAAGGATACCCAACAACAGCAGATCACATTTCTTACCATTCCACTGGAAGGAGAAGAAAAAGTATGAGAGAAGCAGTGATGTGAGATATTTTTGAAAAATTAGTTACTTTAAATGTTTTAACAAATTAAACCTTGTGTTTGATTATAAGTAACAGTTCCATACTTAAAGTCCTCTCATTCCATATCCAGTTTCCCCCAAAGGCAACCATTTTTAATTCTTTTAGCTTTTTATATAGTCCACCCTCATGACCAGAAAATTCCACATTTGTGAATCTGTCTGCTAGCTAAATTTTATTTGTAACTCCAAAACCCATCCTCACGGTGCTTTTGCTGTTGGCAGAAAAAATCTTGAGTTGCCCCTACTGTGCTCACGTACCACTGAAGCAACACTCTGCTTTCTGCTTTCATGCAGAGGTGACCAGAAGATGGAGAGCCCAAAGTAGTATAGTGTAAGAAGCTCTGGCTCTGGGCCCATTTGGATGGAATTTGAATCCTATTCTGGTCCCTATTAGTGAGGTGACCTCAGGCCAGCCGCTTAACACTTCTAATCCTTCAACATTTTTTAAAAAGGGGCTCAGGCTGGGAATATAGATCATTAGTCTATATCCTGGCATGCATGAGACCCCGGATTCAATCTCCAGGACCATGGGGGTAGGGAATGGGGATCTACCAGGATGAGCTGTTTGTAGGACCAAGAGTTGTAATCTATATAAAATGTGTGTGTGCACACACATGTGCATATTTCCCTTAGGAGCAATGGTCAGTACTGGCTAATTCCGTGTTTGCAGTAACTTTATGAAAAAAACTACCATGAATAATGAGAATTAAACACAGGACACTGGAGAATACTGGAAGTTTCCCTTGATGATCTTGTGGCTGTTTTGAACAACACACACTATCCATGCATCTGGTACATGGGCTCTTTCAATTACCTTCATAATCATGGCATTACAAAGGTCTGCTATTCATTAGCCTCAAACAGCTGTGTATACCTGCTTTGGTTTGAAGAAAATGGTAGTTTATTCTTTCAGCCCAGATTGTGGAATTCTCAGTCAAGTTGGACCTCTACCTACAGCAGAGAGCCTGCCCTGGCAAAGGAAAATGTCTCCGTCTCTCCCGTCAGCAGTTTGCTTCTGGTCTGGGCACATCCTCTCTATCAAGAATCTGTTGAAAAGGCAAAAAGTCATTCATTCAAATCAACATTGTGAATATTCAGGTTATGTTTCCCTAATGCTCCAGCCTCCTTCAGCTCACAATCCACATCTTGAAGTATTGTATATGGTAGTTTGAGCAAATATTTGCCGCTGCGTAACAAGAATCCACCAGCTTTCCTCCCTGCAATGTTTGTCACCTCTTTGCCCAAAGTCCCATCTGCTCCTCACCTCACTTCTGGGTATGATATTCAGGTACATGTAACAGAACTCACGACAGCCACCAAGGGTAGGTTAAGCCTTGAGTGAAAAATAATAACAATACTCACAGAATTTTTGAGGACAACTAAAGAAAGAGACTTGGAGCTAAGCATCAAGAACAGTGTCACAGTGTCTGGGGCTGACGATGTAGCTCAGTTGGTAGAGTGTTTGCCTAGCAAGCCTGAGGCCATGCATTTGGTCCCCAGCACTGCAATGGGAAAAAATTAAAGGGAAATACCTGTAACAATATTTAGAACTGACATGAGGGAGGAATCACCATTGCAGCATGTGACCTTGACTTCACTACTCTTGCTACTGCTACCAGCCAGTGCTGTCACATGCCTTCTGCATCAGGAAGTCAGCCTCGAGGAAATCACAACAAAAATCACTACCATCCTCACACTCACTCACTCATGCCACAGCCACATCAGAAGAATAGAAGCTCACTTACTTCCAAACTAAAGTCCTTTTGTATCTGAATGAAATCGCCTAGGTCACAGGCCTGTGCCCCAGCTGCAAGGGAATGTGAGTTCTGACTTCTGGACTAGGATAAGAACACAGCCCAAGAGGCCCCAGCAAACTTCCAGGGGGCCCCAGCAAACTTCCAGCTGCCAGCTGATGATTGGCTCACAGCATCCCAGCAAACTTCCAGCTTCCAGCTGATGATTGGCTCACAGCAGCCCCAGCAAACTTCTAGCTGCCAGCTGATTGGCTCCTCTGCGGTGATGCTCATTGGGCTGTTTCCCCGCCCTTTCAGACCACGGAGCTACTCATTGGGGGACTTTTTTTGGCTCCGCCCACAGACCCAGCCAATCGGCCTCAAGAGCAGGAGGAGTGGGGGGGTTGAGAGTGGGGGGGTTGAGAGTGGGGGGGTTGAGAGTGGGGGGGTTGAGAGTGGGGGGTTGAGAGTGGGGGGGGTTGAGAGTGGGGGGGTTGAGAGTGGGGGGGGTTGAGAGTGGGGGAGTTGAGAGTGGGGGAGGGGGGGTTGAGAGGCTTGTGGGAAGCCAGTGGTGGCAGTTGGGCTCTGAGGGAATTCCTGAAGAGCTGTGTGGTGCGTGTGTGTGTTCGTTTCTTTTGACAAGTGGCTCCTGAATTGTGCCCAGCCAGACTGCAGCAAACATAGGTATTTCCATGCATATCAAAAAGGACATTCCAAGGGTGGTGGACAGTTATGAATATGACTGTTGTCTTCTACAATCACCCAAATATATTACAGTGAAAAAAGCATTAATGCAGAGCAATGTTTGGAAATTCTATTACTTGCTTAAGAAGCAAAAATAATCTACATGTATAGACTATCTCTGGAAGGTTCCAGAGAAACAGGCAACTATTATCTCCATGGAAAGGAACTTTATAATTAGCAGGGAGGAAGACTTAATTATCACACTTTGTGTCTTTTGCCTGAGATGGATACACTATAACAAAAGAGAAAGGGCAAAGGAAGAGGAAAAGGAAGGAACTCTGCAGGAGACCCAGAGGGAAGGAGAGTCCTCTTGTGTTTCTTGCTTCTTCATCATGAACAAAGGCTCTAGTACAGCCTTTGGTGAAGCTCTTTTTATTCTTCCCTGCTCTTGCTCACCCTCTTCATCCAGGGGCTGCAGATACATCAGGACACACCCTTTCCACCATGGCAAGAAGAACATTTTAGAACTTGCCTGGGCATTGAGAGTGCTGGTTATCCATGCAGTTGGAAAGGAGAACATAGCTATTATAAGCACATTCCGCTTTCAGCAGAACAAAACATGTTCTCCCTGCACATGAACACAGCCAGCCCATTTTGTGCATCCCAAAGTCTTGATGAAAATAAAAAATACTTTTTAGTTGTCTGTTGCATTTCTTACTTGCAGATATTTAGCATGTTTATTAGCTGAAGACTCAATGGAGACCTTTATATTGGGTAGTACCCCATTTGCTTTGTCAAATGAAACCATCAATCAGAAAAAAAAAAAAAAAAAAAAAACCTCCACCTCCTTCAAGCAGTTTTCTCAGACTAAATTATAGAATACATAGAATTTTTTTTTAACTTTAAAGGTTCATCAAAGATAGTGGGACCGCACTAGTGGAAGAAAGCTACTTGGTTTAACAAGTTGAAGCAGCTGAGACTTTCAAAGACCTTCTACTTATTTATATCCCTTTGGTATTCAAAGGCTATGAACTATGACTATATTTCTCTACTCATGTCTGGCATGATAATGTAGGCATGCCTTTTCTTTTTTTTTTTTTTTTTTTTTTGGCAGTACTAGAAATTGAACTCGGGGGTTCTCCACCCCTGAACTACATTCCCAGCCCTTTTTATGTTTTATTTTGTGACATGGGTCTTTCCAGTTTGCTGAAACTAACCTTGAACTTGTGATCCTCCTATCTTAGGCTCCCAAATAGGACAAGATTTTCCTTTTTGACAGTGTTAATTTCCAAGTCAGTTTATCAGTGTATGGGTAACTAATAATAGATACTATTTCATTATTTGCACCATGAACACAGAAGATTCTTTTTTTCCCACTTTTAGAAATTCATTTAATTATAAATGCATTATTACATAACACCAATCAAAACGAAAAGCTTGAATAACAGAATTATATCTAAAAAAATACAACTATGTAATCTACAGGCTACTATATCTAAGGACACAGACTGAAAGCATAAGGATATAAGAATGTTACATATGAAAGTCGGCAAAAGAAAGCTGGGATAGAAAAATTATGGTATGCAACACATTTTAAAACAAAAAGTTATATGAGATAAAATATCTTAAATTTAAAAATTTTTTTTGGAAAGAGGAAAAGTAGTATTGCATAAAGATAAAAGTAGTATTGCAAAAGAGTTGATACACTTGCAACTCACATCATACTTCCAAAAAATGAAAAGGTAAGATGGAGAGATTTGAATAAAGAAATAGAAAGCAGTACTTTAATACTAAGAGCCACCAATCCCCACTTAGTGTAAAGAAAAATAAAGTCATACAAAATGATAATCTCAAAACAGAAGACCTTGAAAAAAATATTTTAAATGATCTGAATAGCAAAGGGAATATTATAATGGATAGACCAACTTGTAGGGAATGAAACCAATGAAATTCGACAGGAAATTAACAGTCTGGACTGAGTGATGATCCTGAAATGAGCTATCCAGGCGCGGTCCAGACTGCCTCACCAGTATTGGCCTTGGGTCACCAGGGGATCTTCCATCCTTAGGTATCAAATCTTCTTGAGGATTTGCATCACGCCTTACTCAGAGATGAATCCTTTTGTTTTTCCCACGTCGCTGATCACAAGCGCTCCAGGGCTCTTTACAAAAATGAAAGCTGTTCTGACCAGGAAACCGGGATTTTCCAGAGCTGCGCACACCCAGGGGGTGGGGGCAGTTGGTGTACCTTGAGGGAAGGAAAAGTGCAAAACTTCAAGCACTGGGCCGATCCCGGGGGCGGGGGGGGGGGGGGGGGGTGCTGGGAAAATCCGAGGTAGTCTAAGAAAAGAGGGATAAGAGGCAGCAGGAGAGGGCGCAGGGTGAGCACGTGTCCCAGGTCCTCCAGCCATCTTGCCCCAAAGCACCCCTTTAACCACCTTTTGCTCTTAAAAAAAAAAATCCGTAGACTGTGCCTGCTCTCCTGGACCGCAAGACTAGGCAAGCCCGGGACTGGGCGTGCTCTCGCCTGCCCGGCTGCGCTGGCCTTGGCGGTGTAGCTGGGGGCCGCGTACCAAGAAGGTGCACCTGGTACGCAGTGCTGGGCTGCCTGCAGACGCCGAGCCTCTGCGGGAGGTCCCGGAGCAGCTTCGCCAGTGCACCCAAGCCACCTCCCCCTGCCTGCCACAACCGAGCCGAACTGCCGCTGCGACTGCTTGTCCCCGCAAGTTCCACCTCGCTAGCGCGGTCCCCAGCCCCGCCTGGGGTGGTATCTGTCCTGGTCTCTAGGGGTGCACCTTTTCACGTGTCGATCTGCAAGACTGGACGCAACAGGCTCCGGGAAAGAAGGTGGGTGCTCAGGGCTTAGAACTGGGGACAGGGGTTCTGGAGGCTTTGATGCGTGCTGCTGAGTCTTGAGACCGCTGTCCCCTTCACTGGTGCAGCCCTCTTCAGTTAAACGGCTGTTGGATTGAAAATAATGTCGTTGGGGTGCGACCACTTTATTTGGCCTGTGCTTCTGGCTGCGCAAAAACTTTATGTCCAGTCCCAGGTACTGCAGCATTAATGGGTAAAGGGCAGGTTTCTGCCCACCAGGCACCCACCCCAGGACCCCGCAGTGCTAGCGACAAACAGAGCAAATGGCCTTCAGACACTGAGCACCACCTGATCCTCCAGGGAAAGCGTGGGGCTTATCTCCCACTACCTACCCTTTTTCCTCGATTTCTCTCTGGCATTTTCTGTGAAGGGCCACTGAACTTCACCAGGAAAGGCACGTCTCCCGTTGCGTTTTGTTTCTTGTTTGGGTCTCCTAAGATATGTTTTCCCCAGCTAAAGTTTGCTGTTCTCAACAAGTAACAACTTGCTGCAGATGAGAAGTTCATTCAAAAACACAAGGCTCAGAACGATAGGAAAGGAATGTGGGGAAAACAGGTTAGAACCAGGCGGGACTTCGTTGTAAGGAAATCACCATCTATTGCCTATACAAGGGGTGTTTTAATCAACAAGGGTCAGGAAAAGACCTGGTGTCTGATTGTCCGTGGAACAGCCGCAAGGAATCACCTTAAAAGAAAGGTCCTTTTCTTTATGTACCAGGAGTCACCTTAAAAGAAAGGTAATTTTCTTTATGTACAAAACATTTTAAAATGAAAGCTCAGAGCATAGTAATTTAGAAATTATAAGGCTCTTGCAGTCAAGCATTTCAATGCCAAGTTGTGAGTTCACCTATGAAGGGGCTGTCTTTATTGTCTCTCCACTGGGTAAAGATTTGTGTTGATAGAAATACCTGGTAAAGGCTGTGAAAAGTTTCACTCTGTGGTTTTAAGCATTATCTTTCCTATTAATTACCCAGGACATTTCCAAGTGTGGTAGGCAAGTAGGAGTAAGAAAGATGTGGATTAATGTCTGGGCTCCACTATCTAACCTGTGTTACTTCAGACAAGTAGCCTAACTTCTTTGAGCCTGAGTTTCCTCATTTAGAAATGGGAATTGCCCAGAGGGTGAAGGAGGTAACTCAAGGACAATAGTTAATGAACAATGCATTACCCAGAAAATAATACTGCAAAGTAATGATGACAGAAGCCAACAGTGAGGCCTCATATAATCTCTTCAGGGCATTGCTTATGCAAGAGGTTGCCCTGTGAACCTCTGCATTGAAAGGTATATGTGTCTATGTATCGCCGCCTTTGAATCCTCTGGTTATAAAACATTAGGAAATACTCTGAACTCTTGATTGATTCAGACATACTAAATCTGTTCTAAGCCTGTTCAGGTTTGCAGAGCTGTTCTATTTAACTAGATTCTCCTGGCGCTAACAAATGTGGAGTTTCATATAAACTCAAAAGTAGTATGACGTGGATAGGTTCAATTTGATTTGTTATAAAACAGTGTTCCTGGGGCTAGGTTATAGCTCAGGGGTAGAGCGCTTGCCTAGCACGTGTGAGGCACTGGGTTGGGTCCTCAGCACCATATAAAAATAAATAAATAAAATAAATGTATTGTGTCCCTCTACAACTAAAAAAATAAATAAATAAAAACTTTAAAAACAAAAAAAAAAAAAAAAAAAAAAACAGGGTCAAAGCTGATAAAACTGTATATGCAGCACAGAGCCTCCTCAGAAGGACATTACCATAGCAGCTAGGCACTGAGCATGTATTGGTCATCTTACTAGTTCCAGGGAGAAACATTCTTTTTTTTATTTTTTATTTTTTATTTTATTTTATTTTATTTTATTTTTATTGGTTGTTCAAAACATTACATAGTTCTTGATATATCATATTTCACACTTTGATTCAAGTGGGTTATGAACTCCCATTTTTACCCCGTATACAGATTGCAGAATCACATCAGTTACACTTCCACTGATTTACATATTGACATACTCATGTCTGTTGTATTCTGCTGCCTTTCCTATCCTCTACTATCCCCCTCCCCTCCCCTCCCCTCCCCTCTTCTCTCTCTACCCCCTCTACTGTAATTCATTTCTCCCCCTTGTATTATTTTTCCCTTTCCCCTCACTTCCTCTTGTATGTAATTTTGTATAACCCTGAGGGTCTCCTTCCATTTCCAAGCAATTTCCCTTCTCTCTCCCTTTCCCTCCCACCTCTCATCCCTGTTTAATGTTAATCTTCTTCTCATGCTCTTCTTCCCTACTCTGTTCTTAGTTACTCTCCTTATATCAAAGAAGACATTTGGCATTTGTTTTTTAGGGATTGGCTAGCTTCACTTAGCATAATCTGCTCTAATGCCATCCATTTCCCTCCAAATTCTATAATTTTGTCATTTTTTAATGCAGAGTAATACTCCATTGTGTATAAATGCCACATTTTTTTTTATCCATTTGTCTATTGAAGGGCATCTAGGTTGCTTCCACAGTCTTGCTATTGTGAATTGTGCTGCTATGAACATCGATGTAGCAGTGTCCCTGTAGCATGCTCTTTTTAGGTCTTTAGGGAATAGACCCAGAATGGGAATAGCTGGGTCAAATGGTGGTTCCATTCCCAGCTTTCCAAGAAATCTCCAGGGAGAAACATTCTAAGTGTGGAAACAAAGTGCCTGTAACCTTCTAGGAGTTTTCTCACCAGAGGAACACTGCCTTGTACATTTCCACAGCCAGAATCCTTACAAAGCATCACTGGAGCTGTTAGAAATGCAGGGGCCCAGGGCCCTACTCCAGATCAGCTGAATGGAATCTGCATTTTATTTTATTTTATTTTTTAAAGAGAGAGAGAGAGAGAGAAGAGAAGAGAAGAGAGAAGAGAAGAGGAGAGAAGAGAAGAGAAGAGAAGAGAAGAGAAGAGAAGAGAAGAGAATTTTTTAATATTTATTTTTCAGTCTTCGGCGGACACAACATCTTTGTTTGTATGTGGTGCTGAGGACTGAACCCAGGACGCATGCATGCCAGGCGAGTGCGCCACCGCTTGAGCCACATCCCCAGCCCGGAATCTGCATTTTAATAAGATCCCCAAGGGATCTGTGTGCCTACAGTTAGAAAAGAAACCCTGATGTGGAAATATGAGTGCATTGGTTTTTCTCAATGTAGGCCTTATGAAAACATGGATTTCTCATAATGATTTAAATGATCTTAAAACAACCAGGATTTGTAGTATCATTTCTTACTATTTAAAAGACACTGACATCTCAAGTTTTAGTCTTGCCAGTTTTGGATTCGAATGTTCCTATAACCCCTGATACATTTTAGTGTTGATACTGCTTAGTTTCTTCCTTTGAACTAAGAGATTTGAAGTTCCCACCCCCATCTGCACTTTGAAGAGTAAGCTTTTTATGTGTCTCACCCTGTTTTAAAATTATTTGGTCAAAAGTGCATTTACATATCAACTTCTATATGATCTAATACAGTAACTTAAGTAAATCAAATACATGGCACTGATTATTAATGGCCTATATCTTTACTTATATGTGTTTAAAGTAGAATGTGACTGACATAGAAATAAGTTTGCTGTGTTTTTATTTATTTATTTATTTTTTGAGCTTTCATGCCAGAAGACACAGATATTTGGGGAAGGATGTGGTAATACAAATTTATTAAAGATAGAAAAAAGTTTTAATGAAATCTTTTTTTAAAGGCAACTTTGTTGAAGTACAATTTGCTTGCAACAAAATACATCAAACTGTATGTCATTTAAAATCTGCGTGTTTTGTTTTAGGTGAATTGTACCTCAATAATGTTGATTTTTTTAAAAAATATACCATGGAGAATTGACTTTTGTTGGAATAGTTCAGAGAAAGCCGAGAAAACTCAATAGAGAAGGAAAGTAAAAATTGATGTATTAAATGGGCAAACAACAAAACATAGCCAAGGGGTCCTGGAGGTGTGGATGTAGAGAGAAAGATAAAATACATAAATTTAGATGATTTAGGTCCATTTTTATAAGACATTTTGTCTCTACTATTAAGATGCTGAATTTAATGTCTGGGCACCTGGAACGCTGTGGAATCTTTTAAAGACCAGGCAAAAATCAAATACAGAAACAAAAAAGTGTTTTGTTCTGCAGGATCTACTAGCCCTTTCCAGTTCCCTTCTCACCTGTTCTGATCTATGTCCTCATTTTTATTCGACAGACACCTGCCTGTGCCACTATGATCTCATCCAGTGACTTTGCATCTGCATCCTGGGAGCTCATGGTCCAAGTTCACAATCCAAATGAAAAGGAGCCAAGAGACATCACACTGAGAGTGTCCGGAGACCTGCATGTCGGGGGTGTGATGCTCAAGTTGGTAGAAAAGATCAGTAAGTTCCTCTTTCTCGATGGTTTCTGTGTAGTAGAAATGCTCTTTGCTACACCACTGCTGCATAGTTGGTCTAGGTTGCCGGATCATGTAATTTCTTCTGGTCATTCATCTCACAGTTGCCTGTAGAGCACGGCCCTCTTCCTTGTTCCCCAATCTCTTCCAGGACAGAGAGAAATAATGGGTCCTGCAGGAACCTCAAACAAAATCTACCACCTTTGTGAAAACTTGAGTCTTTGGTGACAAACTCATGTTCCCAAATAGGTAGAGTGCTGTACTTCCACATGGACAAAGTCCTTGCCACCAGTGATGTCTAAGATGATTTTAGGTGACATGGCATTAAACCACTGTATCAGTTCTCTGTTAATACTTGATTGATCAATGATAAAGTGCATTTGGTGCCGATGTGTCTTTTAACACTGTGTTAATCAGCCTTCTGTCACTGTGACAAAATACCTGAGGCAATCAACTTTAAAAAGGCAAGGTTTATTTTGGCTTGTGATTTCAGATGTTTTAGTCCACAGCCAGTTGGCTCCATTACTTTGGGTCTGGGGTAAGTCCAAACATTATGGCAGGAGCATGTGGTAGAGGTTACCTCATGGTGGCTAGGAAGTGTGTGTGGGGGGGGGAGAGAACAAGCAGGAAAAATAAACCCTTCAAAGGCATGCCCCCAGTGATCTGCTTCCTACAACTAGACCACCTTCTAAATTTTCCACCACCTCCCAGTACTGTCACCAGCTGGGGACAGACCTTCAACATGTGAGCTTTTGGGGGACATTTCAGACTCAAACTATAAAAACATTTATCTATCATCTGCTACTGTACTTGTTCAAACAGAGAAAGTGGTCTCTTGGGTCAGAGTCTTCACATCAGGAAGTCACCATGTCAACATTATTAGGCCTAAAATTTGATGACATTCTATTTCCTTTGTTTATGAAAAGACTTTGGTAATAGCTTCCCTATTTATGCTAATGAGATAAAGCCTTTTTAAGGAAATTGACTGAAATGTGGAAAAGTACATTTATCATAAGGATATGATTCAATGAATTTTCAGTCATGTAACTAATCACCCAGATTAATAGACCATGACCTGTTTCCTAATCTGTTCCCTGACCCAAATCTGATTTCTCCTAGTTGTTAGTCTACTAAGGGTCACTACTATCCTGGCCTCTAACATCACAGGAACAATTTTGCTTGTTTTTGTTCTTCATATAAATGTAATTATACAGGATATACTCTTACACATCTTTCACCCAACATTGCGTCTGAGGTATTCACTCATGTTATTTCATTTTCCTGCTATATGATATTTTTCCTGCTATATAATATTTCATTGTATGAATCTGCCTCAGGTCTCAAGGAAAGAGAGAGAGAGAGAGACAGGGAGAGAGAAAGAGAGAATGAAAAAAACACTTGCTCAAGGAAGGGGATAAGGACTAGTTATCTCCTTCCCAGACCTGGCCCCAGTGACCCACGTTCTCAACCTAGAATCAGCTGTGAAACCTTCAAGAGATTAATCCATTGATGAGATCAGAGCTCCCAGGATCCAATCACTTGCCCAAATCCCCACCTGTAAACACTGCTACGGTGGGGTCCAAGCCTTCAGCATAAAATCTATGGAGACACTTCATATCCATACAAAAACACTAGCAACCCTGTATCTAGCCGAAAGAATGGTTGAATATTGACTACAAGGTTGTTGAAGGGATTCATCTTTAAGCCAGTGTTGAAGGAGAGGAAAGATTCAATATCAGTGCTAACGTTGAGAGGGAGAAAACATGCAACTCTGATTTTGGTGTAGATGTTTTGAAAATGGGACTGTGGTGCTACTAGAAGACTGGGCCATTATTGAGAGAGGGAAATGTCAGCTTTACTGCACTTCTGTGTGGACTTTGGGGGCTGTTGATATTCCCTTGTGATCCGGAGTGTAAGGATCCATTTCCTGTTTTGTTTTGTTTTGTTTTTTTCTTTTTTGGTACCACAAATTGAACCCAGGGGTGCTTAACCTCTGAGCCACATCCCCAGCCCTTTTGTTTCTATTTTTTTTTTTAAATTTTTGAAGCAGGGTCTCAGTAACTTACTTAGGGCCTCACTATATTGCTGAGACTGGGCTTTGAACTAGCAATCCTCCTGCTCAGCCTCCCGAGCCGCTGGGATTACAGGCATGCGCTGCTGCACCCAGAATAAGGATCTATTTCTGTGAGAGAAATAAGATGCATTAAACAAAGGCACGTGCTTTTGGCCTTCCAGAAAGGACAGTGGCACAGAGGGATTTTAGGAAAAATAACTTCATCATTCGTTAAGAACGAAAATGTCATGCTTCTGCTCTTCCTGCTACTTAAATGTAAATGATGGGAGGGTTCATACATTGTTTTCTCCCTGCCAGGCCTTGGTGACTGTAGAGAAGCCAAGGATTGTTGAGCCTTGAGCTATAAAAAGAGATGGGGAGCCAAAGAGGGTTGTTTATTCCAGGTTTTACACACAGTGAAATGGATTCCGGGGGAGTCTGAACCCTGCAGAGCTCCTTCTACTTCTCCTCATTTTGCCTAATTGTGTCTTCCATCTTTGTAGACATAGCTCAAGACTGGTCAGACTTTGCTCTTTGGTGGGAACAGAAACATTGCTGGCTTCTGAAAACCCACTGGACCCTGGACAAATGTGGGGTTCAGGCAGATGCCAAGCTTCTCTTCACCCCCCAGCACAAAATGCTGCGCCTTCGGCTGCCTAACATGAAGACGGTGAGGTTGCGAGTCAGCTTCTCCGCTGTGGTGTTTAAGGCTGTCAGTGACATCTGCAAAAGCCTGAGTGAGTACCCCAGGGGCCCCTGTGCCCTTTAGACACTAGTGTTTGCTGCTTTCTGCATACCCCGAGTGGCTGATTAGAAAACACCGCTTTTAGGGGCTGGGGATGTGGCTCAAGTGGTAGCGCAATCGCCTGGCATGCGTGCGGCCCGGGTTCGATCCTCAGCACCACATACCAACAAAAATGTTGTGTCCACCAAAAAAAACTGAAAAATAAATATTAAAATTCTCTCTCTCTCTCTCTCTCTCTCTCTCTCTCTCTCTCTCTCTAAAAAAAAAGAAAAAGAAAGAAAGAAAGAAAGAAAGAAAACACCCGCTTTATTGGGAAGTACACCGCAAAGTCCAGATACTGCAGCCATCGCAGTGCAGTTAAACCAAATAGAACATCCTTGACCCACATCAGATTCATTTCCATACAGCTTAAAACTGTTTCAAAAAGACATTTGTAGGGTTGGGGTTGTGGCTCAGTGGTAGAGTGCTCACCTGGCATGTGTTGAGGCACTGGGTTCAATCCTTAGCACCATATAAAAATAAACAAATAAAATAAAGGTATTGTGTGCATCTACAACTAGAAAAAAAATTTTTTTAAGACATTTGTAAAGTAAAAAGGAAAAGAAAAGTTGAGAGACTCTCATGAAGTTCAAAGGGCAATCAATAGAGTAGAGGTAAGGGACCAGGTCAGGGAGGAGAGAACAAAAAGGGGGAATAGTGGGGAGTGATATTGGTCCAATTATGTTGTTATGTTTGCATGTGTTTGCATCTCATTTGCATGTGAAAATATGTAACAGTAAACCCCACTATTATGTACAATAAGAATGCGCCAATAAAAAATAGGGGAAAAAGATAAATAAATAAATCAGTTAAATCTAGGGAGCAAAAACTAAAGAAGACCTTCATAGATAGAAGAGACAAACCACGAAGATTGCTCTGCAAATTCATTTCTTCAAACTATGCTCAAATCATTATTAAATAAACCCCCCCAAAGAATTTCTGTTAAACCCTTCATCACTGAAAGAGCTGACGTATCTTCACTTCTTCTTCTTCTGCTGCTGCTGTCTCCATTACTTCACTAACACCTGACTCCAGCAAATAGCTGTGTTCACACAATTTACCAGTGAGATTTATTTTAAGCAGAAAAGTACACTAATTGTGAATGGAAGCCTAATTCCTTATGGATCTGTGTCCCAAAGTAAAACACTCATAGAGACAACACTATTTAACCCATTTCTTCTTTTTGAGATTCCATAAAAGGAGGAAAACTGGGTCTATGAAGGTGCTCTCCTTTTATATTTTTTTGAAGTGTTTATTTTTGATAGTGTTCATATCAAAGAAGTTTGATACTAAGACCAAAACTCAGTTCTTGAACACCCAATACATAATATATCCTTGAGGAATCTGTCTCCTCCATTCAACTGTGAACAGCATCATTCAACAAATGTTTACTGAGCACTTACTATGTGACAGGCAGCGTGTTGAGCGCTGGGGAGACATTAGTGATAAAGATTGCTAGGTATCCTGCCCTCTAGGTGCTTGCATCCTAGCAGGCAGAGGCAGATAATAGCCAATAAGTGTAATAAGAAAATAATAGAGGATGTTTTAAAAGGGGCGACAATGTAGAGAAAAGAGGGGAAGGGTCAGTAGGATTGGGAATGCCAGTGCTGCACAGGGAGGGCCAGTACAATAGCAGGAGGGCAGAAAGCACTTCATGAGCCAGGTGCAGTGGCACACACCTGTAATTCCTGTGACTCTAAGGCTGAGGCAGGAGGATCTTGAGTTCGAAGCCAGCCTCAGCAACTTAGCAAGACCCTATCTTAAAGAGGGATGGGGATGTAGCTCAGTGTTTTAGTGCCCCAGTACAGTAAAACCCAGGAGGCAAGGAAGGAAGTTGACATTTCCATTCATTGTCTTTTTATATCTGATCAACTGAAGCTAAATCCATTTAGGTTGTATAAGGTCCCCCGTCCCCGACCGCCCCGTGTGTGTCAGTCGGGGGCTGTGGAGGGAGGACACAGATCACGGACTTGGAGATAGAGATGCTGCTATTGATTTTTGTTTAATGCTTACATCTTTAGCCAGGCTTTTTGGTTCATCTCTAGGCTTGTGCATAAATCATGCATTCTGAGTGGCCTCAGGTGTGCTTTGCAACCTGTCAGTCAGACATCCCAGGCTACTGGGGAGAGAATCAAGCTGCACTGCTGGGCTCCACTTTGGTACTAAGCAGTGTATGAACTGATTGGATGAGAGAATCTAACAGGAGCCAGTGAACTAATGCCCAGAAATGTTGCCCAGGGACCCTCGGTCATCACATCCCTTGGCTTGTTCCTGGTGTTATAGCCACTCAGTGTGGTAATGGTTATTGGCAATTCTGATCAGCAATAATGCACATATTGGGTGAATGGCAGGGAAGGGGGCTTATCTTAGTCTGGGATCTATGGAAGCAGACGGAGGAGAGAAGTCAAGTATAAACAGCTTCTTAGCAGATGTTATCAGTAAACACCAGGTGTGGGTGGGGAAGTGAGATTGGAAATATCAAACCATCAACCTCAGCTGTGGGCCACTGGGGACCTCAGACAGTTCAGCCGCAGCCTTGGGGCTTACCACCCTAGGGACAATGTGCTTGTGCACCACTGAGGGATGATTTTGGAGAGCATTGCGTGCCCTGCTGGCCTCCAGAGCAAGCCCTCAGGCAGAGACACAAAGGCTCTGGAAGCAGTGAAATGGCCAGCGCCCAGAAGAGGTGGCAGGGTGTGAAAAGACCTGCTGGACAGTGTATGAGATGAAGGTTTTAGGGGTTTGGGGTCCACAAAGAAAAAAGGAGATGGGCCCTTGATTTTTTTTTTTTAAGACAAAAACAAAACAGAGGGAGGCAGGGAAAAGTTGGTGGCAAATGGAAATCACAACAATGGTACAACGCTAGTAGTGGTTGAGGCTGGCAGTGAAGTGTAGGGAGGAGGATATTATGCTACTTCCTTTGCTTTGAATGTATTTGAAGTATTTTCATAATAAATTAAAAAGCAAACTAGAAATTGTATTAGACTGAATCTTCCTCCACTATTGACCCACAGACACACACAGTTTAGAGAGTCTAAAGACAACTATTCCCCTTTTATGTCTTTAAAAGTGATTCAACTTAGTTCTGTTTACTTCCCGGGGATTTCTGGAGATATGGTGTTAAATGCAGAAAATGGCTCTGAGTCTCGAAATGCTCTTTATCCTGTTTATTTTTCTTCTTTTAAAAAAAATTATTATTTATTATTTTATTTTAGATATTAGAAGATCAGAAGAACTTTCCTTATTAAAGCCTTCTGGTGACTTTTTTAAGAAAAAGAAAAAGAAAGATAAAAATAATAAGGAGCCCATAATTGAAGATATTCTCAACCTGGAGAGTTCTCCAACAGGGTCACCAGGTAAGTAAGATTTGTTTTAATTTGTGAATGTAGTTGAAAACCAAAGAGGGAAAATAGGCCTCTCTCTTCCCCTCAAAGGAGGAATAAAATTTTAGGATCAATGAGATGAGGAAGAGCTACCTAGTTAAGTTTGGAAATAACAAAATTTTATTTCAGACCTTTTTGTTTTCAGCAGATAAGCTTAATAATTCATTGTTGTAATTGCAAATCCTGTGTTTCTGAGAATGGAAAATTTTGGTACAGATGTCCATAAACCGAGGATACAGGGATAAAAGAATATTTAAAAAGGAGATATTTTGGATTACTCAAATATACTTTTCTCTTCCTGATTCTATTTTAGTGCAATTCTTTCCTGAATTCAAGTTCTCATGGGGAATGAGGGGAAATTTCTCCAGGTAAAAATTCTGGAGAGGTATCATAATTTTCTTTTTATATCAAAATAATCAAGTTTCTAGCATGCTTGCAATATTGAGGGCTTTCTTGTGCAGTATATTGCAATGCAAAGAATAAAAGAGGTCTGTGTACCTTATGCAAACTTGAGCCAGATAATTAACTTGCTGTATTCTTAAAATTGGCCAAGCACTGCTATGTGATTCAGGAGTACCTGAAACATATTTTGTACCTGTACTCTGTGAGGTCCCCAGTTCTCTAATAGCATCGAGGCTTCTGTTGAAATAAGAGAGTTTTGAATTAGAAAAATGGTCCCCAACATTTTTTATTTGAGGAAACTTTTATATCTTTGAGTTCCCAGAAACTGAATATACAGTAGACAAGGTCTTTGTCTGTATATAACTGATCTCCTAACCATCATAACTCCTCTGATCATTCTAAATGATATAAACATTGAAAGTCAAATTTCATTTTAGTGTAAGGAATGGTAGTACTTCTTTTTTCTAAAAATTCCCACCTGAATCTCTCATGAGATCCATCTTCCTCTTGCTTTGCAGGAAGTCCTGGCTTATACAGTAAGACCATGACTCCTACCTATGACCCCGTCAATGGAACTCTGGCATCCTCCACCATAACTTGGTTCACTGACAGCCCTTTAACAGAACAAAACTGCAACATCCTCGCATTCAGCCAGCCACCCCCGTCACCAGAGGCACTTGCTGATATGTACCAGCCTCGGTCTCTGATTGATAAAGCCAAGCTTAACGCAGGGTAAGGACGTGACTTCTATTTTGCTTCTCTCTTAGTGAGAGAGTTGTCCCGGAGATCAGGGAGTGTTTAAGTTTTAAGTTAATAGTCCTGGGAATTGTGCTTTCGTAGTTGACTTAAGCAGCAAAAAAAGGCATAAATGCAGACTGTGGTCATTTCAGTACCTTTCAACTGTGATCAAATCTGTGTAATTGGGTAACTCAATGGATTGATATATGTAAATATAATTCTCTTCTGCTCCAGGTGTGCAAAGTGTGCTTTATGGAATGTTGGTGAGTAGTTTATGAGTATGTTGGCTTTCATGAACCAGTTGGGGAGATCCAAGGTGGTCCACCTGGCTCACGTTGTCCCTGTAGGCCTTCTAAGGGCAAGTCCGGGGCCTCTGTTTGAAATGTTCTCAGAAAATACACCCACACGGTTTCTCAAACCACCATTTCTTTTATTTTCCATTGCCCACCAGACAAAGTCAACCTTTTCAACAGCAGTCACTCTCCGTAAGACCTGACTCCCATGGGTGTCTCTGTATCCTACTGTGACCTCCTGTCCCTCAATGTGCTTCATGGGGGGACTGTTTCTGTCACTGCTCCACCTCCTGTCTCTACTTCTCAGTCTCTGAAGGCTCAACCATAGGCCTCTTCCTGAGTATCACTAATCCAGGTTGATCAGTCACTTCCCTGACATATATTACTCCACTGTCACCTTCTTCCTTTATTATAAGTCTTGATCATGGCCTCCCACCCCCCAACCTGGCCAAAGATTGTCATCTCCTTTAGAAAGGAGATTA
This sequence comes from Spermophilus citellus, assembly GCF_964194105.1. Taxonomy (NCBI): domain Eukaryota; kingdom Metazoa; phylum Chordata; class Mammalia; order Rodentia; family Sciuridae; genus Spermophilus; species Spermophilus citellus. The sequence continues at coordinate 31,890,384 of NC_138185.1, read as the reverse complement.
TATCTTGATTATTCTTGCTATTCCACAAGGAGTAATAGAATGGGAGTTCAGGCCACTTCTGTTCAGTGGTATTCAGTGATGCTCAACCCCACAGCATTTTGTTACCAACTTTTAGTCTCCATCCCTCTACCCCTCCCCATTACCCAGCTTTTATTTTTCAACTTGAAAATGAGACCATCAGTACAAGAACCACAAGCCACATAGAAATATTTAAAATCTAAATTTGGGGTAAATTAATTAAAATTAAAATGAGGCATTAACCTCATTTAATGCTCAGCAGCCACAGATGGCTAAAAGTGAATACATTGGACAGCACAAATATGAATATTTCCCTCAATGCAGAAAGCATTAGACAGTAAGATAGGCCTAGCTTTGGAGTGAACTACCTGGTACCAAGGCATTTGGGACAGACTGCCATGCTGGCTTCACCACATGACTGCGACTTTGAACAGATCGCCTAACGTCACCAAGACTCAGTTTCCAGGCAGGTGCCATGATATATGCTTGTAATCCCAGTGGCTCAGGAGGAGGCTGAGGCAGGAATATCACGAGTTCAAAGCCAGCCTCAGCAAAAAAAAAAAAAAAAAAAAAAAACAAGGCACTGAGCAACTCAGTGAGACCCTGTCCCTGTCTCTAAATAAAATAAGAAATACAAAATAGGGCTGGGGATGTGGCTCAGGGGTCGATTGCCCCTGAGTTCAATCCTCAGTATCCAAAAAAAAAAAAAAAAGACTCAGTTTCCACATCTATAAAACTGAGATAGATAATAAAAACTGCCTTTTTACTTCAGTGGATTACTTTAGAGTGTTAATGAGAATGAGAGAAAAAAATATATATATGTATATATAAAACTGCATTTTAAAGTGTTTTAAGGTGACATATATTTAGATGTCATATATACCTCATCTTTACATATACATGTCATGTGTGTGTCATATGTACATAAATGCATATAGTGTATGTCATATATTCATATCTATCACCTTAAAACACTCTAAGATAAAATGTAATTATAAGCTATTATTATGTGCTTACTAGTTTTTTGCAATGTTCTTATTCTGCCTCTTTTCAAGGGTGTATTATGTGTGTGTGTGTGTGTGTGTGTGTGTGTGTGTGTGTATAGTAGTATAATATATAACATAATATAATGAGTACATATGTAAAATTGACTGGCTTTTAAAACCCCTCCTGTTGTTTTCTAGTTGGCTAGATTCTTCACGCTCCCTTATGGAACAAGGAATCCAAGAGGATGAGCAACTGCAGTTACGATTTAAATACTACACTTTCTTTGATTTAAATCCTAAAGTAAGAAAACTTTTCGCAAGAAAATATAAAACTTTTCTCTCTGTGTCCTCTCTCTCTCTCTCTCTCTCTCTCTCTCTCTCTCTCTCTCTCTGAATGCATGGAAGTGTAAAACTGAGTCATTTCATTATCAAAATTAGGACCGATTTGTGGGGTCTCTGGATCTCAGCAGGGTTAGACGACACACATATACTGGTTTCTTAGTTTTCATCTCTTGGTTTTCGGGGGCAGGTCAGCTGTCCCTGAGTTAACAGGAGTCTCCTGGAATCTTTATGGCCTAGCACAGTGGCCCCTGCCCCCCACATTCACAGGAATGAAGAGATAAGAGCAAATGTTTCCCAGCATTGGAGTCCTGATGCCACAGGAAGGAAAGGAGCTGTCAGAGGCCAGGGTCAAGGGCAGGTTCCCATGCATGTCAGAACCACGAGGTGGTGCACACAGGACTGCAGCACTAAGAAGTCTCTGAGAGAAAGTGTCATCTGTACGAAAACTCTAGCTGGCCACCCCCTCACTCTCAGTGCACACCTCCCCCCTGAAATGTATTAGGACACCGAATCAGGGGGGAAATAAGTGCTTTGAAATTCTGCCCTTTCTGTGCTCCAGATGAGCCATTTGTGGGGCTGCGAATCAGCCACTAAATGGCAGAAAATGTAAGCTGGGTGACAGGTCCTCTGAGTGCACAGCCTGAGTGCATCTGTTTCTCCTTCCTTCTTGCTTCTTGCTCTTTTCCTGTCTCCATGGATTTACCTCTTCTGGATAGTTCTTATAAGTGAAATTGTACGATATTTGTCCTTTTACATCTGATTTCATTCAAGGTTCATCCATGTTGTATCATGTATCAGAATTTCGTTACTTTTTAAGGCTGAATAATATTCCATGTGTACATATATCTGCTTATCCATTGATAGGCCCTCAGGTTGCTTCCTTTTTTTGGCTATTGTAGATGATGCTGCTGTTGACTTTGGTATACAAGTATCTGTTTGAGTACCTGCTTTCACTCTTTTGGGGTAGATCCCTAGGAGTGGAATTGCTGAATCATATTCTGTGTTTAACTCTCTAAATACCACCAAACTGTTTTCCATGGAGCCTGCACCATTTACTGCACAAGGGTTCCAATTTCCCCACATCCTCACTAATGCTAGTTCTTATCTTGTAGATTAGAGCCATCATAGTGTGTGTGAGAGGTATCTCATGTGGTTTTGTATATTTAATCTTTAATCCATCTATCATTTATATTTTTGGATGGTGCAAAGCATCATTTTTAAAAAATATTTTTTTCTTTTTAGTTGTCAATGGACCTTCATTTTATTTATTTACATGTGGTGCTGAGGATGGAACCCAGTGCCTCACACATGCTAGGCAAGTGCTCTGCCACTGAGCCAGAATCCCAACCCTCTAAAGTACATTTTTTTGTTTGGGGTTTTGTTCTCCAAATAACTGGGCATTCTCAACATGTATGGTATTTAATTATTCCCTTCCCTACTTGCATACAATGTCACTTTTGTTTTACATTAAATATGGATACATAGATCTATCTCCAGATATCACCCTAACATATACTTTGTCACTATGCTGATGCTATACTATATTAATTGTTTTTAAGATCTGGGAGGACAAATGCCTCCCCCAATATTGTCCTTCTTTTTCAAAATTTTATTGGCAATACTTGAACATCGTATCTTCCAGCTTAACTGAGAATCAGCTTAAAGTTTCATTAAAAATTCCCGTCAGAGTTCACTGATCAGCTTGGGCTCCCTCTTCATCACAGTACTTACAGTGTAAACTATTTTTGTTGTCTGTTTTTACTACCCATAGAAAAATAATAGAGAGATGGGAAATAATGGAATCTAAGACAGGCTAGTTTGGCTCTTTGAAGAAGCTCTGGAAAATATTTAGAGAAAATTAAGTTCTGAGTTCAGGACCAAAATGAGCAGGAGCAATGGAAAGACAGAGCTGCTCTTCTCAGTTACCTGAACTAAGGTTTAGTGCATCTGATTCACAGAGAATGGATTCAGTTATTCCAGAATTTTTGTATTGTAGAATATGAAAAAAAGCCTTTATATATACATATACACACACATCTGTTTATTTCTCTAGTATGATGCTGTCCGAATAAACCAACTCTATGAACAAGCCAGGTGGGCTATTCTCTTAGAAGAAATTGACTGCACAGAAGAAGAAATGCTGATCTTTGCAGCACTACAGGTAGAGATCTTGGGTTCTCATAACTGGAAAGAAACTAGGTTTCTTCTGCTTAAAGCTTCCCATTCTTTATACTATGTGTTTCTTTTGCTTTTTTTTTTTTTTTTTTTTTTTTTTTGATGCTAGGGATTGAAACCAGGGGTGGTGCTTTACCACAGAGAAATGTGCCCAGCTTTTTTTATTTTTTACTTTGAAACAGGGCCTCACTAAGTTGCAGAGGCTGGCCTCAGCCTCCCGAGTCACTGGGATTACAGGTGTGCACCACCATGCCTAGCATTGTTTGTTTCTTTGGTGAAAGAAATAAAAATGAGGAGAGTCCATTTAAATTTAAGATGTTCCTCATAGTCCACATATACGCACATCCTATGTAAAGCATTCATCTTGCAAATCTGATCTCTCCTCTACCACCAGTCCCATCAGTGATGGGAAAGAATCAAGTTTGAACAGGACTAACTATAAGTCTCAGAATTAGTCCAATTAAAATGTCATTTTCCCTGCATAGGCAGGAGACTCCCTTATAAGAGATGTGCAACATTCCAGGGGAATTGATTGAAAGAAGAAATGACTAATGGTCCTTTCACATTTATAACATTTCTAAAATCTCTATTTTCGTTTCAGTATCACATCAGCAAATTGTCGATGTCAGCTGAGGTACAGGATTTTACAAATGAGTCTGAAGTTGACGAAGTGGAAGCTGCCCTTTCTAATTTGGAAGTGACCCTAGAAGGTGGAAAAGCAGACAGCACTTTGGTATGAACTTTCTTCTGTTAGCCCAGCATTGTGGTTTTGTTCCTACTGACTGACAGGTGGGGATGGATGCTTTAAAATTAGAAAGAAGAGAATATGTTATCTTATTTTGAAAAAAGTGGGGGGGGGGGAATATGCTCTTCATGGGACAAGCTTAAACTTAGCAAGAACTGACTAGCTTTTATCGAGTTAGTTCTACAAGGGACTATAAGATATTTTCATCACAACTAATGACAATACTTTTTGTATTGTCTTCCTTCCCGGGTGTAAGTTGGCATGGCGTGAGGAGAAGGCTGCTGAGAACTCCACTTCACTAACATGGAACATGGCATTGATCTCTTAAGTCTAAAAGAACCACCCTGTCTGTGGCTTGGGGCAGCTGTGAGAATAGAGGCAATGATTTGCAGATCTAGTCTTCTTATCTGTTTACTTGGTTATATATTTCCACTGGGCAAGATTGACAGAAATTAGGACCTTTCACTGGGGCATTTTCAAACATTCCTGAACCTTTTCGATTGCAGGAAATAAATAAAACAAAAACTTTCCAGGAAAACATAAAGAAATAAAACTCACGTATGACCCCTTGCTTTTTAACTCTGAAACGTGGCTGAATGGCAGCTTTATAATTATAATCTCCACCCTCCATCCCCAGTTTGATTCATTCATGGAGTGGCACCTTTTGTTTAACTTCTTTAATCATGGGAGTAATTTTCATTTAATCACATTTAATCAGAAAGGTGGGTCCATTGTAATTGGATCTAAATAGGAAGAATGAATAAGAGTGAGTGAACTATATTCTTTCACATTCATTCACTCTGTGTTCTCTTATCGTTAAATGCTTTAACAGGAAAGTGTGTCATGCAAGAGCAAATACCTAAAACAACTAAATGCCAAGGTTCTGTGGAGATGCAGGGCTCTGTCTCACACAGACCCCATGAAATTAGAGATCTTTTTTGTCTCCTTTCTGTGCTGAATAAATGCAAAAGGCAAGTGATCCTTCTTGGATTAAATGGAAAATTCCTTCCTTCCTCCCTCAGTCTGTGGCACTAAACAATAGGCTTCTCAGTTTTAAAACAGTCACCAACCTCATGGCAGAATGAACTTTGAACCCAGTTCTTTTTTTTTTTTTTTAAGAGAGGGAGAGAATTTTTAATATTTATTTTTTAGTTCTCGGTGGACACAACATCTTTGTTGGTATGTGGTGCTGAGGATCGAACCCAGGCCGCACGCATGCCAGGCGAGCGCGCTACCGCTTGAGCCACATCCCCAGCCCCTTAAACCCAGTTCTTTTGTACATAAATCAGTGACTTAGATGTGTAGCCAATTGCTTTATCACAAAATTACAAAATATTTTGCACATAAAAGTAGTCATTTCCGGCTGGCATTGTGGTTCAGTGGTAGCGCATCACCTAGCAAGCTCGAGGCCCTGAGTTCGATCCTCAGCACCACATAGAAACAAATAAAGGTATTGTGTCCAACTACAACTAAAAAGTAAATATTAAAAAAAAAAGTAGTCATTTCTAACTCAAATTTTCAACTTGAATAATGGATACAGAGAACGTTGGTGAAGTTTCTGAATCGTCTTTTTACATAGAGAAAAGTGAAAAACATCTCAATGTACAGGTTAACAAATGAGTGTCAAATTATCACCCAAGTCAACACCTGAATCAAGAAATAGAAATTTACCAGCCCCTCAGGAGCCCCCAATTTATCATCCCACTCCCAACCTTCCCCTCCCCTTTAAAGGTAACTACTGGAAATTTGGCTACTGTGACTAAAGGACAGAGCTTTATCGTTTGATTTTATTTTTATTTTTTGGCACCAGGCATTGAACCTAGGGGCTTTTAACCCCTGAGCCACATCCTCAGCCCATTTTATATTTTATTAGAGTCTTGATAAGTTGCTTAGAGCCTCAATAAGTTGCTGAGGCTGGCTTTGAACTTGCGATCCTCCTGCTTTGGCCTCCCAAACCACTGGGATTACAGGTGTGCACCACTACACCTGGCTATCATTTTGTTTCATTTCAATTCATTCAAATTTAAAAATCTATCTGTGGCAAGGGCTACTATATAGGACAGTGCAGATGTAGAGGATCAGAACCACCTATGGAATTCCTGCTTGTGAAATGTGATCTATTTTCCCTAGGAGGACATTACTGACATCCCCAAGCTTGCAGACAATCTCAAATTGTTTAGGTAAGTAGCTTTTAAGGAGAAAAGGAATTCCCCATAACAAAGCCTTGCAGGTAGAGTTCAGAAGTGTAAATTGCACATCTGTTAGCCAAGTTCATCATTCAAAGGTAAGATTATAGACTTCGGTGTCACATAGTCGACCACGTGCACTAGCCAGGTGACTTGGGGTATTTTCATGCCTCTGAGTCTCAGTTTCCTGAGCTATAAGATGGGAATATAACTCCTGTTAGGTTCTTTGGGAGGATTCAATAAAATTTTGTAAATGAAGCATTTTAACATGGTTACCTGGCTTTTAGTACTTACTCACTAAACAGTGGTGTAAACATCACCAGCATCAGTAATAATGAACATACATACCAGGTTAGCATTTCTAGCAGGTTCCACCCGGTAGGCTCAGGACTCTGACACCATTTGACACAGTACTGTGGCAGAACTTTGATCCTGCCCTTATAGAGAGAGTGGTTAACTTTGTTTATCTCCTCTCCCTTGTGAAAATGGTAGTTGATTTGAAACTGTTAAAAAGGCAGAGGGGCCCTGCATAGTGGTGGGTGCCTGTAATCTCACATACTCAGGAGACTGAGGCAGGAGGATCAGGAGTTCAAGACCAGCCTGGACCACTTAGTGAGACTCTGTCTCAAAATTAAATTTTAAAAAGGCCTGGGTGGTGGGTCAGTGGTGGAGTGCCCCTACCTTCAATGCCCAGTACCAGGGGGGTAAAAAAAAGGCAGAGAAAGTTAACATTTTGTTTTGTTTGTTTTGTTTTCATGGAAAGAAAAACCGCCACCTTTATGGATACCTAGGCATGTTAGGATGAAAGAAATAAGGCCTTTTGAAGGTCTATCAGTTACTTAAGTCACTCAATGGTTTGTTGACTTTTCTTAACAAACCAACACTTCATTGAGGGCAGCTGGCTTTAAAAGACCTGCAAGCTACTTTTGATAATACATGATGCAAACAAAAACTTGGAAAGAAGAACCATGAACCAGGCATAAACGAGTAACAAGAGTCCAAAGGTAACTGTAAGATCAGGCAAAGGCGGGCGGCAATCAAAGGAGGCGGATTTAAAAAGGCCACTGAATGAGGCTTTATTGGGGATATCACTCCCAGGCGGAACTCGATCAGACAGACAGTGGACAGGAGAAGGGTCTGAGGAGAAACCCCGTGGGAGCTTGACTGGACTGGGATTTTATGGGGCTCACGACAGGAAGGGGTTGGGACAGGAAAGGGGATTTTTAGGGTCCCTTGTCCCGCTGGGGTTGGTCAGGGGAGCTGGCTGAACTCCAGGATTGGCCAGGGGTTCTGTTGATTGACAGGCGTTAGTTAGGAGATCCCGCTGATTGACAGGCGTTCCCCCCCCCCCCAGTATTTGCCACTGGATTTCCACAGTTTGTTTGTTTAGGTTTTTTGGTTTTTGTTTTTTTACTGTAATTGTAGGTATGGCCTCAAACAATAAGGTCATTCATTTATTATCTGTCATATAAATATTTGTAACCATAACTGACTTATTGGTATTGTCAAGAGTGGCAAAGAAAAAATAATTATTTGAAACCACAAATATGCCTTGATATAATATTCATAATTGTTCTATAATGAAACTGAAAGGCCATACTCTCTTTGTAGAATAAACCTAGCTCTTCATAACCAAATGATGACAGGACCCTTCCTGAAGGTGTTCTAGATGTTTCAGTGAAGGAGATGATAGGTTGGAGTTAAGTCCTCACATCTGCTTCACCTATGCTACCCGAATAGCGTTTGGTGTGACAGTTACACTCAATTCACAAAATTGCCATTGTATCTGACCCATGGGCACTTTATCTACCAGAGGTCTCAAGACCCCGGATGTAATGTATAATACAATTCATGGGAGGAAGACATGAAGAAAGAAAGCAGAGGGGGAGTGGGAGATAAGAGGAGAGGAGGGGAGGGGATTGGGAGAATAGCTCTATTCCTAGGAAGAATGTGGACACTAGCAGGTCCTTCATCTCCCTGGGCTTCTTTCCTTTTCACAATGAGAGTATTGGACTAGTACTTTTATTTATTTATTTATTTTCATTTGCAATAAAGCTCTTTCTTTTTTTCAAAATAAAATCTACAGAACCCATCCACATGTGGGCTTCGGTTTCCAACCACATGACATCAGGTCTAATGCAATCCCCTATCCTGCTATAATGACATAGAAATGCTGGAGGAAATAAAAGAATCGTAAATACAATATGGATCATAAAGAAACTGAGAAATGTCAGGTTTTCAGAAAATCAGGAGGGGACCCGATTCTCCAAGTGAAGCCTCAGCCACACAGGAGGATTTAAGGGCATGGATAGAGGTTCTCCTGGCTTGGGGCTGATACTTTATTTCCATGTAGGGATAGGAAATAAACGTTATGGCCTACATGAAGCAGGAAGCCTGGTGAAGCACCTGCCTAATAGTGCAGACTTTCAGTAGCTGTTTTCTCTATTTAATGGGGAATAGAAAAATTACCATCAGCCCAAGAAAGCAGGAAGGAAGTTCATCCTTGCACTGAGTTCTGTGCGGGAAATGAAAAGTCTACCTTGAGAAATCAGAGCCAAGTCTTATGACACACACAGATGTAGGTATTAATTGAAATGTCTTATACGATAAGGGAAAATTAAATAGAAACTGGTCTGGGATCACAAAATCTAGGAAGCCTTAGCAAATGCAGCTGTAAAAATATTCAGAAGGAAATATCCACAACCAGGAATGCACACACAGGGTTCTATAGAAAACATTAATTACCTAAAAAATGAGGTCCTGCTGGACGCAGTGGCACATACCTGTTATCCCAGCAACTCTGGAGGCTGAGGCAAGAGGATTGAAAGTTCAAAGCCAGCCTTGGTAACTTATTGAGAACCTGCTTCAAACTAAAATTTTTTAAAAAAGAAAGAAAGAAAGAACTGGGGGCCGGGCACAGTGGCACATGCCTATAATTTCTGCGGCTCAGGAGGCTGAGGTAGAAGGATCACAAGTTCAAAGCCAGCCTCAGCAAAAAGCAAGGCAGCAACTCAGCGGGACCCTATCCCTAAATAAAATACAAAATAGGGCTGGGAATGTGGCTCGGTGGTGAAGTGCCCCTGAGTTCAATCCCCAGTACCAAAAAAATAATAATAATACTAAAATAAAAGTTAAGGGCTGAGGCTCTAACTCCGTGGTAAAGTACTTGCCTCGCATGTGTGAGGCACTGGGTTCAATCCTCAGTACCACATAAAAATACATAAAGATACTGTGTGTTCATCTACAACTAAATAAATATTTTAAAAAATAATAAAACAAAAGTATTTTTTAAAGGAAGCACTAGGGATGTAGCTCAGTGGTACAGTACCCCTGGATTTAATTAATCCCCAGTGCCAAAATATTTTCTAAAAATTAAAAATAAGCTCCCAATAAAAATGAGAACCATAGGCTGGAGTTGTGGCTCAGTGGTAGAGTACTTGCCTTACACGTGTGAGGCATGGCTTCAATTATAAGCAGCACATATAAATAAATAAATAAAAGTCCATCAACAACTAAAAAAATATTTTTAATAAAGATGATGACCATGGAGATAGTCAAAGAAGTTTAAGATCTTTTGATACTCTCAAAGATCAATTAAAATGGAAAAGAAGGATTTCATTCTTGATTTGTTGTTTTTCTGGGTTCTGGGGATTGAACCTGGGCCTCCAGAGTTCCAGGAAGTATGCTATACCACTGAGCTATATCCCCAGCCCTCTTTATTTTTGAGACAAGTCTCATTAAGTTGCTGAATCTGGCCTTGAACTTAGGATCCTTCTTCCTCAGCCTCCCAGGCCTGTACCACCATGCCCTGATGTACTTAATTCTAAAGAGAAATAATTAGATACCTAGGATTAAACTAAGACTTTGGGATCTTCATCTTTTGGTTATAAGATGTGTTTTTAGATTTTATTTTGAAAATACCATCAGACACTAAGAATCTGAATATTAAACAAATAGTCTTTTGAGTTTTTTTCTGCAGAATTATATTAGCTACATCTCACAGCATGATAAATACTGTTTTAATATAGTAGTTTTTCTTAGTCCTGGTTGTGTTAATTCTGTAGAATGATCTTCACATTTGTTTCATATTTTTTACACACTATTCCCCTTTAGTACATTGAGGTTTTTGTTTGTTTGTTTGTTTTAAGATGAACATATTCTCCCTTAACTTTGTACTAAGGCTAACACATTTAGCTAAGGGAAGACTAGTACTGACATATTAAAAGACTTGACCTGCTAAGCATGGTAAATAGACATGCCTATAATACCAGCAATTTGGGAGGTTGAGGCTGGAGGATCCCAAATTTGAAGCCAGCCTCTGCAACTTAGCAAGACCCTGTCTCAAAATAAAAAATAAAAAGGACTGCAATGTAGCTCAGTGGTTGAACATCCCTGGATTCAATCCCCTGCTACTACCAAAAAAAAAGAAAAAAAAAAAAAAAGCAAAGACTTTCCCAAAATTCTGCAGGAGAACATTAACATCATGCTCTTTCTCTTTCTCTCTCTCTCTCTCTCTCTCTCTCTCTCTCTCTCTCTCTTAATACCAAGAACTGAACCCAGGGTCACTTTATCACTGAGCTATATCCCTAGTCCTTTTTATTTTTTTTATTTTCAGACAGGGCCTCAAACTTTCAATCCTCCTGCTTCAGCCTCCTGAGTTGCTGGAATTACAGGCAGGCACCACCACACCCAGCCTCCTGCTCCCATTTTTGAATACAGAAGTCTACTCCCAGCATGAGATACCTGGTCTAATCCCAAAGGCCAAGATTGTTCTGCTGAACCAGCTATAACTCTTACTTTCTTTTCTTTGCCTATCTATATACTCTTTTCTACCTCCAGCTCTCACTCATATTAACTATTCTGAATAACACAACCATCAGGCCTGCTGTTGGCAATCCTGACCTTGTCTAGCCCAAGCCACAAACTTTTCTGACCCTAACAGATGCCACTATAGAACATCTTTCTCCAAAATATGTTCTATTCTAATTTATTATGGATGACAGCAGAATGCATTACAATTCATATTACACAGAGCACAATTTTATATATCTCTGGTTGTACATAAAGTAAAATCACACCATTCGTGTCTTCATACATGTACTTAGGGTAATGATGTCCATCTCATTCCATATCTTTCCTACACCCATGCCCCCTCCCTTATCCGCCCTCCCCTTTGCTCTATCTAGAGTTCGTCTAATCCTCCCATGCTTCCCCCACCAACCTCATTGTGAATCAGCCTCCTTATATCAGAGATAACATTCAGCATTTGGTTTTTTGGGATTGGCTAACTTCACTTAGCATTATTTTCTCCAACTCCGTCCATTTACCTGAAAATGCCATGATTTTATTCTCTTTTATTGCTGAGTAATATTCCATTGTGTATATATACCACATTATCTTTATCCATTCATCCACTGAAGGGCATCTAGGTTGGCTCCACAGTTTAGCTATTGTGAATTGTGCTGCTATAAATATTGATGTAGCTGCGTCCCTGTAATATGCTGTGTTTAAGTCCTTTGGGGTATAGACCAAGGAGTGGGAGAGCTGGGTCAAATGGTAGTTCCATTCCCAGTTTGCCAAGGAATCTCCATATTACTTTCTATACAGAAATGAGCTCTAGACTTTGGTGATCTCCATGCTTTCCTGGGCATTTTCTGTTTGTTTCTCTTAAGGGTTAGGAGAAAACTGTGCAGAAAAAGTGGCTTACTTTTGTTATGTCTGTTAACATGAGGCTTGTACTGATGGTATCAACCCTTCTCTTCAGCTCCAGGAAGTATGCAGTGAATTCAAATGTTGCCCGAGTCACATGGGACAAATTACATCAAAGTAATTTGTCAAGTATTTCCCTTGAGCCTTATCTCAGGCACTGAGATAAGCACTTCATAATGCTGTGTGAATTTGAAATTGCCCTCATCACAGAGGGGCAGTACAGGACCAGGCAGGTGGGATAGCTTTCTCAGGAACACAAGATAAGGCTGTAGCAGAGCCACAATGTGGATCCAAGAGGTCTAACTCCTGAGCCTTTGTATTAACTTGTGCCTAGCAAAGCCACACCCTGTTACTAGCTTTTAGAAATGAGTTAGTGAGGGGCTGGAGCTGTAGTTCAGCGGTAGCACACTTGCCTGGCATGTGTGAGGCACTGGGTTCGATTCTCAGCACCACATATAAATAAATAAAAATAAAGATCTATCAACAATTAAAAAAAAAGAAATGAGTTAGTGAGCTGGGCATGCAGCTCAGTGGTAGAGCACATATTTAGAGAGAGAGAGAGAGAGAGAGAGAGAGAGAGAGAGAGAGAGAACGAGCAAATTGTTATTAAAAAAAAAAAAAGAATATGTTGCCCACGGGGTCTTGAAAGCACCTGCACTGTGTTTTGCAGCTCCGGATAGTGACTGAAATGTTGACTGTACTTTAACTTGCAGGCCAAAGAAGCTATTATTAAAAGCTTTCAAACAATATTGGTTCGTCTTTAAAGACACATCTATAACCTACTTTAAAAATGCGGAACTTGAACAAGGAGAACCCATAGAAAAACTCAATCTTAGAGGTAAGAGCATCCCTTCACTCACAGTGGTTTGCAGATAGAAGGCAAGATTCCCACAGAATGCTCACGGTTTACTTCTGGAGGGACCTCTGATATCACCATATTCCATGTGGCAGCTCCTCTTCCAGATGGAACGTGAACATTGGGTGTGGTCTAGTCAACATGGATATTCATATTCTGCTGCCCCTTCTTTCCGACTGTGTCCAGAGTCTGTGAAGTGTGAGAGTTGGTATCCATGAGACACTGTAAGATCCTGAAAAGCTTTCTAAGTTTAAGAACAGTCTGGGCTGGGGCTGGGGCTCAGTGGTTGTTCATCTGCTTAAAATGGAGAAAGCATTAGGTTCAAGCCCCAGCCCCACATCAATGATGGGTGTGTGGCACATGCCTATAATTCCAGCAACTCAGGAGGCTGAGGCAGGAGGATGGCAGGTTTGAGGCCAGTGTTGACAACTTATGGAGACCTTGTTTCAAATTTTTTTAAAAAATAAAAAGAACTATGGATGGAGCTCAGTGGTTAAGCACCCCTGGATTCAGTGGCCAGAACCAAAAATAAATAAATAAATAGATTTTTTAAAGCCAAGAACAGTCAAGTATGATTCAATGTCTGTCAGTGCCCATTCTAATCTCTGAAACCATATATTAATTGAAATATTTAATTAACCAGTGCACTTACCTCTCATCATGGTAGCAATCAGAGAACTACCTCTGCTTTGATTTCTTTTTAAGTCCATATCCATAATTGTTCCTAAGAGTTAGGATAGCCATCATCCTCCAGAAAAAAAAAAAAAGAATGAATTCAGCTTTTTTTAATTTAAGAAAATCATTTTTCTTTATCCATGCTTTATTTTTCTTTATCCATGCTAATTCTTTATAAGTTTTATTTTGTTCTCCTCTAATTAATGGCATCACTTGCTCCTCCGTGTTCAGAAGAGAACCAGATGTGAAAGCCTTGGTTTCGGATGCCATGCCTGATATTGATGCAACAGATTCCTCACAACTGAGTTTTGTCCCTGTCTTTTGTATTCAGGCTGTGAAGTTGCACCAGACGTGAATGTAGCAGGCAGAAAATTTGGAATCAAGTTACTAATCCCAGTTGCTGATGGTATGAACGAAGTGTATTTGAGATGTGACCACGTAAGTAAAGCTACAAAACTCTTACCTCACTTTGCCTTTGTTAAGCCTGTGAACAAAACATGTTTCTTGACTTATCCTAAACTGAAAAGATTATTAAGTTGAAAATGCACTTAATTATACCTAATCTACAAATATTCTAGCTTAGCCTACCTTAAATGTGTTCAGAACCTTAGATTAGCCTATAGTTGGCAATATCATCAAGCACAAAGCCTATGTTATAGTAAAAAGCTAAATATCATATATATTTTATTGAATATTGTGCTAAAAATGAAAAACAGATTGTTGTATGGTATGCTTTCACACCATCCTAAAATGGAAAATTCTTAGTTAAATTATACTAGATCAGGGAACATCTATCAGATGTTTTTCTCAAATTAAAGCACAATTGAGTCAGTCAGCTATTGTTTTGTAACAAAAATCACATCATAACAAAATCTCAGTGACATTCAAAAATAAACATTTGTTTCTGGAAGATCTGCAGGTTGGCTAGGAATCTGATCTTCTAAGCTGGTATCAGTTGATCAGATGTGTTTTAAGCCACAAGCCTGGCTAGGCTTATCTCCTTACCAGGGGTTGAGCTGATATATGTGTATTTTTTTATTCTGAGTCCCAGGCTGCCTGAAGGAAGCTCTTCTCATAGTGATGGGAGAAGTGCAAGAGGGCACCTGACAACATGGGTGGCCTCCTAAAGTTTGGACTTGAAATTGACTTACTGTAACTCCCACCCACATTCTATCGACCAAAGCAAATCACATGAGTGTGGGTGGAGGTCAAGGGATGGAAATATATTCAGTTTCAGGTGGGATGCACTATGCAGTTAGATGGCAAAGGGTATGGATACCAGGAGGTTGGAACTTGAGGCCAGTATCTCAATCTACCACACCTACTATTGCTCTGAAGAATTCTGTTTAACTATACCTTTCAGCTGCTGGGGACCACACCTGTTCTCTCTCAAAGTGAAAAATGAGCTCAGACATTAAGGGACATTAGAAAAACTACCACTAACTGATTCAGATCCCATCCATGGCTCTGATTGCTATCTTGTGATTAGAATCTTTACTAAAGTTAGGCCAGGGACAAATAATGCAGGGAATCAGGGAATGATTTTTCTTTTCATTGTCTTCTTTTTTCATAGAGATGAGACATAATATGAAAATAGCAATATGGGACTGGGCTTGGGGCTCAGTGGTAGAGTATTTGCCTATCACATGTGAGACACTGGGTTCAATTCTCAGCACCACATAAAAATAAATAAAGGTCCACCAACAACTAATAAAATATTTTTTAAAAAAGGAGGAGGAGGAGAATAAAGAAAATAACAAGGCTCTCTGGGGAGGAGGAGGAGGAGGGGGAGGAGGAGGGGGAGGAGGAGGAGGGGGGGAGGAGGAGGAGGGGGGGAGGAGGAGGAGGAGGGGGGGAGGAGAAGGAGGAGGAGGAAGAAAATAACAAGGCTCTCTGGTAGTTTGGACTTTCACCTGCCTGTGTGAAATTCAAGTTCCTGTCCTCTAGCCCCTTAGCATCTAGACGGTCAACACAGCTATTGTTGGGTGCTTTAGACGGTTAACAGCCACTCAGAAAGTGCCAATTCACATCTCTCCTTGTGCAGAGAGTGTTGGTTTGGGGTTATGGAGCCGAAGTTCTGTGTTTATAACAAGGTTGACTTTGGACTGGACTTGAACTTGCTTCTCAGCTCTCTGGCTTTATTGCAGGAGAATCAATATGCCCAATGGATGGCTGCCTGCATCTTAGCATCAAAGGGCAAAACCATGGCAGACAGCTCCTACCAGCCAGAGGTCCTCAACATCCTTTCGTTTCTGAGGATGAAAAACCGGAAGTCCTCAATTCAGTTGACTTCCAGTCTCGAAAGCATGGACATGAACCCAGAATGTTTTGTGTCACCTCGGTGTGCAAAAAAACACAAATCTAAGCAGGTACTGCTCATCTTGACGAGACATTCATTTGTGTAAATTCTTTATGTTCTGAAACAAAAACTGATTAGGGTCATTATCAGGAAAAAAAATAGGTTGATGGGGAAATTTGACTATGTACTGGGTATTAGTTAGAAGCTGCTATGAAATTACTGTTACTTTTTTTTTTTTTTTTTTTTGGTACCAGGGATTGAAGCCAGAGGCACTTAACCACTGAGCCACATCCCCAGTCCTTTTTTAAATATATATTTTAAAGACAGGGTCTCTCTGAGTTTCTTAGGACCTTACTACGTTGCTGAGGCTGGCTTTGAACTCATGATCCTCATGCCTCAGCCCTAAGCTACTGGGACTACACAGGTGTACACTACCACACTCAGCTAAATTACTGTTAATTTTATTAATAGGTTGATAGTTCCAGATTGAACTTAATTAGCAATAAAATGATTTAGTTCCTACAAATTGAAAATTAAAATTATGTTTCCAATAAGAGTAGATTAAAAGTTGGGCAGATGAGAGGAGAGAAAGGGGAAATAAAGTTGACCAAATTATGCTGTGTGCATGTATGAATATATCACAGCGCATTCCAATTTTACATATAACTATAGTGCATCAATTAAAAAATAAACAAACAAATAGAAGGAAGGCCAGTAAAGTAGAGGAAAGGGCTCAAAGGAAGGGAGGAGGGAACAGAAGAGAATAGTACTGGGGGTCGAAAATGGAGAAAACTATGTTGCATGCGTTTATGAAGATGTCCAAATGAACCCCACTATTATGTGTAACGACAATGCACTAGAAATAAAATAATTTTAAAAAATTGGACAGATGAGCTTATTGTCCATGGACACACTGGAGACCCCAGAAAAGGGATGTAAAACTCTCCATCTGCATGAAAATTAGAAGCTTATTCATTGGCTGATCTTAGTCCTCCTTCTCCCTAGTGATTTTCATATTTTCTAAGAAAAAGAAGGAGAAAGAGAGAGAAAGTGTGTGTGTGAGTGAATGAGATTGAACAGTCTCTGTGGATCTGCAGTTGGGCCTGGCATTTATTGTTGTCACTGGGAATCTGGAGGGGATGCTGACAGGCAGGTGGGAATGCAGCAGAAGCTGATGTCTCCTCTTTCTTCATAGCTGGCTGCGCGGATCATGGAAGCCCATCAGAACGTGGCCACGATGCCCCTGGTTGAAGCCAAGCTGCGGTTCATCCAGGCATGGCAGTCCCTACCTGAATTCGGCCTCACCTACTACCTTGTCAGGTGATCACGGCGTTCACGTGCCTCTCTCCCTTTCCCTCCAGTGTTAGGTGGTGTTCTGGAAGCCCAGTGTATTCGCACTGAGAATGCAGAACTCTTATTTTAGAATGTTACCCTTTTACAGATGGCCCACATGTTTTCAAATGCTCATAAAAATCGTCCATGAACCAGAACTACCCACCACCCAAACTCAGCAAAATGTTGAAAAGGAAATGTTAAAACATTAAAAATAGATGTTCCTTCTCTTAGGAGAATAACTACCTTTGTAAAACCAGAAGGAGAGAGACAGCTATTGATTTTATGAAATCTGGGATTCCTTTCTTGTCCATCTCCTCTTCCTTACTGTGTATCTCACACTGTGTCTCATGTGTGGCTTTGCACAGTTTTCCAGTTTCCATACAGAGGCCCCTAAAAATCCTGTGTCTTAGGTTCACCCAGCCTTATCAAGTAGCAACCTTGTTTCTGCATCTGAAGTCCTGTAGGTGGTCCATCCATTGCCCTCGTGTATCTGACTAATGAGAACACTGAGCTATAGGGAAAAAGCTTAAGGGACTCCAAGTTCATCTCCTAGGCAGGGGCAGGCCTTGGCCTAGAATCCAGTGTCCTCATTGGTAATCTCCAGCGAGCATGATGGTTCTGCCTCACCATATAATAAATTATTTCCCAAAATGCATCCACAAGCATGCTTGCAAATCAAATTTGATTTTTTTTCATTTAATAAGAAAGGCTGGTGTTTAAGCAAAATTTGCATTTAATCCTGCAGGATAGTGTCACTTTCTCATTTTATAACTTGGGAATTGGAAGATTGGTTTGTATTTTTAAAGCATTGACTTATATGAAAATGTTTTTATTATTTCTTGGCTCTCTCCAAAGACCCTGTTTCTCCCATATCTGCTAGCAGGGAAGTTTACTCAAACATTTTTATTCCCTGAAACACTTCCTTTAACTTCTTTCCCTGATATTTGTCCCCCCAAAAAAGCAACTCTTTCTTCTTTATTTACCTCAGCAAAAGAGCAAGGGAGGACAGAGTCATACAGGACACCAATGTATATGCATGCATGTGTGTTAATACACACACACACACACACACACACACACACACATACACACCTCATCTATAATTCTATTTTATTTTTCTTCATTGGGGATTGAACCCAGGGGTTCTCTATTATTGAATTACATCTCCTGCCCTTTTCATTTTTTATTTTGAGACAGGATCTCAATAAGTTGCTTAGGAACTTGCTAAGTTGCTGAGACTGGCCTTGACTTTCGATCCTCCTGCCTCAGCCTCCTGAATCGCTGGGATCATAGGCGTGCACTACTGCTCCTGTCCCCTCACCTATAATTCTACAAGTCAGCCCCACATAGTGGAGAGAAAATGGACACTTGAGACAAACAGATCCAACTTCCAGTCCCACCTTTGCCCCTGCTAGCTCTGGGACCTCGGGCATTTCATTGATGCACTTGCTCGGTGGACATCCTGAACATGCATTGTTGAGAGAATCCTGTGAAACAGCCGGATAAATTGTAAAGTGCAGAGGGGCCCTGAACAATCTTCCAGTGACCATCACTCCTTTACACTGTTTCCCCCTTCACTTCCCTCCACCTGTAATGTCACCTTCAGCATCTGTTTATGGAGGTGAGGCTTTGAGGCAGCAGTCCCAGGCTGAGTAAAGTTCTGCCTTTTCCCAGATCTGCAAGGACTAGAGCAGACCTCCCGGTGTAGGGTGGCAGGTGGCTGTAGGAATCTCCCCATGCCAAGAAACCTGGACCAGTGCTTCACAACTCCCTGGAGGCTGTAGAGCAACTCAAGGAAGAAAGAAGCAGGTGAAGCAAGAAGTGGGTCAATGCCAGGCAGGGTGGCATGCATCTGTAATCCCAGCAGCTTGGGAGGCTGAGGTAGAGGATCGCAAATGCAAGGCCAGCCTCAACAACTTAGCAAGTTGTCTCAAGATAAAAAGTAAAAAGGTCTGTGGATGGATGTAGCTCAGTGGTAGAGTGCTCCTGGATTCTCACACACAACACAAAGAACAAGGGCGGGGGGTGGTTATCGTGATGTTAAGTATTAAGGTAGCAGAGTAAACAACAGAAGGTGTGGGAATGATTCTAGAAAAGTAAACATTAAGAGCAACATGAAGACATTTTTATAAAAAAAAAAAAAAAAAAGATGTGATGGGGCTGGAGATGTGGCTCAAGTGGTAGTGCGCTCGCCTGGCATGCGTGCGGCCCGGGTTCGATCCTCAGCACCACATACCAACAAAGATGTTGTGTCCACCGAAAAAACTAAAAAAAATAAATAAAATTCTCTCTCTCTCTCTCTCTCTCTCTCTTTCTCTCTCTCTCTCTTTAAAAAAAAAGATGTGACAAGCTGTATGTGGTGACATGCAGGTGTCATTCCAGCTACTCGGGAGGCTAAGGAAGGAGGATTGCAAGTTCAAAGCCAAAATAAGCAACATAGTGAGACCCTGTCTCAAAAAAAAAAGTGGGGGGGGGGAGTGTGGAAAGTGGCTTATTGAACTAGGATTTTTTTTTTCCTTATCTTACCATGTCCCGAACTCCTGATCTTTCCCTCTAAAACCTGCCCCCTCCTTTGCATTACTCTGCATTTCAGCCTATGGCAGACCTTCCCTAGAGAGGCACAGGCCAGGTCCCTTGGAGTCATTCTGACTCAGCTGTCTCTTTTGCACTGACATCCTGTCTACTGCAAATCCCCCTGGCCCGGCTTTTAAAACAAACACACTGTTGTGTCACTGGGGACCAGGTCCAGAGTGATCCTATCTGGTCTCCCTACCTACCCTTGTCCCTCAAGTTCTCAACTTAGCATCCCTACTGATCCTTTTAAAATCTGTGTCAAGCTTACACTTGACCAGCAGCTTAGGAGGCTGAGGCAGGAGGATCTTGAGTTCAAAGCCAGCCTCAGCAATTTATAGAGGCCCTACTAAGCAATTCAGTGAGACCCTGTCTCTTAAAAAAAAAAAAAATTAAAAAGGGGCTAAGGATGTGGCTCAATGGTTAAGCACTCCTGAGTTCAATCCCCAGTACCAAATAAACAAATAAATAAAATCTAGGTCAGACTACGTATTTTAGTCAGGTTTTTCACCATAGTGACCAAAAGACCTGACAAGAACAATTTTAGAAGGGGAAAAGTTTATTTAGGGGCTCTCAGTTTCAAAGGGCCGACTCCAGTACTCTGGGCCAGAGGCAAGGCAGTGCAGTGGTGGAAAGATGTGGCAGAGGAAAACAGCTCAGAACAGGTCAAACAGGAAACACAGAGCCCTGCTCACCAGGTACAAAATACAAACCCCTAAGGCATATCCATAGAGACCGGCCTCCTGCAGCCACACCCGACCTGCCCACACTTTTTCACTCAGTTCATCCATTCATGTGATTCACTGATTAGCTTAAGGCTCTCCTAACCCAATCATTTCGCCTCTACCCTTTTCTCACACATGGGCTTTTGGGGGACAGCTCATATGGAAACCATAACATTATGTCAAGTCTCTGCTCCAAACCACCTCACAGCTTCTGTTGCACTCAGAACAAACACACCAAATCCTGAAAATGGCCTGCAAGACCTTCGCTCTCTGACCTCACATTTCCTCTCCCCTCCTTCACTGTGCCAACCACACGGGCCTCCTGCCAGGTTCTTGAGCATGAAAAAAGAATTTTTCTAAAGTGCTTGGGCCCTCTGCTTGGAAAACTCTTTCCCCAGATATCCACGTGGATCACTCCCTCAGGGGCATCAACTGTTCAATCCAATGTCATCTTCTCGCCAAGACCTTCCCTGACCTTCTGTTTAAAATTATAACAACCATGGTCTGGGGTTGTGGCTCAGCCGTAGAGTGCTCACCTAACATGTGCGAGGCCCTGGGTTCAATCTCAGCACCACATAAAAAAATAAATAAATGATAACAACCTCATTCCCAGTAATCCCCGTCTGTATTCCATTTTCTTTCAAGATCTTATCTGGCGTGTGTATATTTTATATACTCATGATTCTCATTCCCCACTATTCAGGAATATTCTCTCAGTGTAGTTTGCTTTCCAGTGCCTAGAAGGGTACCCAGAACACATACTTGGTGCTAACTTTGTATAAAATGATTCGACTCCCTCTTATTTTACTTTCCTCTGACATCAGTGTCACTTTTTAGTTATCTTCAGGATAGCTTTTATTATCTCCATCTTCCTAGTCCCCATTCCTTCCTATAAAAACATCCTCCTGGGGCTGGGATTGTGGCTTAGTGGTTGAGTGCTTGCCTACCATGCATGAGGCACTGGGTTCGATCCTCAGCACCACATGAATGGTCTCCACCATTTAGTTTTAGTGTCCACCTAAAACTAAAAAATAAATATTTAAAAAAGAAATCCTCCTCCTGAGCAAATCTCTCATTGCCCTTTCTTAAATCATTTAAAAATTATCATTCAGTCTTTAAGAAGTTGTATGTTGAATGACTAGTTGCTTTTATTAATTTATTTTTTTTTTTCAGATTTAAAGGAAGCAAGAAAGATGACATTCTGGGAGTTTCCTATAATAGGTTGATTAGAATTGATGCAACCACCGGGATCCCTATTACGACATGGAGATTCACCAACATAAAACAGTGGAATGTCAACTGGGAAATCCGGCAGGTACAGTAAAGTTCCGGTGTTCAGTGTAAATGTGTGTTCCCTCAGAATCGCAAATTATTCAGATTTTTAAAAGGTGTTCTTATATTTAGAACCAAGAAATCACAGGTATGTGGTAATTGTCTGTTAAAATAACCATACGTGGACTCAGTTGGTAGAGTGCTTGCCTTGTGTGCACAAGGCCCTGGGTTCAATCCCCAGCACCACAAAAAATAAAATAAAATAACCACATGCAATTCTTGGCAGTTTCCCAACAAGTACAGGCCACATTTCTTGAATTACACTGCAAGTTGGTTTAGTGTCTATGCAGACTTCCAACAGATAGATCTAAAACTGCAGAGCAGTCCGCCGAGAACTAAAAAATAAATATTAAAAATTCTTTCTCTCTCTCTCTCTCTCTAAAAAAAATAAAAAATAAAACTGCAGAGCAGCTGGGTTAATTTCCATGGACTCAGCATAAGGGTTATATAAGATTTAGGCTAATCATTACCTAGCAGAAGCTACTTGAGACAGAAACACGATGCAAAATAAATCCAAAGAAGGCCTTGTCTCACTAGTTGCCAGGAGATGTAACTGGATTTGGATCCATACACTCAGTCGCCGTCTCTGAGAGCATAGCAGACCCACAGGGGAAAAACCCACTAGAGGAGCAAAAGAGATACAGAATGACTGAGAAAATATTAGCCTCTGCAATGGACCCTCAAACCCTCTGCCTGAATTACAACTTCTCATCAACTCCCATCCCAGGAACCACCTTCAGACCAAGCCTACATCATGGAAAAATTCTAGATGAAATTACAGGCACCTTAGTGTCCTGCTGATGTAGAACCATCTGATGTTGCTGACATAGTATCTGTCTCCCTCTTTCCTTCAGTATTGTCACTTGTCCAGCAGAAAATCATCATTATAGAGGAATAATTTAAATACCCATTTTTTTTATTAAGACCTCTAGATTATTCTCAGCAGTACTACCAACCACCTGGGCATGCACGTGTAGAAGGAAGCCCAAGATAAGGAGACCTCTAAAATCTTCAATGCACTTAAGATCTCCTTGTGGAGAGGAAGGGTGTTAGCATACCAGTCTCCAGACCACCCAAAACCAATTAAATCCATCTTTCTCGGAATGGGGCTGGGAATCACCATTTTGAAAGTTCCATGCATGATTCCAGTGGGAATTCTGTGGGAATAAAAACCAGTGAAGTCTCCAAGTCTTCTAGTGCTTGAAGTTTATGACTTTCAGCTGGGAAGAGCTAGGGGGCAGTAGCTATAGGAGATTCAAGCAGGCCTTCTATTTTCCACGGAAGAGTTTGCAAAACATCCTGCCCTCTACACAAGAGTGCTTGGGAAGTTCTTATATCTAAATGTGCAGATGCCTAAGAGGGAAAATATGCCTGTGCTGGGAGATGTTTAACCCGGTGTAAATCAGTTGACACCACAAGGGGGCGCACAGAGCAAAGACATGTCAGTGGAAGACATGTCAGTGGAAGCGGTGGTTTTCTGTGCTCTTTTAGGGGAACATACATCTGTCAGTCACTTCAGTATCCACCTCAGTGGTCCTCCACTCCAGGGCCCAACTCCAGTAAAGCAGCTTGTTTCTCACCCATCCTTGTCAGAATTTAAGTTTCTCCACGCCTCCCTCTTCCAGGTGATGATCGAGTTTGACCAAAACTTCCAGGTTGCATTTACGTGCCTGAGTGCGGATTGCAAGATTGTGCATGAGTACATCGGCGGCTACATTTTCTTGTCCACTCGCTCCAAGGACCAGAATGAAACGCTCGATGAAGACCTCTTTCACAAGTTGACAGGTGGTCAGGACTGAAGTGAAGCAGACCCTGCTGGGCCTACACAGACAGGTCGGGTCCTTCCTGCACCAGTGGGATCTGTGGCTTGTCCAGAGTGTAGATTCTAGGCTAACAGACAACATACCTTCACCGTCAAACACCCAGATCCTCACCTCAATTTCAACATGCTGCCAGCATGTCTCTTTCCTTATGGTACCCTCTGCTACCAGCTGTAGAAGGGCCTTTCTTATTTCATGGGTGGGTGAGGGACAGGGTGCTACTCTTAGACTGCTCTGGGGCCCAGCCAGCATGTGGCTATGGTTCCGTGACTTACACACATGCCATGTGATAACTCCACGTTGGCCTTATGTTTATCTGCTTCTTTGCCAAGTCAGCAAAAAGGGTAAAAATCATGTGTAATAGGA
This sequence comes from Spermophilus citellus, assembly GCF_964194105.1. Classification (NCBI taxonomy): domain Eukaryota; kingdom Metazoa; phylum Chordata; class Mammalia; order Rodentia; family Sciuridae; genus Spermophilus; species Spermophilus citellus. The sequence goes on along the minus strand of NC_138185.1, from coordinate 31,866,244 downwards.
TTCCTATTCCATAGACTCAGGTATGAAAGGTCTTTCCTTAATGAAATTAATTTTAACTTGCATCTTGTCAAAATGGCCTAGGGAAAACACACACACACACACACACACACACACACACACACATTTTCCTTGGAGGTCAAAAAGTCGAGGGAGGAGGGGCAGAATTACCTAGTGGTACTGGTTGACAATTGGGGCTCAGAGCAATAGCCCTCAGTGTCATCCATCCACAGTGACATCTGCCAAAGTAACCACTGACCCATCTGATATTAATCTTTGGTCAAAAATCCAATTTCATTCCTAGAGGTCCCTTAGATACATTAAAGTCCTTCTTGAAGACATGAATGACAGAAGGAGCTTGATGTCGCAGCTCCTTTTACTGTGGATTAGGCTTAGGAAGAACCATGAGTTCTGTTCATGAAAACCACGTCCTGACAGCGAGATCCCAATGGGACTTCATCCCAGATGGTCAGAAAGAGAAGGACAGACTTGTTCTCAAAGACCACCAAGTTCAAGGTATGGATGAATGGCGAGCCCCGGAGCTGTTGGCTGGACTGGACGGAAGGAAAGGGCTGTTCTTCCCGTTCCTCAGCGAGCTCCTGGATTTTGTGTCTGTGTTTATAGGATTTCTGGCCTTTTCCCTAAAGGCCTTTAGATTTGGTCAATCACAAGCCTACAATAGACTCCCTTTTTTCCTCTCTCTGCTTTGCAGTGTGACCTCCCTGCTTTGAGACTTCACCATGAGCCAATTAATAGCTGCCTGCCTGAATTTGTATCTTCTGTTTTGGTTTATTAAAGGTGGGTGGATTCTGAGAAAGTGAAAAACAAGACCACAGGTAAAGGGAAATATCAGAGACTGTTTTATTCTGTTTTTATAAAATGTTCTCCCACTACACAAAGAACGTGAGTTGGAAGAATAAGACAACTGTTCAGGTTCCATCTTGCTGTTCTTTTGGGATGCACCCTCAGGGGTCCTGGCCAGAGCCCAGATGCCCACGAGCTTCAGCTGTTGCTCTATTTTCCAACAAAGTCATCTGAGAAGGGAGAGCTCAGCAATTCTGGGAGCCACACAGAGATGGCCTTGGCTAAGGACACCATGGCCCTGAGCCAGAAGCTGCCTTCCTGAAATTCCTGTTGGCCTCTCCCTGGAGGTGTAGGCACATAAAACCTCCCAGGCACCGACTGAATATCTGAGGACTAGCTTAAAGCCCAGAAGTGCTCTGTGACCACGATTAATGACTGACTTTGGAATGCTTTATGTAGAAATGAGTGCAAGGTGTCCTGTGTTGAACTTGATGTCCGCCCTTTCGAGTCCTGGCTCTGTTGTTTGAGAAATGAGACAGGTCTGAGATTAGGGTGGACCTTCCATTAAAATATCATTCCTTGATTTCACTTTACCTGTTTGCTGTCAAGGAAACCTCAGCCACATTATCAAAAGTTTAGTACAGTCTTCTTCCTTAGCATACCATAGTTGGCTGTTCTTGCCATGAAAACACTCAAAGGAATTGACTGGGTTTGACACACTTTCTGTTACAGTTTGGAGGGACACATTTCTTCTGTATTACACAGCAGCATTCCAAAGGAACAGACAAGTGTAACAAGAAACACTTAAATGATGTTGTTCAAAGAGCAAACTAAGGACTGATTTTATTGTTTTGTTTTTAATATTGGGTCTAAAAGGTCATCTGATGCCGGTTGCAGTGGCACAGGCCTGTAATCCCAGTGGCTTGGGAGACGGAGACAAAGAGAATCGCAAATTCAAAGCCAGTCTCAGCAACTGCAAGGCCCTAAGCAACTCAGTGAGACCCCGTCTCTAAATAAAATACAAAATAGGGCTGGGGATGTGGCTCAGTGGTTGAGTGCCCCTCAGTTCAATCCCCGGTACCAAAAAAAAAAAAAAAAAAGTCATCTGACTTTCCATGAACAACATTTAATGTGTGTCTTTCAATACCATTTGATACTACCCTAAATGCGGGTTATTTTTTATTATTTTGTATGACTTTTTAAGTAAATGTTTGCATTGATTTGAATATAGTCCAGTTATGTCCAATCTAGTTAGTGTCTTTTAGAAGGTGAATGTTTTCTTTGTTATGAAAGAGGAATGCAACTTTCAGGGCCAACCTGCGCCTCTCCTCACCATCCTGATTCCAGCTCATTCTCCCGGGGGTGTGGGGGGCAGACGATCACATGGGGCCTCAAAAGTCCATTTGAAACCCGCTGTGTAACTGCTGCCCTCCATTCTTTTCTCACTGACTCGACCACCAGATTTCCTGGTTTTTCTCCTGCCTTACCATGGGCTCTCTTGTCTCTCTGTCCCTCTCTGGGTCTGCCTCTTTAAAAATAAACAAATAAATAATCTCCAGAAAGCAAAGAAATAAACACCCAGGAGGAGAAAGGAAGAGCCAAAGGTCTCTAATTCTGCTGTGGAATGTTGAGGGTACTTCTTCCTCTTAGTAATAGGAGGTTGCTAATGGGTAAATAGTCTGCACCTCTTTGGGCAGTTCTCACATTGGCCCAAAGAGGGTAAGAACAGCTCAGTGTTCTCATTTACAAAGGAGAATCCAGTCTCAGAAAGTGACAAAGCTTGCCCAGGGTCACACAGCCAATGAACAATGGAACCAGGATCCAAAGCCAGATTGTGTCTTATCCCAGCAAACCCTCCCCTTCCTCCTGCAGCCCTGCTCAGCCTTGAAACTCTCCCTTCCTATCTCTCCATCCCCAGTTCAGGGGCTCAGTGTTCCCACCTCAGGGTCACAGTGGTGGGAAAAAGCCAGGGTACAAGGGAAAGCGGCTGGCCACGGTTGATTGGGGGAGGTGGAGGCAGACCAGAAAGGTCTGATAGGCAGAGAAATGGGGTACGGAGAGAGTACTTTATGTTTTTTTTTTTTTAATTATTATTCCGGGCAAGTTTCATGTTCAGTCCCAAGCCCCAAAAAGTAAAGAAAGGAAGAGTCTTTTCATTGGAAAAGTCATCTTTAAATCAGAGGCACTAGAGGTCAAAGCATTGTGTTTTCTGAAATTATGTAAAAATTGTTTTGAATTCACTAGAAAGATTTCCTTTTCACTTTTATATTCGATATTTCTGTATTCATTTTCATTATTTTCCCACATAAATGTGACTTTTCTGACTCCTCCCCTCCCGCTGTCACCCCAGAATCTCTCGGTGGGCAGAGAGATGGGAAGCATCCTTCTTTGCTCTTTTGTCCCTCTTCCCCCTATTGATGCCTGTCTCTAAGTGGATGGAACCGTAGATGGAATATCTGGAGGTCAGCGCCGGGCTCTCACTGTGTCAGGGTTTCTCTCCCTCTTTGGATTTGACTGAAGCCATGTGGAAATACTGAGTGCCATGTGAAGGGGAAGGGGGGCTGGGTGTGGTGGCGCACATCTGTAATCCCAGAAGCTCGGGAGGCTGAGACAGGAGGATCGTGACTTCAAAGCCAGCTTCAGCAAAAGCGAGGCACCATGCAACTCAGTGAGACCCTGTCTCTAAATAAAACACAAAATAGGGCTGGCGATGTGGCTCAGTGGTCAAGTGCCCTGAGTTCAATCCCTGGTACCAAAAAAAAAAAAATGGGGGTGGGGGTGGGGGATGGGGTGAGGTACAAAAAAAAAAAATGGGGGGAGGGAGATCATGGCTCTAGTTCTCTGTTCTCACAAATGCTCATGCTGGCCTTGCTGTCCCTGAGATGGGAAGTTCTCAGACTACATTTGTGAGAATACTTTCTTGCTAACTGAAGGGTAGAACCCTCACAATTATGCCAAAACTGAGCCCAGAGTTCCAGGGAACCCAATTTGGAGGCCCCCAAAATACTTTCAGGAATGTCCTGACATTGGCCCAAACTTGGAATGTTGAATTGAAACTCAGTGCAGTGGTTTGGATATGTAGGTTTGTCCCCACCAAAATTCATGTCAAGATTTATTGGTCATGCACACCTGCAATCCCAGCTCGGGAGGCTGAGGCAGGAGGATTGGAAGTTCAAAGCCAGCCTTGGCATCTTAACAAAGTCCTAAGGAACTTAGTGAGACCCTATCTCAAAATAAAAAGTAAAAAGGGCTGGGGATGTGGCTCAGTGGTTAAGCACCCCTGGGTTCAATCTCCAGTACCAAAAAATGAAAAATAAAAATTTGTTGGCCAAAATAGTGGAAGTGAGGCATGTATGGCCTTTAAAAGGTGTTTAGGTCATGGGGACTCTGCCTTCATTGAAGAATTAATGCAGTTCCTATAAGAGTTAGTTATTGGATAGGAAGGGCAGCAGAATAGAATAGACAATATGATTGATGTATGTACATTCCATGTATGTATTATATATCAAAATGCATTCTTCTGTCATGTATGACTAAAAAATAAATAAAATTTTTTTAAAAAAAAGAGTTAGTTATTGTGAGAGTGGGTTGTTAGCACGGGATCCCACTTTTGTCCTCTCCTCTCTTTGCATGTACGCACTTGCCCTTGGTTTTCCTGCCATGCATGAAACAGCACAAGGTCTTCACCAAAGGCCTGGTAAATGTTGGCACCATATTCTTGGACTTCAAGAAATTTTAGCCTCTTTTCTTTTACCCTCTCTTTTTTACCTCTTTTCTTTATAGATTACCCTGTCTCAGGTAAATTGTTATAACAACAGAAGATGGAGGAAGGCACTTAGTTAGCTAAGAAGGGGCTGTATAGACAAAAAAAAAAAGAGAGAGAGAGAGAGAGAGAGGAAGGAAGGGCCGGAAGGAGGGACAGACAAACACATGAACAGAATGGGAAACAAAGGTCTCTCTGTACACTCACTAATGCTCCGGATTAACAAATGTGGGAAAGAATACAAAGATTCTTCTAACAGATTTGCCTGTTCCTCTGACTCACTGGGTGACCTTGGAAAGACTCAGAATTCCCCTGCATGCCACAGCTCCTTCAGCTGGTATCAAGGGAGAGTCCTGTAGCCACTCCTCAGCCATCCCACTGAGGGACACTGCGGGAACACAGCAGATACTGTTTCTCTTTCTCACCCCTGGAAGTTAGGAGGTGAGGTCTTTGGCTGCACCCAGAGGTCCCTGGCATGCAAAACCGGGCCCCAGGGAGGAGGTGGAGCCCTCTGTGAGGAGAGCAGAGAGGCCTCTGGGGAGGGGAGGGTTCAAACCCCAAGCCTGTGTCCTCTGATTCAAGAACGATGTCATCATAAACGGTCTTGGTGGCCCTAAACAAGGCCTGCAACAGGGAAGCAAATGAGGTTCAATGATGTGATGTGTTGGCAGCCCAGGACCTGGTTGGGGCCCAGCACCTGGCTGGCCAAAGAAACCCCACTGTGCCACCATGAAGAGAGCAAGGACACTCTTCCAGGAAGCGCCACATTATAATGATGGGGTATTCTGGGAACAGGGAAGACCTGACTGGAGATAGAGGTCTGTTCAGGTGCCTACGAAGGGGCCCTGGATCTCTAAGCTACCAGTGAACTGTCTGAAATGTTCCTAAAGAACTGAGATTGGCAGCCAGGCTGGCCCAAATGACCCTGTGTTATCTAAAATAAAAAAGTTTGCAGAATCGATGTTTCTTTTCCAGGCGTTACATACATCCAACTTCAACGTAGAAACATCCTCATTGCTGTTGAGGGTCACGGGTCAAGTGTGAAACCCACACAAACTGCAGCTTAAGGACTTGCTACTCAAATTACCGTCCTAGGGCCAGCAGACTTTGTCAGAATGGAGCAGGCCCAGGATCAGGATGGTGCAAGCAAGGCACTCAGGGGACCTTCAAAGAGGCCCTCATGTCAGGGTTGTGCTAGTGCCAACAGGAATCTGTCCTCTGGGTCAGGCCACCTAGTTATATAACTTATATTTCCTGGTAAGTTGACAGGCTGGCACAGCAGGCAAACATACCCCAGGGCAAGAGAGATACTAGGAGGTTCAGTGGCTCTTGGAAACCAACACGAGAGTGAGGGAAATCAGCTTCCACTTCCCCCAAATAGTAGTCTCAACAATATCACTAATATCATATGATTAAAAGAACTAGAAAGCTAATGTATGAAAGCTAATGTATGACCTGTGCTTCTCACAAGTCCTCTCCATTCATTCTCCGGGTCAGGAAAGTACTATCTGCCCATTGCACAAATTAGGAAATGTAATTATGAAATATGTATGTAAGGGGCTGGGGATGTGGCTCAAGCGGTAGCGCACTCGCCTGGTGTGGGGAGCCATTCTGACACGTGATTGGGTGACTCCCGTTAAGGGCCTGAGGCACTCTGGCTGTGTCGGAGTTATCCCGACCCTTTCCTGATGAGAGAGCCCATCCGTGTGGGGGTGTGCGTAACCACTGACCCTGGAGACCCAATCACTGACCCTGACCTTGGAGTACAGCCCCCCCTCAACCTTCATTGGATGGAATTCTCCCCTGAATCTCTTGTCTCCCCAAATAAAAGGCTACTCCCCGGCGTGTTCGCTCTCTCTCTCTCCTGCTAGCCCAGAGTAATCCTCGCTGCCCTGCTGGGCGGCTTGAGGCGGGAGCCAGGGAGGCGAGCCGTCTCGGACCTAGCATTAAAATAAGGTACTGTCTGTGTGTTTTATTTTGATCTCTTCTAACTAACTGAATGCCAGAACCTCATTAATGAAACCACTGCGCAGGCCGCGTGGTAGAGCCTGGCATGCGTGCGGCCCGGGTTCGATCCTCAGCACCACATACCAACAAAGATGTTGTGTTCGCCGAGAACTAAAAAAAATAAAATAAAATATTTAAAAAAAAAAAGAAATATGTATGTAATATGTAAATATGTACCAACATTAAGATCAAGGGGAGCACTGATTTGCCTATTCCCATGGTATAAAGACTCCCAAAACAGAGCCAGGCACAGTAGTGCACACCTGTAATCCCAGAAGCTTAAGAGGCTAAGGCAGGAGGATTCCAAATTTGAGGCTAGCCTCAGCAACTTAGCAAGGCTCAAAGCAACTTAGACCCTGTTTCAAAATTTTCCACTTCAATCTAATGTATGAAGTATGATATGTCAAGAGCTTTGTAAAGTTGTGAACAACCAATAAAAAAAATTAAAATTAAAAAAATAATAATAATAATAAAAATAAAAAGAAGGGCTGGGATTGTGGCTTAGTGATAAAGCACCCCTGGGTTCAATTCCTGGTACCCAAAAAAAAAAGTGTCCCACCCTCCCACTTCAGCAACATAACGTGGGTGAAACACAGACTTGGGAGGGCATGATAAAACCCAGCACTCCCGCAGAGATGAACCAGCCCCAGCACACACTAGAACTGTGCACAGACACCAGCTAGTCCACGGAAAGCAAGGATTTGACCAGGATCTGAACTGCGCTCCTGAGCCCTCCTCTGATGTCCCAGGTGAAAGCAAGGCCTCGTGAGCTAAGAAACCTAGATTGTCTTTGTGAAAATACCCCTGAGCTGGTTTTTTGCAAAGCATATTTGGGTAACACCTACAAAAACTCCATAGATATTTTCCTTCTGACTTATACCAGATCTCAAATGCCAAAACATTTTCTGCTAAATAACTCCTCAGACCCCAATTGTTGACCCATTTATCCAGTACAACACCTGCTTGCAGGTCTGGGTCTGAGGAGGTGTCCAGGGGGAGAGGAAAGAGCTCCTCTGCCTTTTTCCCCACAGAGAGAACGCCAAGCCACGAGTCACCCCCGTCCCCGTGACTGGGTGGCCCAACTCTCCCTAGCAATAGCATACACACGGTTGATGCCAGATCCCACCACAGAGAGGCAACTCCTCCTCAGGGACTGAGCTCTGTTTGTAGAGGCCAAGTGCCATGTTTTTATCCTGACCTTTTCCTCCCTTTATGAATGATCCTTTGAAGCAGGGAGCTATCAGAAGAGCCAATGCCCCCGGACAAATACATGGCAAGTAGCTACTGAATAATCCATCTCTTGTCACCCAAGCAAAGTTGCCTCTAGGTGAAGGGCTAGAGACACAAAGGCAATGGGGGTTAGGAAACGTCCTGAGCACAGTTGGTCAGCTATGAGACCATGTTTGAGGCCCAGCTGTTTTTAGTATTCACATATTTTAAAAATACCGGGTGACATCATGCGTCTCAGAACTTCATGAAGCCCAGAGGCCAACAGTTTCAACATGCATTAGGGTTCAACATGCATTAGACTGTGATTCTACCAAATCAATTTTTCAAAAACACATATACAGCCGGGCACAGTGGTGCACACCTGTAATCCTAGCAACTGTGGAGGCTGAGGCCAGAGGATCATAAGTTCAAGGCCAACCTGGGCAACTTAGAGAGATCCTGTCTCAAAAATTTAAAAAGGGCTGGCAGGGTTATCTCAGTGGTAGAGCGCCCCTGGGTTCAATCCCCAGTATCACAAAAATAAATACGTACATACACATATTTTTCTATCAGAGTTGTTTTGCCTACAAATGACAGAAAAACCCAGAATAGTGTCTTTAAACAACAGAGTTTTTTCTTTCTTCTACCTAAAGCTCCTAAGATAGGCAAATGTAGACTTAAGTTATTAAATACATGCCAGGGACTCTCATATTTTCATGCACCACATCCAGCTCCTAATCACAAAGTCATCTCGTAGTGGACAAGGCCATTATAGCTCCAGGCATGATGTCACATGACCCCAGTTAGCCTCCAGGGAATTTGAAATACTTGGTCTTTATTCAAAGTAGCCATAGATTCAACTAGAAGTCAAGGTTATTTTACTGACCAAGAAGGTGAGGTTAGATATCAGGAGACAAGTATCAGGTATGAGACTAGCTGCTGAGGACAATAGAGTGAGAGAAGTGACAAACTAGCAACAGTGACAGACTGGGAACAAATAATTCTGTAATGCTACATAATAAGCATGATTCACAATGTCCAATAGAGACGTGAGAACAAAAAGGAGGGAATACTTGTTTTGTTAGAGTCAGCATCAAATATTTCCCAGAGGAGGGGACGTTGAGACTTGGCCTTAACAGATGACAGGATTTGCCAAGTGGAGAGAAGGACAGGAATCAGGCCAAGTTTGGCCGAGGGGACTCAGTAGTAGAAGCAGCAAATGCTCTCACCCATGAGGCGCCAAGGTCAGATTCCCATGGTAGGAAGCTCAGCATGGCAGCTGACAGAGAGGAGGCCACAGTGAAGTTCAGAGGCTGTAGTAATGGCCTGGGGACTCTCAAACACCAGGGTGGAGCTAAGCCGGGGCAAAGAGCAGGAGGAGATTGCACAGCAGTCTCAGAACTAAAACTAGCAAGCATCACGATTTTGGACGACCATATTTTGTACCTACAAAAGCATTTTTCTTTCTTCTTTGCTTACAGAACTTGATTTTTGCTGAGTCAATGTGTCTAGTCCTGTGATGGATCATTATCAATCAAAACAATCCTATTTCCTGATTTCTCCAGCTTCCTTTTCAGATAAGGATGAGAGTATGACCTAGTTCTAATCAATGAGAACCATGATATGGAGATGTCTGTGAAAGGCTTTACTGTCCTGATAAAAGAGAGATGAAGCCTGCTTCACTTTTCACCATTTCCTATTTTTTCCTGCCTTGAATGTGGATGTGATGCCTTGAGGTGCTGCAGCCATCTTACAACCAGAAGGCAACAAGAATGTGGACAAATCAAATACATTAAGATAACAGACCCTAAAAAACAGAAAACTATGTGCCATCATACAGCAGCTGAAGGAAAACCAGTAGCTGTCTGCTTCTGGACTTGCCGTTATGAAAGAAAAATAAGTGAATGTATGTAAACCACTATTAGATGAGTTTTCTATAACTTGCTGCTGAACACATTCCTAACAAATTATTACTATAGACAGTGAAGAAGTGAATTTGCAAATTAATAGAACAGAGGATGAATCTTGACCCTACAGTTTCTAGCTTGGCCAACTGGGTGGACAGAAACCCAATACATAGATAAATACAAAGGGTATCAGAGGCAGGAGAGGTCAGTGGGCACCCAGTGTCTTGGGTGACTTGAAGATCTCAGTCATGCCTAACGTGTGATTCTATGAAGCATTTGTGGACCTTTACAACGCTGCTGCCTCAAACATCTTTGCAACTCCCTTTTGTAAATTCTCAGCAAAGCCTGATTGATTCACCTTATAGGAATATCCTCACTGTTGATGAAACGTTGTATCTCATGAGGATTCAAGTTTTTGAAATATTCAAGCCTAACTAAGTTGTGAGATTGTGATAAAGTATTTTGGTGAATGATTTGATAAATAAAAGTAACCCAGCTGATTGGTGCATGTGTGGGTATCAATCACAAACTTCTCCTGAAAGCAATTTCAGAACAAGTATTACCTCTTTTCAACCCTGGAAGCAGCATTTATAAAAAGACATTGCCTATCACTGGGCATGGTGGCTCACACCTGTAATCCTGGCAACTCAAGAGGCTGAGAGGCAGGAGGATCACAAGGTTGAGGCCAGCCTCCACATAACTTAGTGAGACCGTTAGCAGCCTTTGTCAACTTAGTGACATAGATAATAAAACACCATGTCTCAAAATAAAAAAAGGACTGGAGATGCAGCTCAGGGGTAAAGCACCCCTGGGTTCAATTCTCAATGCCAAAAAAGAGAGAGACATTGCCTACTAAGTAAACTTGCTAAAGATTCTCTTGCCAGGTAATTTTTTTTTTAAATACTTTCAAGAAAATTGGTGATCCAAACATTCTCTCAAGTATTTTTCATGTTCTCAATAGCTTCAAAATAGGAAATTATCTCTTGGGTTCTTTCTCAGACTTAATTTATAAAATTAACCCTAACTTCTGCAGCAATAAAATGAAAGGAATAACATGTGACTTTCCCCTAAGAGGAGTGTGATGAACCAAAGCTGGCCGGCAACTCCTAGAAGCTGGAGTGGTCTCTCATGGATTCCATAAGTATTTGGCATAATTAATAAAACCAATAAACTTAGTATCATTAATACATTATGAGAGATTAATAAGCATGTATTTACAATCTATATTATTTTCAGTAATGACAGAACACTACCACTATTAAAATCTGCTTTTACATAACTGCCTAACCAGGTGTAGTATTGTATACTTATAATCCCAGCTACTTGGGAGGCTGAGGCAGGAAGATCACAAATTCCAGGCCAGCCTCAACAACTTAGCAAGGCCCTAAATAACTTAGCAAAACCCTATCTCCAAAAAAGGTGGGGTGGGGTTTGAAGATGTAGTGCCTCAGGGTTCAATCCCTGGTACCAAATAAATCAATAAAACATTCCTAATGTTCCAACTCTGAGATTGCTATGTCGGGACTTCTTCTTGACACTCCTCAGCATCCACCCTCAGCTCACGGCACATCAGTGTGAGCAGTGTGACATCACCCAACGGCTTCAGCACCTGGCCTCACAGTGTCTTTCTTCCTTCTGTCCCAGTGAGAAATGTGCCCAGCCTCAGTCTCCTAAGCACTGTCCCACTGAGACCTCTGAAGAGCTTTATTCCAGCAGTTTCCTCCTCTCTTCCCTAACATTCACCTCTTCCCGCTTCCTGGTGTGGTCCTGTCCAGCCTATGATGTGTTCTGTTTCTGTGGGGGTTTTAATCAATGGCTGCAAATTCTTTGACAGTCTTCACACGAAGAGGTGGGGCCTATGTTGCCTCCTAGTGAATCTGTGTGGCCCTGCAGCTGGATTGACCAAGAGCATGCAGCAGACATGAAGCATGGGACTTCCCAGCATAGGTAATAAAAGGCCATATGTTCCCTCTCTTACAGCCCTGTGGATGCTACGTAAGAACTTAAATTCCCCTGGGACCACCATACTAGAAAGGCCACAAGTGGGACTGAGAAACTGATGTGACTCCATTTTTGAAAATAAATAAATAACAGCAGCTTCTACCTCAAGGCCTGTCCTAAGGAAGGGGATGTGACCCTTGTCCTTGGAAAAACCCACAGAGCACTCCTAAGCACATACCCACCGTGCTGAGTTGTTTGTCTGTAAATAACAGGAGAGACTCTAACTGAGTCAGGGACACCTGGCTCCCAGATCTCTCCTGTTATTTACAGACAAACAACTCAGCAGGGTGGGTATGGGCTTAGGAGTGCCCTGTGGATTTGCTTTCTGTGACTCAGACACAAAAGGCTCTTTCTTGCAGTCCCTGGAACTTGATCCTGTGCAAGACATCTCCATCTCATCCTCAGTTCTCAGTTCAAAGGCAGGAACCCTTCTTGGTGAGGATCCATAGCAATCCCCCTAGCAACCTCCAATCAGCACGAGACAGGGAAAATACCTGGATGCCAGATGACCCCCCAGTAGTTTATGGTGGTTGATAACATGTTGGGAAACCACATAGTTTCACATGTTCACCCCTCATGGCCTAAACCAATCAGTTCAAACGAATTCTCCTCTTGTACTAACCAATCACCCCTACCCAACTTGTGAATGTGCTAATCAATGTTAAGAGTTGTTGTTTGACTTTCCCACAGTGTGGAATGATTTGCTGAGTGATGTTGTGACGCATAGAGTATCCCCCCCAAAAAAACCTATAAAATCTCACTGAACAAGAGACCAGGACTCACTGCCTGGGACCGCTCCGTCGGAAACAGTTGTGAGTCCAGGCTCGAGCTTGCAATAAAGACTCTTGTGTGATTGCATGGGATTCAGCTCCTGGAGGTCTATTGGGGTCCCACGAATCTGGCATTATAGGACCTCCATCTGTCAGTCCTACCAGAGCCCAGCCTGCTAGCCACCCTCACCAAGGCAACAGACCAGAAGGGAAGCCATCTTGAACTCGCCCACCCACTGGACCGCTGAATATTACCAACAACCTCAGTGGATGCTCTGTGGAGCAGAAGGGCTCCAACCAAATTCCTAACCACAAAATCATGGAATAGGATATAACTACTGTTATTTGAAGCCATTAAGTTCTTGGGTACTTGTTAGACAGCCAAACCACATCTCCCACCTCAACCAATTTTAAAACTCTACCTCATCCCATGTTTCTGCCACATCTCACAGAAGAACTCCTCCAGAGAAGTAAAAAAGCTGATACACACTTGGTCACCTGACTCACTTCTTGCTTGCTTCTGTCCCTACCCCTCACCCCTAGACCCTGGACCAGCACATAAATAACCATGACATACACATCTCCCCCTTTTCCAGTCTCTCAAAACCTGGTTGGCAACATCCTCTCCTCAGTGAAACACAGGCCTCAGCTTCGATGATATGAGTTTGCTCCCACTTTCCTGACTGCTCCTGCTCAGCCTCCCTGGTGCATTCTGTCCCACCTCTAAACGTTGGCTCAGCCCCCTTCTCTCCACTTTGTACACACTTGCCCTTGGTGAGCTCAACCAGCCTTCTAGTTTTAAGTGCCATCTACATACTGATATTTCTCAAATGGAATTTCCCAGCCCCAACCAGAATCCCAGTATTGGAGGTCCAATAGTCTCTTCCATATGTCCTTTGAGGACCTAACAGACATCTGAAATGGAGCAAGGCCTAAAAACGAAAAAAGGAAAAAAGAAAATCAAATGTAGTATGACCCAAACTGAGCCTGTGATTTTCCTACCCTTAATCTATTGTGCTCTGAGATTTCTCTATCCCATTTAATAGCATCTCAGTCCATCCAGTTATCAGTCACAAGCCTGGGTCATCCTTGGTACCTTCTTTTCTCTTATCTCTTTTTTGGGGGTGGTAAGAGGGTACTGGGATGGAACTCAGGGACACTCAACCACTGAGCCACATCCCCAGCCCTATTTTGTATTTTATTTAGAGATAGGATCTCATGGACTTGCTTAGGACCTTGCTTTTGCTGAGGTTGGCTTTGAACTCAGAATCCTGCCTCAGCCTCCCAAGCTGCTGGGATTACAGGAGTGCACCACCAAGCCTAGCTTCTCTCATCTCTTACGTATTAGGTTCCTGTGGCTGCTGTAAAAAATTACCACAAATTTGATGGCTTAAAACAACACACAATAATATTTAGCCATAAAAGGGGATGAAATCTTGGACATTTGCAAACAACAGGGATTTCCCTTGAAAATTACACTTACTGAAATATTCCAGAAAGAGAGAGATAAAAATATGATTGCACTCATATAAGGTATCTAGAACAGGTGAGTCTGGGGATGGAGAGCAGAATGACGTTACCAGAGGCTGGGACAGTAGGGAAGAGGAGTTATTAATGGTACAGAGTTTTTATTAGGGTTGATGAAAGTGTTTTAGGTATGGAGAGTAGTGATGGTTGCATGGTTTATGAATGTATTTAATGCCATTGAACTTCACAAATATTTAAAATAATAAATATTATGTCATCTATATTTTACCAAATAAAAATAATAACAGCAACATTTATTCTGTTAGAGTTCTGGAAGTGAGAGTCCTGAAATCATTTTCACTGGGACAAAATCAAGGTGTCAACAGAGTCACACACACACCACCTCCCGCAAGGGAGAATCTATTTCTTTGCTTTTCCCATCCTCTAGAGCTGCATTCCACACATTCCACGACCCTTCCCTCTATCTTCAAAGCCAGCAGTGTGGCATCCTCTTGGAGTCTCCACAATCTCCTTTTTCTCTAGAAAAATCTCCCTCTGCTTCCTTCTTATGAGGATGCTTGAGATTATGCAGGACCCACCAGCATAACCCAGGACAATCTCCCCATCTCAAGATCTTTACTTTAAACCCATGTGTAAAATTCCTTTGGCTATGTCAGGAACCATTCACACTCTCCAGGGATTAAGATATGGATATCTTTCAGGGCCATTATTCAGCCCACCACACCTCACCTCCAATCCACTAACGGGTCCTGTTCCTCCGACTTTTCAAACATGTTTTAAGTTTGTATACTGGTTTTCACCTTCGCTATCATTACTCTCAAGCCAGCATCTTCACCTCCCCGAGTCATTCATAACACCTTCCTAATGTAACTCTTCAGCTTTGCTCTTGCCTGCAATCGACACAGCCAACAAGGGTGACCTTTGAATACATGAAGGGTGACCTGCTAACACATACCTTGCTCGCATGGTAAAGTCTCTGTGTGCCTCCCACTCCCTCACTGTCTGTAGCCCAAGGATTTGCTCTCTGTGACTCAGACACAGAAGGCTCTTTCTTGCAGTCCCTGGAACTTGATCCTGTGCAAGACATCTCCATCTCATCCTTGGTTCTCAGTTCAAATGTAGGAACCCTTCTTGGTGAGCATCTCCGTTTTCCCCCCATCCCCAATTCCTTTATATCACACCACCTTGTTTATTTCCTTCATATTTCTTGCTGCGCTCTTGTAACTACCCTGTTAATTTATTTACTCATAGTCTGTATTCCCCAACAAAATAAAAGCTCCTGGAAAGAAAGGACTATGTCTTCTCCAGCATTTGGAAGAGTATTGGGGACAGAGCAGACCTTCAATGTATGAATGAATAAATGATGAATGAACTTGACCCCATAATCAAAGTCTGCAGGCATCCAAGCAAATGGATCATACTACCATAACAAGCAACCTAAAACCACAAAGTTTTATTTCTCATGTTGTGTATCTATGGGTTCAGCCCAGGGGAATTCTGGTCTTCCTGGGGATCCAGGCTGATGAAGCAACCACAATCCAAATAGTATCATTTATTTATTTTTTCCAGATGGTATCATTTATCATGCCAGAGAGGAAGAAAGAGTTTTGGAGGATCTTACACCAACAATTGAATGCATTGTCTGGAAGCGACATTCATCATTTTCTGTTTGAATTCATTGATCAGAACAAAGCATAGAAACACTGCCCCTCCCAATCACAAAAGCCAGGAAGTACAATTCTACCAAATAACCAGAAGAGAATTATGTGGTAAACAATGCCAATGACTACTGCAGAGCCTTTTACAAAAAGACTCCCAAACATCCTTCTCTTCTCTCCCTGCCCTCCTCCTCTGTCGCCTCTGCTATCCTCCCGCCATATCGAATTGTCCATCCCTTCAACACATCTCTATGCCACCATACCTCCAGTCTTGCACACATACTGGATCCCCACCTGGGGTGCTCTTCAGAGATAACCACCACCATGCTCATCAGTTAATTTTTGCCTGTTCTTGAACTTTGTATCAGTGGGACCATATGGTACATATTCTGTGTGTCTGCCTTCTGTTGTTAAGCATACTGTTTTGAGACTCATCTGTGTTATTGAGAGTAGCATTTTTCCTTTTTTTCTGTAACTCTGCAGTAGCTCATTGCATGACCATACCATAGTTTATGCGTCCATTTCTCTATTTATTAAAGCGTTTGGGGATTATTTCCAGATTGTAGCATTTATAAATAAATTTGCTGCAAACATTTTGGTGGCTATATGCACTCATTTCCCTTGCGTATGAACCCAGGAGTGTAACTGCTGAGTAATAGAGTAGACATATTCTTAGCATTCATAAGTAGTGCCAAACCATTTTCCAAAGTACTGTACCATTTGGCACTCTCACAAGCAGTGCATAAGAATTCTTTTTGCCCCACATCCTTGAAGAAGCACTTGAAAGCATCAGTCTTTTAATTCTGTCATTTGAGTGGTGCATACTGATATCTCACTGTGGCTTAAAGTTGCATTTTCCTGTTGAGTAATGATGTCCAACCCATGCTCAGATGTTTACTGGACAACGTGCATTTCTTTACTCAACAAAATTCACATTGCACATGCAAGTTATTATAGGAAAGGGGAATAAATAACATTCAAGTTCCATAAGATTCTGAATCACGGCTTTGTTTGTACAACTTGAGCACTTTTATGTTTCCTTAACATATTAGAAATCTAAATAAATAGGCAAATCCTGACTGCTCTTCTATAGAAAATTCAAATAAGGAAATAAAACTGATCAAAAATAGAGAAAGGGGAGAAAAAGAAATAGAGGAAGGGAAGGAAACAGATAATAAACACTCACTCCTGCAGCAACTATCTTAAGCATGTTGTTAGTCAGCTGTTATTATAACAAAATACCTGAGATAATCAACTTGTAAGGGGGAAAGGTTTATTTTGGCTCAAGGTTGTGGGTTTTCAGTCCATGGTTGATTGGCCAGTTGCTTTGGGGCCTGTGACAAGGCGGGAGTATATCATGGCAGTAGCATGTGGTAGAACAGTCCTGATCATCTCATAGTGGCTGGAAATCAGAGAAAGAGAAAGGAGAGGCCAGGGTCCCAATGTCCCCTTCAAGAGCACACTCCCAATGACGTAACTTCTGTTTAGTAGCCCTGCCTCCTACAGGGTCCAGTATCTTCCAGTAGTGCTTGGCTGGCAACCAAGCCTTTAATAATACATGGGCCTTCGGGGGATATTTTATACCCAAACTATGGCACATGCGTTGTATGAGTGAACTGCCAAGACCTTGGGGGAGATAGAGCACTAAACAAGCTGGACTCGTTCCCCAAGCTATCAGAGCTCATGGTTCAGTCCCATATGAACTTGATAGTGTGCACACACTGTGCATGGTTGTTCTGTCTTCTGCCTGTTCTAGACTGGGAGCTGCTTGAGGGCAGGTGCAAGTCTTACTGATTTCTGAGTGTGTGTGTATATATATATATATATATATATATATTGCTAAATCAATTCATTTACTTTGAGGAAAACTGAGACTGTCAGAAGCTTAAGAACACAGTAAGATGGGAGCAGTGTGGGGATGAGAATCCAGCAACCTGTGTCCCAGTTTAAGGTTTGTTTGCTTTTTGTTTGTTTTCCCTCTAATGTGCTGCCTCTGCCTGGGGTAAATTCCAGAATGTGTGTACAGTCCGTGTACTGTCTCGTCTCATGACCTTCAGCCACATGACCTTCCAGTGGTAGACTGGAGTCTGGCCTCTCATTTCCAGTTTGAACATTTCCTCTGCTGCTACAGATTTTTAAGATCTCGAATGGTATCTTTTTACAATCAACACTTACCACAAATTCTCAGGTTGCAATCTTATCAGTAGTAGTACTACTAATGAGTGAACCTCAGTAGGAAAATAAATCCAATTCTCAGCCCATGACTCTGTTTTTTCCTTAAGGTCACTTCCTTACAGGCAGGTTGGTGATATCTGTGAACTCACTTGGTTATCTTGGTTCCTTTCTTGAAAGCCTCTTAACTGCATTCCACTCCAGGGGAGACTGCTCTTCCCAGAGACTTAGGAGACTTATCGACCTGGTACCATCTCCTCCCTCAGTCGCCCTCCCATTCCTGTGGTTTATCTCTAGTGTCAGAGAAGAATGTAGTTTGAAGTTTGCACATTCCAGCTCCAGCATTTGGGGAAAGAACCTGCAGCAGAGCCAGCTGGCATGGGGAGAGCAGGGCTGGGCAGTCACCTGTCTACCTGGGCCAGTTCCCCTCACCCCACTCGGGGCTGCCAGAGTTTTGAAGAGAGCCAAATAGGGCTTATTTTCTGGGGCAACCTGTGTTAGGGCTATTTGTTCCTGAATTTATGGGATGGGATGGTACAACAGGAATCAAAATCACTAGAAACTCTTTCCAGGGCTTGGCTCTCACCAGGTAAATTGACTCAGCCATTCCTATGGGGATAAGCACACATTGCTAATGTTGGATAGGTGTGACCTGGTCAGCTATGTAAATAACCCAGAATGGAATTTTGAGAATGAGTCTCCCTTCCTTCTCACTGCACAACGAGGGTCTCCCCACTATGCGACCTCAGACAAGTCAATATCCCTCTTTGGGGCTCAGTTTTCTCCCTCTGATGATGTGGGGTGATGAGACCAGATAAGTTCTAAAGTGCCTGTTGAAGCCAAGGATCTTTTTTTTTTTTTAAGAGAGAGTGAGAGAGTTTTTTTTTTTTAAGAGAGAGTGAGAGAGGGGAGAGAGAGAGAGAGAGAGAGAGAGAGAGAGAGAGAGAGAGAGAATTTTTAAAAATATTTATTTATTTATTTTTTAGTTCTCCACGGACACAACATCTCTGTTGGTATGTGGTGCTGAGGATCGAACCCAGGCCGCACGCATGCCAGGCGAGCGCGCTACCGCTTGAGCCACATCCCCAGCCCTTTTTTTTTTTTTTTAATTTTTTTTTTTTGAGAGAGAGAGAGAGAGAGAGAAAGAGACTTTTTTTAATGTTTATTTTTTAGTTATAGGCAGACACAACATCTTTGTTTGTATGTGGTGCTGAGGATCGAACCCTGGCCGCACGCATGCCAGGCGAGCGGGCTACCGCTTGAGCCACATCCCCAGCCCCGAAGCCAAGGATCTTAACCGTGGTTTTTATCTAAATCCCAAAAGGAAGGTTAGCCAAGTGTGTAATTACTGGTTCTTTCTTCCCCTGCTGCTGTTTCTATTAACATAGATCTTCCAAGAGAAATTTCCATCCAAGATCCATGAGTGTGCTGGAAAGTGGGCTGCAAAATTCTTTGTGACTCAATTTTCTACCTCCATCATCTTCACCCTCACCTTAGCCTTTCTCAACACTGGGATGTTGGAGGACTTGAATTGCAAATCTTAGGCTCTTGGGTTTAATTTGTCCTATTTTGAGTCCCACTCCATCCACCCACTGGACACTGAAGAACATCACGATCCACCATATCCTCCCATGTCTTTTCCTTTTTACTTGTCAGACATTCTCCTAAGTGCCATACTCTGTCCTCCTCTCTGGGGCTAATGAGATAACCAATGGGGTCCTGTTGTCAGGAAGTTCATTCCTAAGTGTTGGAAGAAACATGTCAAGCACCCAGGGCAGGCAGCCAATATGACCTGAGAAAGAACAACAAAGAAGGGCACCTAATATAGCTTGGGGTGGGGGCTGGGGATGTGGCTCAAGCGGTAGCACGCTTGCCTGGTGTGCGTGCGGCCCAGGTTCGATCCTCAGCACCACATACCAACAAAGATGTTGTGTCCGCCGAGAACTAAAAAATAAATATTAAAAATTCTCTCTCTCTCTCTCTCTCTCTCTCTCTCTCTCTCCTCTCTCACTCTCTCTTTTAAAAAAATATAGCTTGGGGGAAGCAAGGGAGGGCCTGCTTGGGTAAAATCTTGATGGGAGCTATAGCAGGTGCTGTCAGTACCCATCTATGGCCCCATAGCCCTCTGTGGAGTTGCTGGCTTATGTTCTGGAAAAGGCAGATGTGCCCAGAGGTTGAAGCTCCTGAAGCACCCTGGAACCAATCAGAAGCAGAGGCTGGCTTCTCACCACTTGATGCAAGAGACTAAGTCAATCAAGGAAGAGTGGAGGAGCACTCAGGCAGGAGGAACAGCTCAGGGAAAGCCATGGGGGATAGGACCCAGTGTGGCATTGGGTGTGATGTGACATTTGGTGTGGCACTTGGAAATTTCATATACTTCTTGGCATCCTTCCACGAAGGGAACAACACTTCAGTCACCCTTTCCTGACCTCCAAGACATGCTAGAAGAGGAGAAAGGACCCTGCTCAGGATTCTTCTGCAGTCCTGTGCCCAGTGACCCAAGAAGTCAAATCAGTGTATTTTAAGATATATCGCTCAACCATGACTTCTTTCATGATTTGGGTCTATCTAAATATCTGGAGAAATTTCTTTGTGCTTAAGGGGAATATTACAGATTAACTCTGTAATTTAACATGCTAAATTAAGCCCATGGAAGGTGATTGAACTCCGTGCTTAAATCAGAAAGCTCACTAGTTAAGTCAGACAGTGCTCCAGAACCTACTCAGCTTCTGTGAGCCTCAGTTTCTTTAACTGTAACATGAGAAAAATCATACTTGGAGAGAACTCAATAGATAATGCATATGGCATTAGGCTCTATCTTTTTAAAAAGTGACCGTGATGATGATAGTGTATACTGTCACTGGAGGAGGCACGGGCAAAGCCACCTCCCTACCTGAGGAGGAACAATAAGCAAACTCTTCCACACAGAGCTGCCTCTGCCTCATTAACCTTCCTAGCTCAAGGACCTGACTGGACAGCCCACCAAGGCTGTATCTGCTGGAGTGGGGGGACCATAACAATAGAACAGCCCAGAGAGCCAAGTTCAGACAGCACGCCAGCTATCTATAGAGGCCAGACCCTTGCCACCACTGATGGAGTATCGAAGTAACCCATGATAAGAAGCCGGTTTGGAGGGCCTGAGCACCAGGCAAGCACAAGGTGATAACCTCAGGGATTTCCTCAGCCAGGGCCTCTCTAGACCACTCACCCTGGGGGTTCACAGAGGAGTGCCCTTGACGTGGCTCCCTGAGGTCCTATTTTATAGACCTTCCTGGTTCACCAATTTCCTTCCTCCTGGGATCTCTTTTGAACAGGGTTCATTTCAGTGGATCTGGATTCTTCTTATCTGGCCAGCTTTGCCTGGATTCCCCAAGCCTCTGCTGGCCTCAAGGTGGCCAATCATCTCACCTGGGTGGATTGAATTGGTTCAACTCTGAAGGAAGCCTCAGGCTTTGATTCTTGGTTGGGGAACTCTTGATGCAAAGGCAGAGGGAAGGGCCTCAACTGCAGGCTGCCCACTGGCTGGTCCCTCTGGGCCAGCCCCCTTGTCCCTCCCCTTCCCACCTTTCTCTCAACTTCTCCCTCCTGCTAGGACTCTTGGTCATGCACAGTGCAGTATCTCTAGCTCTGGAGCCAGGGCCCAGGAACTCTGGGTGGAGACTGCATTGGCCCAATCCTGAGCATAGAACAGACCTCCCCAGTACCACCAGCCCCAGCTTGGACAGACTAAGCAATATTTTTGAGCAACACCTCTTCCCCTCACTGACATCTACATGACAAAGGTGTTTTTGAAGTTTTGGGTAGAGAAGAGGTCAAAGGAAACCTCTAGGACATACAATTATCCAAATAAACCAACGGTGTCCTGGGACTGCTCAGGGCTGCCCAGATAAGGAGTGACAGAAGGAAAGATATAAAGTTCTGGTTTCAGGATTTGCACTCAACAGAACTGGGAAAAATGAGCACAGGCCTGCTCTCAGGCCTCTTGGGGGGCTGGGAGAAATGAAGGGAGAGAGTGAGATCAAAGGTTCTTAAGTAAAATGAGTCATCTCTGCTCTCTGAAGCTCTGCGGAAGAAGGGTGCTCTCTGCTCTAAACAATGCTGTAAACAAAGTTCATGGTGTCCCATCACATCTTTAAGAGACCTGGGGACTTTGGTAATCAGGAGTCATCGTTCCAGTCCCTGGGCAAGGATGCTCTTTCCTCACTTCTGCCTCCTTTATTTGTTCCCATTCCTTAGGAGAAGCAAACATCTACACTGTCACTGAACTGGTTCTCAGAGCAACCAAAGGCAGATCTGTCTTCTGTCTCCTCTGAAGTTCCCCTTTCCTGTCACTTTCCTGTGAATCTCTGCAAGCCCTTCCCTAGACTAGAGCCCCATGCCTTCCTTGGGAGAGGGGGTTTCAGCTCACCATTACTAGCCCACCATTCAGCCTCCACCCAACCCAAAAAATGAGAAGCACCTGGCAGACAGAATGGGATTCCTGAGAGATGACAGAGCTGCCTCTGCCTCATGTACCTCTAGCTGCTCTCTGCCTCCATTCCTCAAGCCTGGAGAGGTGGAGTAAGGAAAGGTGGAGATGGGGAGGGCTGGGAGGAGGTGCCAGATCTGGAGAGGAGCAGCCCACTTCCCAGAAGGGAGGAGAGAGACAGGCAATGTGGTGTTGGCTAAAGTCAACAATGTCTTGGGGAAGGAGGGGCTGCAAGTCTGGAGAATCTCAGGCTCTCTCAGTGGACAGGAAGGGGGAAGGGCAGCTTTGAGAAAAAGTAATCCCTCTGGCATTCAAAGCTGAGTTGCTCTCTAAGTCACTGGTTCCTGGAATACATAAAACAAGATCGAAGACTGTCAAGGGGTATCCAGGGGTGCCACACTCCACAGGGACAGCTTCTGGGTGAGTATGACATATTGCTGGATGAATGTGTTTCTGGCCTCAGTTTCTAGATCTTTCTCCCTGCCTTGACCCCCAACTAGCAGCAGGGAGGTCCTTTCCCAGGAGCCTGGATGGTGGCTCAGATCTAGCAGTCAGCCCACAGCCAAGGCAGAAACACACATCTGTAGTAAGGGGTGGGAGGGGAGTGGTATCACACAGTAACTTCAAGACCAAGGCCTGATAGAAGTAGCTTTGCCACTTCCTAGCCAGTCCACAGCAGTGTGATCTATCACTACCTGATCTCCCTGCTTCTCTGTGCAATCCCAAGTACTCCTGAAACTCCCACCTAGCAGCTCTCAACCACCCTTCCCTGGCAGTGCTGACACTGAAGGCCTGCGGTTTTGTTGAAACCTATGTAGGACCAGGAAATCGTTGACTCCAATGTCCCAATCCCCAAGGCTGTTTTCTTATCCTGAAGGCAAACCTCAACTTGCCCCTAAAAAAGGGACCTCAGAATTTATTTTATGCAAACTACAACTCACCCACGGCTGGGGAGTTCTAATGGGAAAATCGTGACAATTGAGTGTTATTGGGTATGACAAAAATCTTCCTTGAGTCCCATATTTCTATCCCAGAAGAATACCGAGGATATTCACGGCTATGAATCTACAATCTGTTTATAGCAGAAAGGGGAATATTCCTTCTCTACTGAAGCTCAAGAGATAGGAATAAATAAATGGAGGGGGTTACTGGGAGATTCAGGACCACAGCGGACCAATGAGGGAGGCCTCCCACAAGAAGAGGGAAGGGCATTGCTAAGAGAAGAAAGGGCAAGAAGTGTCACAGTGCCTGGGGAAAAGCAGACAGGGGAAAGCAGACAGGGGCAAAATCGACGCGCACCTGGCGACACAGGAGATGTCCACAATGAACATCCAGGGCTTGCACCCTGGGGTGGGAACACACATTTGCCCTTCGTTTGGGGGTTTCACTAGATTTAACGGGTTGCCCGGCTGTCTTTCCCACAGGCACTCACCATGCGGTGGACCCTGCTGCTACTGCGGCTGCTGAATGTGCTGCACCAGAGCCAGGCTGAGACTTTCCAGGAGAAGGTCCCGCTCTTCCGACTCACTCAGCAGGGGCCCTGGGAGAGCGACGGCAGCAACGCCACGGGCTCACCCTGCGAGGGGCTCCCGGCCGCAGGAGCCTCGGCCTTGACCCTGGCCAACCGCAGCCTGGAGCGCCTGCCCAGCTGCTTGCCGCGCTCGCTGCACAGCCTCGACGGCAGCCACAACCTGCTGCGGGCCCTGAGCATGCCGGAGCTCCGCCACCTGCCGCAGCTGCAGGTGCTGACGCTGCGCCACAACCGCATCGCAGCGGTGCGCTGGAGCCCCGGCGGCCCAGTGGGGCTGCACACGCTGGACCTCAGCTACAATCAGCTGGCCGCCCTGCCTCCCTGCGCGGGGTCTGCGCTAAGCAACCTCCGCGTGCTGATCCTTGCCGGGAACCCACTGCAGGCGCTGCAGCCTCGGGCCTTCGCCTGCCTCCCCGCGCTACAGCTCCTCAACCTCTCGGCCTCCGCTCTGGGCCTCGGAGTCCAGGATGGCATCGCCGACGGAGCGTTCGCTGGGGCGGATGGCGAGCCTCTGGCCGCGCTCGAAACCCTGGATCTCAGCGGCACATACCTAGAGCGAGGTGAGTCCGGGAGCACAGAACCCGGCTATGCACACGCTGCCAGGGACAGGAAGGGTTCTCTAGGCGTGATCCAAGTGTTTAAGTTCACAGTAGTGGTCAACAGTAACACCAGTTGCATTTCCCCAGCAGTGGGAACTTTACAGTCTCCATTTTAAGTAGGAGGTTACCAAGTCACAGGAAGGTGGAATGGCACAGGTCATTTAATGCTTGGTGCTCCCAAATTGGAGCCTATCCTGCCAGCCATTCTGGGTCCAGAGCCCAAAACGTAGTCACTTTTTTTTTTTTTTTTTTTTTTTTTTGGTACCGATATACCCAGGGCGCTTAGCGACTAATCCACATCCCCAGTCCTTTTTAAAATACTTTTTTTTTTTTTTTGAGACAAGGTGTCACTGAGTTGCTTAATGCCTTGCTAAGTTGCTGAGGCTGGCTTTGAACTCGTGATCCTCCTGCCTCAGACTCCTGAGCCTCTGGGATTACAAACGTGCGCCATCCTGCCCGGCATCCCAGCATGGGATTCATTTATGTATGAACTTGGCACGTTTGGTGCAGTTAATGTGAAGTAACTGATGATCTCAAGATTAATTCATTTATTTTTCTACTCCGTTGGATAACATTGTTTCTGTGAATGTTGAATCATTTGAACAGGACCCAGGCAGGAGGTGAGGAAAATGGTTCTCTTGTGCTTGGTGTTCTTACTTTGATTTGCAAGGTTGATTTTATTGTTTGTTTTTTTCCTTAAAAAAAAAAAGACTTCATGTGTCTGTAACCACCTGTCTGTCAGGGACAAGGAAACAAGAAAAGAACAAGAATGGAAAATACAGAGGAGAAGAAGCACATTCTCCATTTATTGGGAAAGCCATAAAAATTGGCTTCCAGTTCTACTCTGGGCTGATCCCCTCTCCTTACTTACATGCCTCAAAGGTTCCTCACTCCTGGGAGCCATCGCAGTGAAGTCTGGTTATTTTGTGTGTGGAGTTTAATCAGGTGAGGCAGCAGTGGGCTTGGAATGTCCTGGGTACCAGTCTTACTCTGTCCCTTCTCAGCTGTATGGCTTTGGGCCAACAGTTCTCCTCTCTGGGCCTTGGACAACTTTGGCTAGAAGACAGGAAGGACTGGTCATCCGTGAGGGCCCTTCCAGCTAAAATGGCCATTCTTCTGAGATCCCCCAAATCAATAACTGCACCCATGCTTGTGACTCATCTTGTCACTTTGTTGTTTCCTTAATGATGGGCTGATCTGAATTTGTGTCTTTTGGGGTAAAGGACAGTGTCCCCTCTGTGTTTCAGTTGAACCTGGGTGGATCAGAGACCTGCCGAAACTCACGTCCCTTTACCTGAGGAAGATGCCCAGGCTGAGGATCCTGGAGGGCGACATTTTCAAGATGACCCCTAACCTCCAGCATCTGGATTGTCAGGCCTCCCCAGCACTTACTTCCGTCCACACACACATCTTTCAAGACACTCCTTGTCTACAGGTCCTTCTGTTCCAGAAGTAAGTGTTTCTAAGACACATTTTAATCACAGAATTGATTTTTGTTCTATTATACTGTGTTGAATTTTATAGAACAAACTGGATCTTAATCTTTCTCTCCCTGCTCTTCCAAATCTTCTTTGGGGTTTTATTCTTCCTCATCCTTTGGGGCAATTGGGACAGGTCTCAGATGACCCACCCAGCAATTCAGTCCAGTTCATAGTCATATTAAAGAATAAGTTTCTTTTCAGTCCAGGCTGAGAAATGTGCAGTGGGAAGAGGGGGTGAAAACATCAGGCCTCTTCTCTACTGGATCCACCTCCTTTCCCACACGTCATATAAGTTCAGTCCCTTGCAGGGTTTGAGCAGGTCTGGGAGGGAAGTTCTTGCAGCTAAGATCTGGAGTTGGTGCCCTCTGGCATGGTGGATGTCCAGTGTGTCCTACTTTGGTGCCCAGGAGCAACCACTGACTTGGACGACTTTTTGTTTGTTTGTTTGTTTTTGATACTAGGGATGGAAGCCAGGGCACTTTGCCACTGAGCCACATCCCCAGTCCTTTTTATTTTGAGACAGAGTCTTGCTAAATTTCTGAGGCTGGCTTTGAACTTGGAGTCCTCCCACATCAGCCTCCCGAGCCACTAGGATTATAAGTATGTGTCATTACATCTGGCACAGCCTGATATTTTTAAGTAAAAGAAGAATAATACTTCCCCACCTGCCTTCCAGAATCCAGTAGATGAAAATACTGTTATGAAAATACCAAAGAATTCTGCAAATATCACTGGATGTATTATTGACAAAAAAATCCCTGGGAAGTTTAGAAGTGGGTCTTGTTAGTTCTGTCTTACGCAACAAAGTCACTAGAGATGGAATTTTTCTTCTAAAAGGCTGAATAGTTATTCAAAAACAGAGCCGTTCACGCCTTCTTTCCTTCATTCATTGAGCACACAACATTATGAGGGAAAACACTGTATGTGTCTGGCTCTAACTCTTTTTTTGAACTTGATAAAAATCCAAGAACTGTGTAATGTGCCAGAATATCAACAACATAAAGTTTCTTTTTCTGTAAAACAAAGATATGACAATAGTACTTCACCTTGGGGCTTTTCGAGTGTGGAACACTGAATTTCTGGCACATAATGGATGTCTTATAGAAATGTCGATGATGATGGTGGCGATGGTGATGATGGTGACGGCCCCTGTTTTCAAGGAGCTCACAGTTCAATATGTGACAATAGCAGAAGCACATGCCATGTGCTGTGTTATAAAGTAGATGGAAATAACAATTCATCAGACTGGATTGGGAAGAATAGGTCTGAAGGTGGATCCAAGCTTGTATATGTGGGCATGGTTTAAGTTTCAATATAAATGGCACACACTTAGAGCTGGCATTCCAAGGTGATGCCTTTCACCTTCCTGGTGGCCAGAAGTGATAGAGCAGATCTGGATGGTATGTCATTCCTTACTCAGAACATTAGCATCTGCCCCAGAGTACTAGTAAGAGAAGGCAAGTTCCCAGATAAATGGAAGAAAGGCATCCTTTGATAAGACGGGGCTTTCAGGAAAAGCACAGCTCATGTTAATGATGAATTCTAACTGAATCCATGTAAAGGATGCAAAATCTATGAGGGCCAGGAGACTTGGAGAGGAAGGAGTTGAGGCCAAATACTCTGTGGGGACTCTTGGGAATAAAGGAAGGAGAACCAAGAATGGATTTGACTATTTGCAAAAAATAACCATGGTAATCCCTCTCACCCCTGTCGGCCTGCCCCACCGCATGGTTACAGTTTCTCTCATCAGAAGGTGGTGTCTATTTCTTCACTGCTTGAAGTTGGGTTTGGCTCTGTGATTTGCTTAAGCCAATGGGATATTAGCAAATGTGATGTAAACATAAACTAGAACACAGTTGAACACAGGCTGGCCCTCTCTTGTTTCGGGGACCCATGTAAAAGTCTAGGCTGACCTCCTGAGTGATGAGATGCAAGGAGAAAGGTCCTGGCACACACTGTTGAGGCCACATACATGTGAGAACATCCTAGATCCTATGGCCTCAGCCGAGCTGGCCTGGACTACAAGAAGCACCAAGCAAACCCTCAGAATCATGTGAAAGAAAGAAAATGTTTATTGGATCAAGCTGTTAAGTTTGGGGGCACAGTTCTCTACTTAGCCAGAGCTAACTGATACACTTAAGTGAGGCATCTTTCCTAGGACTGGTATCGTGTGCCATCACCTATGCTTCAGCTGCAGTTGCATCCATTAATAAAGTTCTCATTAAGAAATTTGGGTGGGGGGGTATAGCTCAGTGGTAGAGCAATTGCCTAGCATGTGAGAGGTCCTAGATTTGATGCCCAGCACTGCAAAGAAAAAAAAATAATCTACCAATTATTGTCACTGGTCTATAATAAAAATATCTACTTATGTATAGAGATTTTCATTCATAAATACCTTCATCATGATATGACCTATTGGCATGAAAGTGTTATCCTTATTTTATATGAGAAATGATATTGACTCCATTAGGTTGGCAAAAAATGAGGTTCAAAATCATCGAATGTTTTATCCAAAGCAATATCCTCTAATCCCTAACAGAATTATTTTTCTATAACACCACCATGCCTTTCTGGGAAACATTTTTTTGGTACCAGGAATTGAACTGAGGGGTACTTGACCTCTGAGCCACATCCCCAGCCCTATTTTGTATTTTATTTAGACACAGGGTCTCACTGAGTTTCTTAGTGCCTTGCTTTTGTTGAAGCTGGTTTTGAACTTGTGTTCCTCCTGCCTCAGTCTCCTAAGCCACTGGGATTACAGGCGTGAGCCACCACACCCAGCTCTCTGGGGAACTTTTTAAAAATGTCTGTAAAAGCCTGAGTTAATTGATTTTTTTTTCTTTTTTTGTGTGTATGTGTGTGTGTGTATGTGTGTGTGTGTTTGTGTGTGTGTTATTCAGTTGCAACTTGAGTTCCTTCCCTCCTTGGACCATGAATTCCTCCCAGGTTCTATCCATCAACCTCTTCGGCAACCCTCTCACTTGCAGCTGTGAGCTGTCCTGGCTCCTTGTGGATGCAAAGAGAACTACCCTAAGCAGGTAACACACTTACAAAACAAGATGACTGAGGTTACCTCGCCTTCAGGAGGGAATGTTGTCTCAGCGTGCATCTTTGCTCATATGATGATACTGGGCCTTTGGGCAGCTTTGCGCAGAGCATCCCCTCCTCCATTTAGTTACACCAGGGTGGTGGAGGCTCTGTCCCCTTTCCTGCCAGCCAGAAGGGGCAAAGAACATGGAGGAGCTGCCTTGGGAGATTTTATATGGGTCAAGCTGGTAGATGGTGACCTCGCTTCTGCTCCAAATCTCAGTCAACAGGCCACATCTACCTGCAAGGAAAATTGGGATTTGTAGTCTAGCCATGTGCCCAGTGGGAAAAGGAAGTGAGTCAGGTGAACAGCTAGCTTGTCTCTGCTAAAGCAAGTGTATGTATTTTTGTCCCATTTTACAGATGAGGGAAATGGGACCCGAACAGATGAGGTACTTGCTTAAATTCATGCAGCCACTGGATGGAGAAGTCAGGTTCTATCTTCCTCCAAAACTTGACTCTCAACCACCAGACCCTGCTGAATCTCCCAAATGGAGTTTGGCTTCCTGCTCCTGGGCCATTCAACTCAAGGCCTGTAGAGCTGTCTTGCAGGACAGGGAAAAAAGAATTCTTATGCAAGTTTTGGCTAGAAGAGCTGTTTTTGCAGTGAGGGAGCCACACCCAGGCTGGTACCAGGAGAAGATGGGGACTGGGGCACTAGAAATATCCCCCATGATGAGTACTCTCCAACCAGCTCCACCAGCCAACTGCTCCTATTTGGGAAACAATCCTCCCATCTGCAGGATTCTTTTCTACCTCCCATCCAAGTGCAGCTGTAATGTGAGATATAATCTGTACTCCTGTTCCCCAGGTTGCTTCCCAACACAGGTGCCCAAGGCCCTCTGCCATCCAGGGTCCCTTGCTGTGGTATTGATGAAGGAGTTGAGAGTACAGGCTGGAGCTAGAGTGTGGCTTCCTACCACCTCCTACTATTGATTTGGTGGTCACTTAATCTCTCTGTACCTCTACTGCCTTAACTAGAAAATGGGTATAATGGTGCCTACCTCATAAGATAGCATAGACTAAATTAGTATAAAGTGTGAAGGATAGTGTCCAGCGCATGGCAAGCACTCAGAAATGTTATCAAGTGTGTGAATATTATCATGAGCACTCACTGCCAGGAAGCGGACAGGTGAGAACAAAATGGCAAACTACCCTTAGAGAGTTGGGATGCCCAGAGTGCTTGCCCCAGGTTAAGTCCTGCCATTGACTAGCCATGGTATTTTGGGCAGTTGGTTCTTCTTTATGAAAATCAGTTTCCCTCTCTGCCCAATGGAAGTGGTGATAGAAGCCTTCTGAATAGATATCTTGAGGTTCAGTGAGGCCATGTGTGAGAAGCACATGCCAAGTTAGACGTGTTGGCAAGAGACATGTTGACAAGCCTTGGCAGGACGGGACAAATGCTCTGAGGATTTGAAACCCAGCTCACATGCAGCCTCAGAGCCAGGCAGGCATCTTCTAATTGGTTGGCTTCCTCTCTAGGGCCAGAGACACTATGTGCATACCAGCTGCTGGATCTGGAGGTCCCTTCTCGGTCCCTCTTCTGCTCTCCCAGCTGCCTGATCTGTGCAGGTCAGACCACAGGACCACCGTCCTGGCTTCAGACCCACCCTCCTTTGACCACTCAGCCTATGCACCATCTTCACAGGGTCCCTCCACCCAGCCTTCGGGAGGCCAACAGAGCGTCACCAACACCCCCTCCCACACTGCAGTTTCCCTCTTACAAGCTGCATGGACTCATGGTGATGTTGGGCAGGGGACTGCCCAGTCCGGTGTCAACTCCACAGCAAGTTACTATAACTTCAGTGTTCCACCCAATGCTGCCGGCACAGCTGGGACAAATCATGGAGGAAAACATACTACCAGGATTGTCCTTGAAACTGATGTCTCAGCTGCCTCCACTCCACAGGCCAGCAAACACCACGGTCCCTTCCCCACCTCAAGGAACCCCATGCACACAACTCATCCTGATCAGAGGTCACAGGCCACCCCCCAGGTTCCCCAGCCGAGTCCTTCGGAGGGCGGGATTCCAGTCGTCTTGTTGGATGACTATGGTGAAGAGGAAGGGACCAAGGAAGAGGTGAGAGCACCTGAACAGTATGTCCCTTGTGATTACCATCCCTGCAAGCACTTGCAGACCCCATGCGCCGAACTGCAGAGGCACTCAGGGTGCAGCTGCCCTGGCCTCAGCCGGGAAGACACTATCCCGGACGCCCCCAGGCTGCAGGGGGTGACAGAGATGACAGATACATCAGCACTCATCCTCTGGTGTGCCCCCAACTCAGTGGTGCATGGGTACCAGATCCGCTACTTCGCAGAGGGCAAGGCAGAGAACCTGTCAGTGGTAGAGAACATCTATGCCACTGCCCGTCAGCACCCTTTGTATGGGCTCTCGCCTGGCACCACATACCGCGTGTGTGTGCTGGCAGCCAACAGGGCTGGCCTGAGCCTGCCTCGGGCCTCAGGCTGGAGGAGGGCATGCACCAACTTCACCACCAAGCCCAGCTACTTGGGCATCTTGGCAGGACTGTGTGTAACCAGCAGTCTTCTGTTCATCAGCACACTAGTGCTGTCTGTGTGTCTCTGTAGGCGGGGTTGGACGTCACACAGGCAGTGCTACGATACACACTTGGTGGCCTTCAAAAACCCAGTGATGGCTGAAAGCGTAGCTCAGTGGTAGAGCACTTGCCTAGTGTGTATCAGGCCCTGGGTTCAATCCCCATTACCAAAAATACACAACAGGAACAACAGCAAAATCAAACAACCAGCCTTTGGTTATCTGCTGGAGCTCCAGATCCTCAATTAGCCCAGCTTCCTTCTAATCAAACTCCATCTACGTGCAGAAGAAGATACAGAGGATTAAACAAAGGACAACAGAACAATGGCCCAGTGGGCTCCAATTCCATGAAGCCAGCATGCCCGGGTCACACAGGGAACTTGCCATACTGTTTCTTAGCTCAAGGAACAACGGCTTTCCCTTCCTTCTACTTTGCTCAGAAACCTGGTCAATGCCAGACCACTCTCATTGGCACCTGCCATTCTTTTGTGTGGTCTCATTGGGTTTTCAGCAGTTAAGTGCTCCTCAGTATCCAGTAAAATAATATAACGAAGTTGGAAGAGAGAAAACAGAAATTACATAACCCAATGTCTTCTGTCATATGGGAAATGACTTCCTTGGGTCTTCTTAGCTAAAGTCCCCTTACGGTCAACCTTTGGCTAAGGCACAATTAATGAGTTGTATTATTCAAGTACTCAACTCCAGTGGATTCTTAATCTGAGAACTGGCAGCCAGGGAAAAGAGCTACTGTGGTTTCCTGAAGGCCTTCTGGGTTTATTAGTTGCATTGCAAAAAAATGTCCTTCCTGCCTTACAGTTAAAACTGGTCTTCTGGGAACACCTCTGAAATGCAGGAAAAGGCTCTTAGCTTAAAAGTCAGCACTTACTGCATTTCACCCAAGTCTAAGTGGACAAAGTTACTATGAATTCCCATTTAAGGAAGCATAATAAGCTTACTTTTACAAACTTTGCTTAGATCTAGAAAAGAAATGAGCAAAAGAGAATCTCTAAGCTCTGGCCAGAAGCCAAAGCATCTGTCAATTATATCAATGTCTTATGATTTGTGTCTTTGTGTAGGATGCACCTACTCTTTTATTTATGACAAACTTAGTGGGGGAAAGTGATTCTATGAAATTATAACTGGGGCCTTTATTTCTAGATTTTGATATTCTGTATTAGCATTAATCTTCTGTGGCTGCCATATTACCAGAAACTAAATGGCTCAGAACAGCAGAAATTTACTTTTTATAGTTCAGACCAGAAACCCAAAATCAAAAGTTAGCAGGGTTGGTTCCTCCTCTTGAAGGTTCTAATGGAACCTTTGCTTCTTTTTCCCTTCGCTTCTGATGGTTGGTGGCAATCCTTGGTGCTTCTTAGCTTGTAAGGTATTATTCCATCATCTCATGACATTGTGTCCAAATTTCCCTTTTCCTGTAGACACTTAGTCATTTATTAAGGCCCACTGTAATCCAGTATGATCTCATCCTGACCTGATTAAATCTGCAAAGTCCCTATTTCCAAACAAGGTCAATTCACAGGTACTCTTAAGGACTTGACCATATCTTCTGGGGGGCATGATTTACTCCATAACAGCAATTTTTTTCTTTTCTAAGAAAAAGCCATTTGAATCCTAAATATTTCATTCCCAAAACATTCTGCAGAAACTAAAGCATATCAAATTTTGAACTGAATAACTGAACACTATATATTTCTAGGTGTTTGAAATTTTGAAAGTTTCCTGAAATTCTAATGTGTATCTCTAACTTCATCACATATGCAACCAAGAGAATTAGACTAATTTAAAAGCTCTCTCCCAGCTCCTACATTATAAACAGGCTGGTACAATTTATTAAAGAACAGATTAATATTTTAGCCTCTAAGCCCATACAGGTCCACTATCATCATCTGCCAATGTCTTGGCTGGGCACAAGATCATGAGCCACCACACACCTTGTAGATTCAAACAGCAATTCTTTATTCCCGAGCTCACACCGGCCTCTACACACGTTCTGGGGAAATCCCAGTTCTGCCGCTGCCCAATTCACCTACTCCACGAGGCTTTCTTTTCCAATATACTTTCTGAATCTCCCAAGAACTCAACGGGGGCTCAGGTAGCAGGAACGCCCTATTTCCAGCAGCAATAATCTTCAACCTCCAACTTCCCTAAAACCCATATTGTCTTAAACTGGGAACGCCCTAAACTTGTCTTAAACCGGGAACGCCTTAAATCCAAGGACCGGGATACTTCCTCAAACCTGATCAGCTCTAAACCCGGATCCGCCCTGGTCCTTGAGCAAGGTCACCTTACATGCAATGTCAACAGCGAAATTCCAAGGCAAGTCCATTTAACATGGGGTACGCTGGCAAGGAAATTTCGATGCGTCATTCCTACTTGGCAATGGCCCTCAGCAATCGTCTGGAGATGGAAGACCATGCTGCCAACATTTAAAAGGATGTTCCACCCTTCTCACAGGCTTATTTCTTAAAGTTTACATCCTCACAGATCTCTTTCTTATATAAAAGTACAAATAACAGCTCTGACCAACCATTTTCTGCCCTTGCCATAAGGGTTAAATTATCCCTCCTCCCATGGACTGCAAAAAAAAAGCCAAAGATGTGACAAATTAATGTAAAATCCTGACATGTAATTAAATGATCCCAATGTTTTTACTAATATTGTCTATTCTGTGAAGACTTCAACTTTGTGTTTTGAGTCTATATGCACACGTACTTGAATATGCCTAATTTACTACAATTGCAATGTTTTATAAAATGGCAGAATTTATAACAATCCAGGCTCCAAGAATCTGAGGAGACTTGGACCATTTTTTCTAATGGTAGATGTGGAAAAAGTATATAGAACAGAGCCAGATTGATCTTAATCTCAACAAGATTATGGATCCAACTCATGTCACCCCAAACAGCAACACTAAAATGTAAATAAGTGTTAACAATGCATGAAATCCTAAATTTCCCCATAACTACAAGTCTCCTTTAAAAAAAAAAATATATATATATATATTTTTCTGTGCTCACACCTGGCTAGTGCTGAGATGCCCTCTGCGTACTTCTTGGATGGTCTTGTCAGTGGGATTCCCACCTCCAGCCTATGAGAGGGCGAACAGCCAGCTCCACGCCCATCTTCTTTTCCTTCTTACCTGGCTCCAGTGGTGGCAGTGTTTCTGACTGCAGGCTTCAGAAAGCTCCAAGCCTAGAGTGGTTAAGCTGCTTATATGACAACAGGAAAGCCAGGACCAGCAAGCAAGAGGGGGCACACAGAGGCACAATGCTAAAAAGGCACAAGCTTTACTTCTAACTTCCCATTTTAACTTAAAGCAGATCAACAGGCTGTGGACTGGATAATCTCACAGTATGATTTCATGTTATACTTGGGTTAAAACCAGGAACAAAGGGCAGCAACAGACCTCCACTATTAATAGGAACCAACCAGCACCAGCTAGTCTTCTCCTCCCCAACTTGTACTCCCCACTCTCTTCAACATGATAGTGTAGCAATAAGGTCTTTTATATTAGATGGTCCCAAATCAATGACTTTTACAATTAAGTACAACTGAAAATGGACTTCATGAATCAGAAAACTTATATAATGGGAGAGGATGAATACACACCATGAACAACCCAAGTTGAAGGTATAGTTTTATTTTTTTTCCAGCTTTTATTCCTTTAACACCTTAACAAAAGAAGATTTCCCAAAGTTTAAAAAATCTTTGAAAAATATACAGTTTCATATTATTTACACAATATATGAGTACAGGTTCCAATATCATACAAATATTGTAATGTTAGAAACACAGATGGAAGGCATGATGTAATTCACTGCTTTTAGATGAAAGACTAATGGACAAGTTCTCATATTTCAACTATCTTTGTTACTTGTTATCCTGATATATGAACTATTAGGCACCTGAGAGGCTGGAAGACTACTGAACATGAGATGAGCTTCAATACCTTCTATTTCATTTGATCTTATTTATTTTTAAAACTTACCACACTTTACAAATTTGCTTCATTCACAGCTAACTTTATTCTCACTACCCTAAATGACCAAATAATAACCACATGAACTGTTAATGTATACATGAATCTAAAAATCAAACATAAAAATGAATAGCCAAGTTATATAAGATATGTATTTAATCCCAGGCAAGTCCCTATGGCTTCATGAGCAACTTAGATTGTAGAGACAGGTGTCAACACTTCAGTTTCCATGCTCTGAACTATATTTTTAAAAAACATAAAAAAGGACTGACAATAATTGGAATAATTCATCTCTTTATATTCAAGAAACCTAAGATTAAAAATTCTAAATTATAGTTTTATTTATACTTAAAAATACATTGGAAATTCTGCATATGCCCATGATCAAGCTTATTTTCAATGCACATTACTTCAATTTTGATGACATGGTTTGTTCTGACAAGTCCTTTTACAAGCTGAACACCAAAATAGGGAAACTCCTGTAGATTTTCGCTGGCATTGCCACGGATGATGTGTATTGCTTCCTTGCTAATGGTGATGGGTGACTCTCATCTGCCTTTTATCACCTGAACAGTTTTCCGACCATAATGATAATAACTGTAAGCTGATGCAGCTGTGGTGAAAGCTGTAAAATACCTTTTATGGAAGGAAAGAAAGATTGAGTCATCAAATCTAAAAAACAATAACCAGATAATCAAAGAATTCAGTAAAAGATCTATTTAAAAAACAAAGACTGTCATAATTTTTTTAAATTATAAAAATCTATATAGCATTTTTTCAAGACCTCATTTAAATTACTAATGTCAAACAAATTAATCTAGTTAATAAGCCCTAAAAGTTAATGATAATATTAGCAACTGTCATTTTTTTAAAAAATATTTTTAGTTGTAGATGGGCACAATACCTTTACTTATTTTTATATGGTGCCAAAAATTGAACCCAGTACCTTACCCGTGTGCTAGGCAAGCACTGTGCCACTAAGTCATGACCCCAGGACAGCAACTATCATTTTTAGGCAGATATTATTCTAGATGTCTCATGTTCCTATTTTATTCTCACAATAAGTTCTACCTACAGATGAGAAATGAGGACGAGAGAACTTGCTCAGGGATATGACAGAATTAAGCAGGCACCTGGCTTGGTTTCAACTCAAAAGCCCATGTACTCTTTTCACTGTTCCATGCTGCTTAGAATATTAGATTCTATTTTTTTTTAATACAGTTTTTTAAAAGTCCAAGGATATCTGCATCATTTAAATAAAATTCAACTTTCTTTATTTACTTTTCCTTAAGTGAACTGCCAGGTTAATCAAATTCCCCTTGGGATGACATGAGGGATGCCCCTGGCATGAGGAACACGAGCCAATTAACAGGTTACTTCCCGGGTACCCACTTGATTATGTTTCCACCAGGTGATGTAGAACCATTAAGACTCATTTTTGTTTGATCCCAGATCTGTGTTCATGTCAGTTTGGTATTCTAAATTCATATATAAACAATGAAATACAAATGTTCGAAGAATTGCTACTGAGAACTAGAATGGATGCTTCAGAAAATCAAAAGCCAAGTTGATTTAAAAAATACTATTCAAAATAAATATAAGATGGCTCTGGAAAAAAAAAACCTGGAAAAATATGATAAACATTTAGATGTATCCTACACTTAGATTGCTTTGCAGTTCTTGTGTAAGGATGGGTGTAGCTCAGTGCTAGAGCTCTTGCCTAGCATATGCAAGGTCCAGGTTCAATCCCCAGCACTACAAAAAAAAAAAACCCCAAAACAAAAGACAAATCAACAATCATAAAGTTCTTACATCACCTGAAAGAAACAAAATATGGAAATCAGAGAGGCTGTATTATGGATATGGTTTTTTTCAAGAGAGGCCTATATCCAAAGAAAAAGCCTTCATTTTTTTTTAATATTTATTTTTTAGTTATAGGTTGACACAATATCTTTTATTATTTTTTTTAATGTGGTGCTGAAGATCGAACCCAGTGCCTCACGCATGCTAGGTGAGCGCTCTACGTCTGAGCAACTACCCCAGCCCCGAAAAAGCCTTAATTTTATATCGTAACACATAAGATGAACCAGAGTAAGTTTTTTAGATTAAAATTTTAAAAAATTAGAGTATGCATCATTTAAAAAGATTCTTTGGTTTAACTCTCTGATTAACCAACACTTTCTGGCTTAGATTGCACCAAGCAAGACAGTTTTAATTATTGGTAAAAATGGACCAAAAATTTGTGGCACATTTTGAACTCCTAAAGTTTGAATTTTCAAGACTATATAAATAAACAATTAACATAAGATTCAAACTCCTTTCTCCAGGGGTCCCTCTCACTATACCTTTTCCCTAGGTTGGACTCCTTTTCCCTGATTACTGCTCTCTTAAACTGACCTTGTTGAGGATCTGTCCTCCACCTGATGGCTGCCCTATACAAAATCTACCTTTATCTTGTGGCTCAATGCTACTTACTCCCTGAAGCTAACCTCCCTCTTCCTCTTACCTGAAAAAATCTTTCCTCTGCTCAAACCCTAATGCATTAGCAGTACCCCTCATTCCTTTTAATTCATGAAAACTAGCTTTTATTCCCCAATTCTTGAGAGTAAGCTTCTTAAAAATGATTATTAATCATAAAATATGGTCTCCACTTCCAGTTAGGTGTCCATTAAACATAAAGTCATTCTAGGATTGTCAAAGTAAGCTACTGTGTTGACATTCTCCAAAAGCAATGCTAAAGTTAGCTTACCAAAGCATCTGAAGGTAAATGCTATCACCATAATTGAAAACTGGAGCTGCCAAAGAGGCTGCCACCAAGATTAACTGAACTGCTGTGTTTACCTTAAAAAAAAAAAAAAGTTATTGTGAGTTGATTCTGATTCAAGCATAGTCCATCATGACATACACTCAGCAGGCTTAAAGATGGTCTGCAATATCCGTACCAAAGAAGTTGGCATTCACAAGTGAGAACACATAAAAGGGTCAGCTTCATTCACCCATCTGTCTCCATAGCTGCCTATTATAGTGAGGGCAATGACTATCAGAAAAATACTACCACCTTGAATTTCCACAACAATTCATATAATGTTGTAAAACTCATTCCCTTTTTACCAGCTGCCCATTAAAACAGTGCTGTGAGTATCAAGCTGCCTCTTCCTAACTGAGAGGACATGAATTAGATGATTTGCCTGCAGTCACAGAAGAATCAAACCTGTAATCCAGATTCCCCACTGCCTTATCCAGTGTTCCTTTAATTTGCCTATCAGATCATATGAGGCTAGAAAACAGAAATATACTCATCTCCATGAAAGAAGAGCCCTACCCTAAAAGATAGCAGTGGGGAAAAAGGAAACAAAACAAGAAACAGTCTGAAGACACCATCCACTTATTATGATGAGAAGTGTTTTATGAAAGAGTCTGTGATTATGAAGTAGTAGGTGATGTGTGCAGAGAAGCACTTCAGTTCTAGCAGTCATTCCATAGCCAAATGATAAGGATTACATTTCGTTTAAAAAATAAATGATAAATTCTATCTGGAAGACTCCTTAAAGAACAAATTGTTTTGAGGCAATTTGTCCCAGCACCTCCTAAGCCATTTTCTATGTAGTACTACACTGCAATTGCTATATTTGACATAAATACAAGTCACTCAAAGCCAAAAAAGCTCCTATGTATGTAGGTAAAAGTCCATCCCACAAGTCTTTAACAAAAGCAATGGCTCGTCTGCCTTGAAGCTGATCAGCTTTCCTAACCTAATAAATCTTTCCTAAGGGATGAAACAGGAAAGATTTGAGTAAATTAAGGCTACCAGAAAAAAAAAAAAAAAAAGTGTGTGTGTGTGTGTGTGCGTGTATGTATATATATGGCTTCATAATATTGTGTGCAAAGACAGGTGTACAGTTATTACCTTGAAAAAGAAGGAAAACAAAAGGGATAACTAAGAGTAACAGTTTTTAAAAAAATGAAACTCTTTTCCTATCCCTTTCCACTTTGTAGTGACTCTTTAAGCTTAAACTCAGACCACCAACATGAGGCAAAATGTAATATAAGAACCCAAAAAGCTTGGAGGACGAAAGAATTGTGTTATACTTGTCTACCTGACCCCTTTTTCTATGCCCTTTACTCAGTGTTTAATTTGATCCAGCTTCAGTTGTCTTGAGGTTTGTAATGTAAAAATTCACAAAGGAATAACTTAAAAAGGATTTTGTGTGTCTCTTACCTTGCTGATGAACGTTGGTTTTAATCTAGCAGTAGCATAACAAGGATTGAAATACTTAGCTAGTGTTCGCTGGCAGAGGACAAAAAAAAAGACAAAGTTTCAATTTATTGTTCAAGTTTAAAACATTTTTTATATATAGATAACAATTACTGAATACTTAGCATACACCTGGCTCTATGATTGAGAACCCCTTATATGCATTTTTCTAATTATGTTAAATAAGAGCACCTACATTCCTTACAAATCATACACAGGCTCTTGAAAATCAATTCTTTAAATATTACAAATTTATTTCTCAAATCCTATAAAATCCTAAGTCACATCTTTTGGTAAATAAACTAATGACATTCTCTTATCACTATTTTCTTAAAAAACAAAATGAATAAAATACTGTTTTATTTTCACTGGACTGGTAATCAAAAAAGGTTATTATGCTATGCTTACGTGCTCAGATATTTACATAATCAATGACTAAGTATGTAAGCAAATCATCCCATATTTGTACAACTGTGATCTTAGAAACCAGTTCTAAATAATCCATAGTAAAGGCTAATAAATAAGACAACAATATGGCTTAGGACCATGTGAAATTCCTCTTAACAGTTTGTTAAGTAAGGATGGGGACCAGCTGTGCAAGATTTCATGTACCA
Source organism: Spermophilus citellus (assembly GCF_964194105.1). NCBI lineage: Eukaryota > Metazoa > Chordata > Mammalia > Rodentia > Sciuridae > Spermophilus > Spermophilus citellus. The sequence goes on along the minus strand of NC_138185.1, from coordinate 31,825,879 downwards.
GTGATTAAAAAAGAGTTGGACTTAAACAGAAATGCGCCTTTTTAAAATGGGCCATTCATGAGTTCCATAAATAAATATTTTAGTGTGATCTAAATAGCATAGTTAATTTTTTAAAAGTCTATGGTAAATGAATAAAAAATACTGCTACAAATTATTCCCACAAAGCAAAACAGCATATAATACAATGAATCTTGACTTTTGCCTAAAGTCATAAATAATGCTAAAAGAATAATTTTTGGAAAAATACTCACCGGTGTTGGAAGAGTTCGATATCTGACATAAAAAACAGCAGCAATCAACATTACATCTCTTGAAATTATCATATAAGTAAGTGGAACTGAAAATTAAATAAAAAATAATTTTAAGAAGAACTTTGCAAATTACTAATATGACAATAACAATAAAGCCTCATTCAGCTTTACCATGAGCTGATGTTTTCTATAAGTAAAAATTTCATGATAAACACTCATTGATGATCTTTAGATTCATTTTTTAACAAAAGTGAAATGCAAACAAGATTTTCAAAGTCTCCATCTGCCTTTCAGAATGTCAGTCCTCTTGCCTCTTTTTGTTTTTTCCTTCATATGTTTATAAGCTGTAAGTTTGCAGATATCAGTGACAGCTTTACTCAGCCCCTCCTCCCCCGATCTTTTAATTCTCAGCTTTGTGAATTCATGAAAAAAAAAAAATTGCCATGTCCACTAGAATTAAATGGAAAGAGATGATAATGAAGTTAAGAAGGATGCAGGAGGACTTAAACTCATCTGGAGCTTTGATTACTTGCTTCTGCATTTTAAACTATTATCTGAAGAGTAAAACCTGCTATCTGTACAACTTGTAGAAAAACAAAAAATATTTTCATTCTAGTCTAGTCCAGAACGTTCCACCCAGGCAACTATTATTTTTCCCCCCACACAAGCACTGAAAGAATTTAACTTGTCTATTTTTTTTTTTTAATTTTTAATCCAGGTTGAGTATCCTTTATTCAAAGTGCTTAGGACAAGAAGTGATTCAGATTTCAGTTTTTTAGATTCTGGAATATTTGCTTGGGCTTTATCAGCTACATCCCCAATCTAAATATCCAAAATTTGAAATGCTCCAAAATCCAAAACTTTTTGAACATGTCAGAGATGCTGTATTCCTCAGATTTTGCAACATGGTCCTATAACCAGAGCCAAAGCATCCCTACTCTTTTTGTTGAATAGAAATGGGAGGGCAGACACTTCACTTTATATCCTTCTGCACTAAAGGAAGTTTTAACCATGACCCTATATCTTTTCTAAGAAAGAAAAAAAAAATTTAAGGGAAAAGAATCCTGAGTCACTCAGTTCAAATTGTTTCAATTATTGAAATATAAAAGAATCGTGTGTGTGTGTGTGTGTGTGTGTGTGTGTAATATATATCTCTTCCATAACAGTTTCAAATAACCCTTTTATGAAGCACATGACGTTGTATTTGTGGTCCTATCCAGTCTTTGGCTTTGGCTCTTCCATTTGAACAAATCTCACTAATTGCAGATTTAAACAAATGTATGTATGTACAAATGTAGACACTGGGGATTGAACCCAGAGGCTCTTAACCATTGAGCCACATCCCCAGCCCCCCCACCTTTTTTTTTTATTTTGAGACAGGGTCTCACTAAGTTGCACAGGCCTCAATAAGTTGCTGAGGCTGGCTTTGAACTTGTGATCCTCCTATCTCAGTCTCCCAAATTGCTGGGATTATAGGTATGCACTACCACACCTGGCTCAGATTTAAACTTTCAAGCTCTATTGATCATAGATATGATGTAAGTGCTGATCCTTGGCCCAGTCCTCTATTACAACACTATTCCAAGGAGAAAATGCTTACTCACAAGTAATGGAATATTAGCCAAGCTAAAAAAACAGCAAACCATGATTTTTAGAAGCCTTTTTAAACCTATAGAACAAACTTTTCTATAGCAATCATTAGCTGGTAAACTCTAACAACAATCATACTTTTAAAAATGCAGCAAACTCATGCAAATTAAAATTCATGTCTATGGAATTCAGGCTATGCTGGGCAGTGCACTGGGCTGAAACCCAGCAGTGTGACCCAGGGATTATCACCTATGAATTCATTTTACCACCTGCAATTGTCTCGTGGGTCACCATTAAAATATTCAATTCACCAAGAAGATATTAACAGCATGATTTCAAAGGATACAAAGCAAAATCAGAACTGCAAAGAAAAACAACAGAAAACGAGATACACATAAGGAAATGTTAACCATTCTCCCAGTAACTAACAGAACAAACAGAACAAAGAGTAAGAAAAATCAATAAAGAAATAAGGCTGCAGGGCATGATGGTGCACACCTGTAATCCCAGCGGCTCAGGAGGCGGAGGCCCTAAGCAACTTAGTGAGACCTTATTTCAAAATAAAACTTAAAGGGCTGGGGATGTGGCTCAGTGGTTTAAGCACCCCAGGGCGTTCAATTCCCAGTATCAAAAAAAAAAAAAAAAAAAAATAGAAGACTTAACAGGATTGAAAACTTGATCTAATGGATATATACAGAATATCAGACCCAATTACTGCAGAATATAAATTCACTTGAAGCACATGTGGAATGTTTAACAAATTCATACACTAGATTGAAAGACTGAAATCACAGAACATGTTCTCTGGAAAAGAAAGCAAGAAAGATCTCCACAAATTGACAATGAATTAAAAAACACTTAGTATACAGGTAGAGGAGAGAATCATAATAGAAACAGGAAAATATTCTATAATGGACAATAAAAACACTAATATCAATATACAAGATGCAACAAAAGTGTATTTAGGGGGAAATGTAAAGTCTTACATGCAAACTTTAGAAAAGGTAAAAAGAGGGCTGGGGATGTGGCTCAAGCGGTAGCGCGCTCGCCTCGCATGCGTGCGGCCCGGGTTCGATCCTCAGCACCACATACAAAGATGTTGTGTCTGCCGAAAACTAAAAAATAAATATTAAAAAAAAATTCTCTCACTCTCTTAAAAAAAAAAAAAAAAAAGAAAAGGTAAAAAGAAGTGAGTTACATACATATCCATCTATAGCTGCACTCTCTAATAGAATAGCCATGTGTAGCTATTAAGTATCAGAAATGTTAGAACTGAGAGGGACAATACATGCAAAACATAATACAGACTTCAAAAGCATAGTATTTTTTAAAAAGTCAATCATTTCTTATCAATCATCTTGAAATGACATGGTTTAAAATATACTAGGTTAAATAAAATAATTCACTGAAATTATTTTCACCTGATTCCTCTTATTTTTTAATTTTAACATTGCTACTAGAAAATTTTTAATTACATATGTGGTTCCTACTTTATTTCTACTAGAGAGAACTAACTGATCTAAAGAATTTTGAGAAAGAACAGCAAAGAAAACTCAAAGAGAAAACAAACAGAAAAAAGAGCAAGGTTTAATGAAGTAGTAAACAACGTATCAGAGAGGTTTGACAAAACCCAAAGTTGGTTAACTCATAAATAGACAAGTCTCTGGCAAGATGGATCAGGAGAAACATTAAAGGAGAGGAAAAGCGTCAATAGCTTATAATAAAATTTTAATAATATAGATGAAGTCGATGAATTTCTGGAAAAACATAATTTTAAAAATGATCAAAAGATAAACTATTAAAAAGATGAATTATTAAAACGGAATAATCCTATAACAACTGAAGATAAACGAATCACCTCTTTCAACTCTCCCTTGAAGAAAACTCTAAGCCTTACGGGCTTCAACAAATTATACGAAACATTTAAAATTAGAAAATAAGTACAATCTCACAAAAACATTTCACAATAATGGAAAGAAAACAAAAGCAAAACCAAAAATTCCCTAGCTTGTTTTATGAGGTTAGTTATAAATTTTATACTAAACCTAACCAGAATATTTGGAGAAAAGAATTCCAGACCAATTTCATGAATCTGTATGTGAAATCTTCAACAAAATTATAGCAGACTAAATCCAACAATATCTCTATTATTTACTACGGTCATACTGGATTTAAACCAGCAATTTCAGGTTTTTTTTGTTTTGTTTTTGAGAGAGAGAGAGAGAGAGAGAGAGAGAGAGAGAGAGAGAGAATATTTTTTAATATTTATTTTTTAGTTTTCAGTGGACACAACATCCTTATTTTTTTTTATTTTTATGTGGTGCTGAGGATCAAACCCAGTGCCCTGCGCATGCCAGGCGAGTGTGTTACCGCTTGAGCCACATCCCCAGCCCTTCAGGTTGTTTTAACACTAGAAAATCAATAATGTACTTGATCCCACATTAACAGCTAAAAGGGAAAAATGATCTGTTCATCACATTTACACAAAGAATCTTCAATATCCAATTGTAATTAAAACTTAACAACCACCTGGGCTGGGGATGTGGCTCAAGCGGTAGCGAGCTCGCCTGGTGTGCGTGCGGCCTGGGTTCGATCCTCAGCACCACATACCAACAAAGATGTTGTGTCCGCCGAGAACTAAAAAATAAATATTAAAAATTCTCTCTCTCTCTTTAAAAAAAAAAAAGAAAAAAAAAAAACTTAACAACCTCCCAACAGACATGAACTTTCTAACTTGAAAAAAAGGAACTCTAAAAATCCCTACAGGAACCTTCAATACTGAAATGTTAAATGCTTTCTCTGAGATTCATCTGTCTCATAAGACAGATGTCACTTTTCCTTTTCCTTGTATGAGTGGTGTAATAAGTAAAAGAAAAGGTGAAAGGATTCGAAAAGGAAAAATATTGTTATTAATCAGTACATAGCAGAAGATGTAGAAAGTCCAACAGAATTCATTTTAATTAAGTTTTGCTATACATAAATCAACATTAGAAATAGAACTGACTTTCATCATAACAGCAATTATTATAAAATAAAAATTTAAAAGCTACCATTTATAAAAGTATCAAGAACTACTAAGTACTTAGGAGTAAACCTATCAACAAATGTATTACCTCTCTGGAGAACAGTAAAAAACTGTCGGAGACATTAAAGATCCAAATAGAAATTAAAGATCCAAATGGATTAAAGATTTACTCTCATTAAAAAAAGTCAATTCTTCCAAATAGATCTATAGATTCAATGCAATTCTAATCAAAATCAAGAGATTGCCCCCGTCCAGCTCATAGAATTACTGATTTGGGAAAAATAATCCTAAAATTTATAAGCAAATGGAATGGTCTAAGAATATCCAAGGTAGAAGGACTTGCTCTATCACTTATCAGAACTTTTAGCAAAACAACAAGAAAAGTGTAGCGGTGCAGACAGGCAAATCAACAGAAACAAACAAACAAACAAAAAAATAGAAAACCCAGAAATGGACCCAGGTATACATGGATATTACAGTGAGTTTGGACAATACATGTTTATTAATGAACAAACAGTGCTGGGATAACTGAATACCCATATAGGTAGGAAGAAAATGATAAGATTTCGATTATTTTTAAAAAATCAACTAGGAAAATAAATCCTTAAAGATTTCTAATATAAAATACAATCACATATAATGGAAAAAGTATCAGAATGGCATGAAATTCTCTACAGCAAGATAAAATTTGGAAGTTTAAGCACATCTTCAGAATTCTGTATGAAAGTGATCTGCAATTGAAAAATTATGCCCAGTTCAACTGCCAATAAAGTATAGAGGGTAAACAAAAGATATTTTAAATGTCTAAAACTGCCAGAAGTTTTGCTGCCAAACTACATCCTTTTATAGAAAACAAGTGAAGGATGAACTTCACCAAAGGGGATACTTGGTAAAAAGGAAGACATGAGAGCCTGGAAAAACAGACAGAATGGTAGTGAAGAGAACATCAACTTGGAAGCAACCCATTCCAATTACTTAAGGGAAGTTCAAAGCAACATTACATAATACCAAAAACCTGGAAACAATATTCAACAGGAAAATGAAATGGCCAACCTGAATAAAACAACATAACAAAATACAATGTAACTTAAAAAAAATGAGAGGTATGAAAATACACTAAAAAAATTAAAAAATAATAAGATCAACTGAATTTTGAATGTCCACAGAATGCTCTACAGGTTTTTTTCCCTAGAAATTTATATGCATTAGAATGAGAGAGCACCCTCTTCAAACCTCCCAATTATATACATACCTTCTAACTTTCAAAGCAGCATATAAATATAAACATTAATCTGTTATTTTTAATTTGGTTTGATAATTTAGAAAACCGAGGAAAAGGAGAAAAAGAACTTTGAGCTTGAAGAGACTACACTAGACTGAACTGCCACTATACTTCTTTCCATGAAATATCAATAGTGATGTGACACTAAAGGGCCACTGTTCTTAGATTTCTAACTCTTGGGGAAAAAAATACAGTTTAATCTGGATGGGGGGGGGGGGAACAGTACAATTGAAGTAGAAAATGAACATGCAAAAACACAAATCAAAACTTCATAAAATGTCAGAAAAAATATTAAGATAATATACAAACTATATGTGTGATTTGAAAATTGCACAATACTGTCTAAATAATCATAGCGTGAAATTTTATAGATAGGATTTCAGAGTTCTCATTATGATTAAACTGTACTTTATAAAGATAATCAGAGGCTTAGGAAAACCTTAAATTACTTTTAAAAAGTTAAGCACTAAAAATATATACTAGAGCACCAAAACATTTTTAAATAATATGAATTGGCACTATGAGATATTTGCTTAATTTAAATTTTAAACAATCTTACTAAGAAAACAACTGCTTTTATTAGTATAACAAGGATGTAAATTCTAAAATAAACAGTTTTATTAGCAAAACAGTTCAACAGTTTAAAATTAAGGAAACAGTTTAAAGTTGCAAAATCAATTTTTGGAACAAAAATAATGTCTCTCAAGAGAAATCCTAAGACCAAAGTCATTCTTCCCTATGCTATTTAAAAGTTTGCATGATGGCATTCTTACCTGGAATAAGATCTGCATAGGTCAAGCTAACATATAAGATACTGATAAGTATTTTATCAGCAAGTGGATCAAGAGCACTTCCCAAAGCTGATTTTTGATTGGCCCAGTTTCGAGCAATAAATCCATCCAACTGAAAATAGAAGTGTTTTTTTTATAAATGTCATGATAGGAACAGAGTAGATATCTTGAAGTTTAAGAGATACCAGAAACACAACTACACTTTCATAAAATGTTAATAAAATCTGTTTGTTTACCCCCACAAACAGTATTCTCATTCTTTTAAATTAACAACTGGTCTGAAAATAATTTCAGATTTACATTACTATTTTCCCCCCTTCAAGGGTCTTATTTCTCACTATTTCACAGTGTCTCTTTGTGGAATGAAACCAGACACCAATTTAGAGGAAGCCATACAAAACTCACAGAAAGCATGACTAACAGAGCTTTTGAGCCCTGGGTTACATTCACTGCAGCCAAAACAGCTGCCTTTATTTATGAGAATTTCTCTACCTGTGAGATACCAAACATCTTCTGTCTACTTTTCCATAATATGATTCAATTCCTTACAACTTATTTTTAATTTTATAATTTATTTTGTTCAGTCCCACTGTTAAATCTATATTCTGTCTGTATTTGCAATACCTGTATTTGAAAAAAAGCTTGGTCCTCTATACCTGGCCTAGTTATAATGCTGATATTTAAAATACTTATTTTTATTACTTATTATTGAAAACATTTTAAAGCTGAGACTAAAATCCAGTTGCCAGTGGGTCAAATGGGTCCTGAAGCCTGGTTTTATTTGATCTGCCAAAGCTTTTAAAAATAGTAATTAATTGCCAATATTTACCATAAAAATCCAGATCTATAGCCTAACTTGAGAGACAAAGACCTCTGTCAGGCAGGGGCCACAAAACCAAATATTGCCTACCCATACTAACCAAAGCAGACATTTTCTGGTTTATCCCAGTTCCTACTAGAATTTTTACTTATTTTATTTAACATCAACCTTCAACAAATGTTTGAATTTTTTATTCCTATTTCTAAGAAAAATAAAATAGATATAATTAAATACAGTACATTTTAAAGGATTAAAAAGTCTTCCATATCTCAAGTATTCCATGAGTTAAAGGAGTCAGCAATAGTTCAGTGGTTAAAAATGTGGTCTTTATATAGCAGAATAGAACTGGCTTAAGTCCTGGTTCTGCCACTTACTGTGTGACCCTGGGCAAATTATTTGGCCTCTGAGTTTCCTCATCTGTCAAACAGATAATATCACCTACCTCAGAGGCTTGGTTATCTTCAGCACATAATGAGATTTAATATTTGTTCAGTGCTCAGCTCTTAGTAAATCCTCAAAACAAAAAAAAGCAGTTACTAGCTATTACTTTCTCAATGGAAACAATCCATTTTCTTCTTAAGCAGACTAAAGGCAATGTTGTCTCACAGAAAGCCTCTAGAATGGGGAGCTGGGACCTTATAAGCTCCAACTTGCAAGCTAGTTATTTGATCTCAGGAGACTTAACCTCCCACTTTTTCTTTCTTTAACTTCTACCTTCTTGTTCTCACTACTTGGATTCACACTAGATTTCAAGGTCAACCATCACCATTCCTTAGTAAACATCTACAACTTTGTAAACTCTATTCTCCCTGGATACCACCACAAAACAACCATCCATATATTCCAGGACTATAGGCAAGCAGCTCAATACTGTCAAAGATAAATAAATACATACATAGTTGGAGCAAAATTTGGTTTCACTCCAAATTCATGACCACAAATCTCTGGTGGCACTCAACATCACCTGACAATCTTATATCTGCCAATGGTATTCACCTTCTCTTTCCACACTACTTCACTTTTTCTAAACTCTCTCATTCTAACCCATATCCATGTCTATATTTTCCTTGAGGGAAAAAAAAAAAAAACAAAAGCCATTTTTAGTACTCCCTCATATTCCCACCTCCAAGATGCACCCATTTATCCTCACTGTATTTCCTGATCTGTATACCAAGACCTCACCTTCTGTGATTTATCTCCTTTCTTTCCTATCTCCCCTGCATCATCAATCAATTCCTTCCCATCACATTAATCAGCTAACAAAAAATCCACTTTGTACATGTATCTTTAAAACTACCTTATATTTGACCCTATTTCTCTATCCCACTGCAAAGCAAAACTTCCTTACAACACACCCAAATGTGAGGTGGTAAGATAATTAGATGTTACCACCTCACATTTGGGTGTGTTGTAAGGACATCTTACCATCTCACATTTGTCATCAACCCACTCCACTAGGCCTCCCCACTCCTCTAGAGATGGCTTTTACAAAGGTCACCTATGAATTCTGCATTTTTATTTGACCTCAATACATGCAGCCCTTTCTTCACTCTGGAATACTGACTAATTTTCCTCCTTTCTCACCAAATATTCCTTTCTCAGTGTCCTTCACTGACTTCCCTATTCTTCCACTTGTTGCTCATTTCTTTAACCTCTCATTTCTCTTCTTTTACCTCAGCCTAGATATTTCACCAAATGTACCTGACTGCTCCCAAATCTGCACTTCTATAATGATGACTTCCTCCAACTCCACACTACATTTGACTTCCAAATGATGCCTCTACATGGACAGGCATCAGAATTCTTCCTATTTTTCCCTAAACCCCAAATGTTGCTCATTCTAGAAAATGTTACTTCCACGCACCTGGCTGTTGAAAAGAGGAAATTTTTTAAAAAGTAACAATCTAGTGTTCATATTTGACTCCTCCTTCACTCCATATATCCACTTTGTCAACATATTAATACTATCTTCAAAATATTATCTCAAACCCATCCACTTCCAATTCTAACTCCCATCCCAGTCCAAGCTACCACTATTTCTTTCGTAGGAAAGTTTCTATTCTTACCTTCCTATAGTCCATTTCCTATATACAATTCAATCTAGACCTGCCAAACCCCTGCTAAAACAGAAGTCTGGCCATCTGATTTGTGGCCAATCTGAAGCCATCAAAACTTCCATGGAGTAAACGAGAAATATGATATCAGTCAACTCAGGTTTCCATGCACATCATATACATAGAAAAATATTAATGGAACCTCTCTTCCTTGTAGTGAATATTGCAATCTCATGTGGCAGCTAACTATTCCCTCAAAAAACAACAACAACAACAACAAAAAACTAGCAAACAAAAATGGTGAATCCAATAACTGAAAAAGTTGTTGTCCTAATATGTAAAAATTTTCATTATCAGTGTAATAACCTTTGACAGAATTAGAGATCACACTAATGAGTGAAGACCTTTAGGCTTCAGAAATAAAAGGCGGCATAAAAGAAAGGGAGATAGATTCTAAGAATGGGACAAGGAGGTGACAAAAAAATAGCTAAACTATGGGAAAAAAGAGCTAATTTGAGAGGCTATATTTGGAAATACCATATAACAATGCAAACAATGTCCTTTGTTTATCCTTTAAAACATCAGCTAATTCTATACTACACACCAACGTACTAGTACTAAGAAGGTAGAATTTTGCTTCTATGAACCTCAAAAGAAACAGTTGACATTACAAAGAAAGATGCTGTATCACTTTTATTTATCATAAATTAGTTTCTCTCTATTCTCACTGAATAAATATCAAGCAAAACTTTTCAAAAGCAAATTGGTTTGAAGAGGCACCAAATTATTACTGCCTATTTAGGTGCTCACATGGACCTCAAACCAGCCCTGTGCAGGAAGTTATCATCCACACACTAATTTTGTCCTGATTTGTAATTTTTCCTCTACCTTTTCTGTACTGCCCCCAACTGTTTTTATAGCATGTGTAGTTTTATAAGTTACTTCAAATCTTTTATGAAACAAGGTTGGTGATAATTACAAATAATGTCATAGATGATGACAGTCCACAAAAGTAATATAGCCTTCGGTTATAAGGTTATTTCCCCAGTTCTAATTTGAGATGACTCAAATAAATCTACCCTCCCCCAAACTGACATACTGGTGTCAAAGAGCTCTTCTCTCTTTTGTCCATCTCCAGGGACAGTGGAAGAAGGAAAGATGCCCAAATGCCTCCTCCAAAAGTAAGGTCTTCTGCAGGGTACTCAGAGGGGTATGGAGCAGAATCAAGGACCAATTTTGTGAGTAACTGCAGCCTCATGCTAACATTAAAGCTGAAAAGAGCTCTGACCTCTACAAGCTCTTGGGGCACATCCTAGTCCCTAGGCCATAACAATTGTCTTCTTCTCCATTAGGAAAACTAACTCTTGTTGCAGATCAGAGAATTTCTATCACAATAAATAGAAAAACAATCTCATAACCTCTCTTCTTTATTTCTATCCTAAAGCAAGCACTCAGCTCATGGGAATTTTTAAGGGTACTCCTTTTATAAAGAAGTTTAAAACCAATAGTAAAAAGTGTTATTCCTTCCTAAAACCTTTACTTCCTCCCCTTAGACTTATATAAAAATGTTCCACACAGATGCTAAAGACAAGTCCTTACATAAAGAACTAGGTCAAATTCATCTTGAGGATTTCCTTCCAAGGAAAAGCTGACTAAGGCTGTGCTATTTCAGGACAGTAGTAGAGAGCATGGAATGTAGGAAGGGAGCAAAAAAAACCGTGCATTTACAACTTACCAAATCGGTTAGCCCAGCTAAAGCAAAAACTCCTAGTGCAACATTAAAATCTTCTTCAATAATCAAATATCCCAAAATTGGGGCCAAGCCAATTCTTGTCATTGACAACATATTTGGGATTGTCCATGGATTTTCATACTGAAACACAAAGATAACAAAATTTAAATAATAAAAATTCACACTTTAAATAAACTTATACATCAAAAAGTCCACTTAATAAACTTAAGAATAAGAAGCTACATAAATTTTAAACTTTGTACTCATATATAAGTGTGTGTGTGTGTGTGTGTGTATAGACTGAGTTTTCATTCTAAAGACTGAAGAGACAACATGTATTATCATGTAAGTTAAGGCTTTATTATTTAACACTGCTTTTAAAAGTTAAATTTCTGAATCATCTTATTAAGTAGACAAGTCTAGAAAGCATTAGAAAAAAGTCAAATTATCAACCCAGGCACTGCAACTTCAAACATTTATTGCAATCTACTTCCCTCATTCCCTTACATAGACTTAATTCAATAATCTCATCACTAAGTCAGAGAATTGCTGGAAGGAAATACAGACAGGGATATCTTTATTTTCCTATGACAGACACTTGTAAATATGTTCAAAATAGCAATGGCAATGTTACACCCTCAAGTAGAAACCCAGGGCTTTCACAGTTCCATATGGGAAGTTTGATTCCTTGAAACTTCATTTGGAGCCAAGCTGTTAGAAGTTGGCATTTACCAAAGAGCTCTTTGACAGCTGCTCTAAAGAACAACCCCCTTCCTTGCCAAAAAGAATCTGATTTATAAGAAGGTATTTCAATTTAAAAAAAAAAACCCTCAGCCTAACAGAGCTAAGACTCTCGGCACAACAGGGTACAGAAATAACAAGAAAATGCCTTTCCTGAATCAAGACTGACAGTTTCACCCCATTGGATGTTAAAGAACTAACCCTACTTAACTCTTTTCTTAATTAGTAATCAAGTTGCCTGAATCTTTCATCTTTCAAAATACCATGAACTACTGTGTAATAAAAGGCATTCTCTAAAGAAAGCATCTCTAAAAATACTAAGTTTGAGTTTATAAACAGAATCTAGCAAGAAAGCAACTCAGTTCACAGGAGTAAGAGAGACTGAGGGGTCAGGTGGCAGAATACTGTAACTGAAAACTACAGAACAACTTCATATTTCCCAGTGAACAGTCACTAAACAAGAATCAACTTGAGATTTTGAAAAACTCTACTTTTGAGATCTTTTATTAAAAATAGGACACATTATAATTACATGAAAACATTCTAAGAATATATTCCAAATTTAAGTTCAAATATTACAATGTTTTAGAACCAGGAGTGATGGTGCACACCTGTAATCTCAGCAACTTGGGAGGGTGAGGCAGGACTGTAAATTGGAGGCCAGCCTCACAAGTTAGCAAGACCATCTCAAAATAAAAAATTAAAAGAGCTGGGGATGTAGCTCAGTGGTAAAATGCCCCTGGGTTCAATCTCCAGTATCTTCCACTCCTGCAAATCATCATAGTGTGTCAGAGTCCAAAGGAAAAAAAAGATAAAGTCTGTTGACAATACTGTGGTACAGAGAAGTCAAATACTGATTCAAAGGTACAACAACTCACAGAAGGGGTGGGAGAGGGAATATTCATGATTGAGAAAATGGGATAGCAAATCAAGATCACAATGAAGAGCCCCAAAATAATAATCTCAGAGATACCTATCAGACAAAATTAAACACAAAATTGCAAAAAGCCACTTCCACTTTGGTGTATAAATAAATAACTGAAAGTTATTGGAACAGTTAAAGAGTTCTTTTAAGCTCTACATAAAATATTTCAGTAAAATAAAGTACCTCATTAATTTCTAGCTATTAAATTTGTAAGTTTCAAAGTTAATATTAGGAGAGCTAATCTCAGATTACCCAACCAGATAACCTGTGGCATACTCGACCAACTACTGCCGTTCTGAGAAGGACTTCAGCCAGGACAGGGCAATTTCAAAGCATCCAGCATTCAAACCCCAACATGCTTTAGCTATTAGTGGAGTTGAGACTCCTGCCAGGATGTGGCCACCTCAACCCATGCTGTACAACTGATGAAAGCAGTACAGGGGCCCACTGAAGACCTAACAATTGAAGATGTAATAATTGCATCAGCCTTGCTGACATGACATCAAAAGCTGTCTCACTCATGCTCTGATGTCTTCTGCCTGAGAAGTATTTCAACAGGTAAGTGGACAGGTATTTATTTCCATTAACAGTTTTAATCTTTCTCTATAACTTAAGGTGAAAGTACTTTTAAAATTACACCTAATAAACTATTTAATTATACTTCATCCTAATGTGTCAGGTCAAATTACGGCGAATCAAACATGCATAAGCAAAGGGACTGTATACTTTTCTGAAGATTCCCACAGACTCGCCCTATACCTTAGAGATTCGCTTTAGAAAACTAAAAATAAACTTTCGATAAGGCTAGCGAAGACTTTTTTTTTTTTTTAACCAATGCAATATGCATAGGCGCTTTCGGCAACGGGTGCAGATAGAAAAGGATAAGAACGAGGTTTCTAACTTGACAACCTAAACTGGAGGCGACCCCGATGGTACCCCTGAAATTCATCCTGGCCGAATACTTCTCAGGAAATGGTGGAAAAGTTCTGAAACCAAACCGTTGGGACAGCCCACCGTCCGCCACTCCCGCCCAGGACCAACCCCGGAAAGCCGACGCCCCTCGCGCCCCGCTCGGTACGTACCGGACTGGGGGCGCTCGCCGGGACCCACCCGCCGCCCGGGGCCTCCGCGGCGGTGTCCCCTCCTGCCGCAGGCCCAGGGGCCGCTTTGCCCGCGCCTGAGCAGTGGCTCCGTGGGCCGGCTCTGGGCAGCCGCAGGGCAAGCGCGGCCGGGCGCAGCGACCAGCGCTCGGCCTGGCAACTCAGGCAGCAGGGCACGAGCGGCAGCAAGGCCCCGCGGGAGAGCCCCTTACCCGACCGCACCCCTAGCACCCAAGCGGCCGCACGCAGGGCCCCCCACGAGCCGCGCGCCAAGCGCGAGGCCAGCATGGCCCTGCGGCCGTGCCGCGAGGGCCGAGGCGGCGAAAGCTCAGCAGCTCGGGTCACCGGCGAGCCGCTTCTCCATAAAGACCCCGCAGTGCCGGGGAAGCACGGCCACTGGTGCCTCCATACTAGTTTCAAATCCCAGCACGCTCCGCTTATACAGGTGGCCTGGAACCGCCAAGGAAGTACGCCTTCGCGACACTTTTGCGACACCGACGCTATTCGGCTCCCCAGCGCCCCCGGGCGGCAACGGGAGGTGTGTACCGTTAGGATCCCGCTGGCTTTGCGGAAGTGGTCGGTACCTGGCGCGGCCTCAGAACCAAAGCCAGTGGGCTGGGAAAGGGGGAAAGGAGCAGGGACCCAGGTGACTGTTTGGCCAAAGTGGCTGGAAGACAGCAGGCGTCATCTAAAGTAGCAGGGTGAAATCCTCCGAGGCTGGTCGACATAAAACAACCTTTGAGATGTATGTGGAGCTTTGGGGTCCTTGTGGGAGGCTTAAAATATTAGTCAAGTGTCTGGTGTAGCCTAAGTATTAGCTCTCTGTGGTCTGCTTTTATTAAAATGAACATATATATCTAGGTGTAAAATAGGAATAATGGAGAATGTCAGTAATAAAAATTGCTAATTGTTTATCCCGGAAGAGAACTTACTATAAAGGCTAAAGTGCATTATTATCTCATTTAATCCTTCCAATTCTAACACAGGCTCCAGTATTACCTTTACTTTTAGTTATAGAAAACAATTAGGTTTAGAGGTTAAAAAAACTTGCTTGTTCTAAGAAAATCCCAAGTAGTCATGAATTAGTTAATCATTGATTATTATGTATTCAGTATTAACATGTTACATATTAACACATTAACATTGTTGGTTATTTGAGGTGCCATTACCATGGAGCTACATCTTCTGCTGTACCAAACAATATGAATGGGTCTTGTGGCTTCCATTACACCCTTCCAGGGGGTGGTCTGTGATGGCATACCCACTTTAAAGTTGACCTTAAAGACCATTTGAAATTGAACATAATTATAGACCTGAGCATTTTATCAAGATTATCTTTAATTTCTTATGCACATGTTGAAATGCTGATACTGAGGGAAAAACTGAATTTTTTGTTCTAGCATTGTAGAAACAAGCTCTGGAATCAGACATTTACAATTTTCCTTGGTAGACATGGATTTTGAATAACCCTGGTAAGGGGAAATTGGGCAGAAGGAAGGAGAGGAAAGCCTAGTCCAGAGCTTTTATTACTATTAGTAATAAAAGCTTATAGGAGGGGAGGCCCCCTATTGGGCAGGAAGTGAAACATAAACTTCGGGGGTTTGTGACTGAAGGGTTTGAAATAAAACTTTTAAGCTTATTGCAAGGGAGAAGTAAACAACTAGCTGTTAGTTTGGCCCTGTAATTAGTGGATGCCAAATAGACAATACAGATTCTAAAAGAATATGGAAACATTTCTTCTGATAAATTGGGTTTATAATCATCTTTTTCCCTATAACTTTACCTAATATTATTACCCTTTGATCTTTCAAAGATCCAAAAGGTCCTATTTCCTCTTTTTTTTTTTTTTTTTAAAGAGAGAGTGAGAGAGGGAGGGAGAGGGAGAGAGAGAGAATTTTTTTAATATTTATTTTTTAGTTCTCGGCGGACACATCTTTGTTGGTATGTGGTGCTGAGGATCGAACCCGGGCCGCACGCATGCCAGGCGAGCGCGCTACCGCTTGAGCCACATCCCCAGCCCCCCATTTCCTTTTTAATGTCTACTACTTTTGATGTCATCTCTTGAGTTCTTATGAAACATACTAAGTCTGTTTAGTCTTTAAAGACATAGTTACATTACCATCTACCTTTTCAAAAAATCAGCTTTTAATATTCACATTGAATATTAATCCCACATTCATTTTAGTTTCGATCTTATTATTGTTTAAATATTCAATGTACATTGTTTTTTTAATAAAAATTTTTTTTCATTCATCTGGTTTGCTGAGTTTTAGTATTTTCCAAATGGCTCACACTGCCTGTATGTTAAGAGTGTTTGCTGGCTACATACACAAATGCTAGTTTGGCTGGCAGCCTAGTTCCATTTTAATTCACTCACAAAATGTGGAAAATTCTGACATAAGTGGTCCAGTCTCCTGAAGTAGAACTGGGAAAACTCCCTAGCATCCTATGAAAAGCCTTCTTTAATTGTTTCTGGATGAGGCTTCTCTTTAGAATTCAGCAATTTAAAGATGCCCATGAAGAATCCCTTTGTTGCTCTTCTGGTGTGGGTACGGAGTATTCTTTAGTCTTTCTGCAGAGGTTCCTGGTATGTAAGTGACATCAGTGGGGCATAGGGGCTGTAGCACATTCCTATTCAGCATCCAGTGTGGCAGTAGGGTGGTAGCAGTTTCCTTTACAGGCCAGTTCTAAGGCATGGTTTTACAAATTGCTTCTGGAAGCTTATCCTCTTGGATCATCTGCCTTCTTACAATTCTGTAAGGTAACCAAAATTCTTACCCAAAACTTCTTCTCTTACTTAATCAAGTTCTACTGCTTGCAACCAAGAGTCTACAAAAACTAGCCTGTGGGTCAAATCAGACACCCTGCGTATAATTACTAAATAGTTATTTTTTAAAAATTCAGAATATTTTATATTCTCAACATGAAAGTTTTATAAAATTCAGATTTTAGTGTTGAAAATTTTATTGGAACATGGACAGACTCATTTGTTTAGGTATTATCTGAATGTTTTCCCTGAGGAACATCTAATATATGTAAAACTGAAATATTAAAAAAATTCAAAATTTCAACTATAAATAATTTATTTCATTTAGATAAAACAATGTAAATAATTTGTTTTTTGTAGAATCTATAAAATTTTAACACATGACTATCACTTTTTATATTATAACACTTTCTTCCTAATGTATTACTTTTAGATCATTATCTTTCAGAACAATTTTTTACATAGTCTTCATTTTTGAGACAGCTTTAAATGGAGTCCTTGACATGGCAAAGCCATTTCACATAGTTTGAAGCTGGTAAATCTTTGGGCCTTTTTTCAAGAGGAAACCTTGGTCATTGAGTGATCCAATAAAGTTTTCAAAATCAGCAACCTGGAAGAAAACATCAAAAAAAAAATTAGCCTGTTAAGTAATAGGCCAAAATATGACTTTTTAATCTCTCCAATAGTAATATGTAATTATCAAGTTTCTTGGGGAAATAAAATTATTTGTACTTTTTACTGTACCTCAGTATATTTTTAGTGTAAAAACAAAAATTAGACTAGCTTTTAAAATTAAGTAATTTTACCAAAACATGTAAACTGTTTTACATGTTTAAAAATGCAATTACATTGATTTTTCCCTAGAACTCTGAAATAGGAAGAACGGATGGAATGATGTACATATAACAGGTGAAGAAACTGAGGTTCAAAGACAATAAGATGACTTGCCCACAGGGATTGTCAGCAATCCCCATATGGAGACTGGGTCTTGCTATGATGCTTCCCTCTAGCTATGAAGATGTTGAAGGAACTTTGTAAAGAGGTAGGTATAAATCTTAAATAAAAACTGTTTTTGTTCTATTATACATTAATGAGACTCCTGAAATTATTAATAAAAAAAGATTAAGTATTTAGTTTATCATACCTGAATATTTAGCTCTTTGGCAATCTGCCGAAGTTGATGGAATTGAAACAGATTATTATAAGTTCTTTCAGCAATGCTGTTGAGAGCAGAAATAAATCTTTTTGCTGTTGACCTATTGCTCATTCCAGAGCCATGCTGTGATCGCTCAAAATCTAGGTTTCCAAATTCATCAGAGTAAGTTCCTAGCATGCTTAAGGAAAGGGAAAGAAAATGTTATCCAATATAGCATGGCTATAGGAATTTTTGTTCTGGGTTTCTAAGTGTATCCCAGCGACATGGGAGGCTGAGGTAGGATCACAACTTCAAGGCCAGCCTTAGAAACTTAGCAAAAACCTGTTTCAAAACAAAACATAAAAAATTAGAAAGGGCTGCGGATATAACTCAGTGGTAAAGCACCCCTGGGTTCAATCTCTAGTACAAAAAAAAAGAAGAAGAAAAAGAAAAAAACAGAAAAACCTGGAAGTAGCCATGAGACTCTCACTTATTTTTTGAGTGACCACTTTGAAATCCAGTATGGTATAGATTTGTTTAGGATAAGAACATTTTGGACACAGTTACAACTGCTTTTAAGAAAATTTTAAATTTGAAAAGAGAAACACATAAAAGCAGAGTTGATAAACTACAACAACACCTGAAACATTCTTTTTAAATTATTAAAAGAAGAAATTCTAAACATAATAAATTTAGGTTTTATTTGGTAAAGATATGTTCCTATTTCCTAGAGAGGCGGCATCTGGCAAAGAAAAGACATTTTAAAATACTCTACAAATGAACTAGGTTTATGCTGATGCGCAGTAATGATGGTTAGATATTACCTCCAGCTCTCTTTCACTTTCTCTTATTTTTACAATATCACCAAAGAAAGAAATATGCACTTGACAGTGAGTTTTAGCTGGAAGTCTGAAAACACCAGTTAGAGATTAAATTAACCAGCCTATAACCTAGCTTTATTGCCAATTCCCTAACTGTACAATGAAACAGATTCAAACTCATAGCCAGGTTAAGAAGCAAAGATGTTATTTAATCAGAAATTAATCAACTATGTATCAGTCACCTGCTAGGCAGTGGGTTTATATTGGTGAACAAGACAGGTACAATCCCTGCACTTATGAAGCTCATAGGAATGATCTTAAAGTCACTTGCCGCAGCCCGGCTGCAGCAAAATAACCGGGGGTGACGAGCAACTTGTGTACATTGATACAGCAGGAGTGGGAGTAGTTTATTGTAGGACAGGAGGGGTATATATACATTACACACAGCTTATCTTAATTAACATAAACTAGATACAGCAGTCAACCAATAAGGAATCTCCACACTTAATGGCTTGCTGGTGTTACTTCACAAACTCCCTCTGGCAAAATGCCAGGCGCCATCCTGACTTGTTTACAAACCCTAACAGTCACTAACAATAAACTTTCACGGTGTTCCTTGAACAGATAATAGCCTATATTAAAGAAAACAAACTGAACTAATAGGAATATAAGACTATAATAAAACAATAAAACTTATGATGAGTATTTTCTTCTCTGAAAAGCATGCTTTTACTTAGGCTTTTATGATTATAGTATGCTTCTTATAAGGTGTCAAAATGCTTTAGGTTAATAATTAGGTAACACTAACCTTAATTATATATATTTTTTACCATAGGCTATCCAATTTAATCCTTCCCCAAGCCCTATGATTTAGAGACTATTATTTCCATTGTACATATGAAGACACAAAGTCTTGGTAAGGTTAAGTGACTTGCCAAAGGTCACACAACTAATAAGTGGCATATTTAGAATTTTAATCCATGCTACAATGTTGCAGATATGAATAAAAATATGTAAGATATTTGAGCTACTTTCCTGAAATAGAAAAAAACTCAAAATAATCTCCAACCTTTAAAGGTTGCTCTATTCTGTTATGTTTCCTAGTATATTTTCAATTTTAGAAGAATCTTATATGTACCATTTACTAAATGCAAACATTTAATTTTCAAAAAATATACAGCTATGTGCCCTGCTAACTCAGATGAACTATGTCACAGTTTAGATTTTTTTTAGTCAAGCTTAGGCTTCCCAATTAAAATGTAATTTTACAGTTTCAAAAACCACTTTAAGGGCAAACCTTCAATGAAGCTGAAGAGATAAGAAACTCTAAAACAGAAAATTTAAAGAATGAACAATGATTACTAAGCTCACTTTTAGCATTAAATGAGGGCCTACTGTGTGCCAGGCATGATTCTGGGTCTTGGAAATACACTGTGGTAAATGAGACTGAGAAGGTCCCTGCTCTCATAGGCTAAGGAGAAAGCACATTTAGTATAGAAAACAGATAATCCAATGTAATCTCAATATGTTTAACTGGGTCTACCATGGAAATAATGCTGCACACAATTCAAATCATTTGCAATCCATTCTCTATCCTCACTGTTGCTGACAAATTCTAACATACTGAATTAAAGAAAAAGTCCCTCCTCTTCTATAGGCTGCTTATAAGAGAAAAAAACAAGCTCAGATTATTGCTCAGGCCTTCAGGAGGCAGTTTGGGTTCTCTTCTAATCATATGCATACCTGCAGAGACAGCTGAGGGAACCAAGCAACCTCCATGTATGAGGCAGTACCAGACTGAGGATAAAGAAAACTAGATAAAGTCTTTCCCCATTAGGAAAGAGAAAAAAGGTTCTCTAGTTGAGGGCTGTTGCACAATTTAGAATGACAGCACTGAGAATTAGACCCTAGAAATTCTTTGATGGTTTAATTTTGCAATCTTCTAATATGGGATCCAAAATTTGCCAGTTTTTGAAGGGTTCAGTTTATGGTATGAGCCAGAGGAAAGAGGGGATATTCTCAATATCAAAGCTGGCACTGAGACTAAATAGTGTCATTGAGTGTCCACTACTGTGCCAGAACCACATTTATCACCTTCAATAGCATCACTGAAGACACATCAGAGCACAATCCTTTGTGGTGTGTTTTATACAAGAGACTGAGAGCAGAGTCTAACTTGCCTAGCAGCTCCAGATTGGACTCTACAGCCTTGTTTTTCCAGCTGTGAGGCACTATAATTCACAAAGAGAAACAACTGGGCAAAGCCACCTAGTTCTGACACAATGCAAGCCCCAGAATATCAGCAACTAGAAAACTAATACATCTACCTTTGATGAAATAGAAACGACTTAGCGTAAGATAAAATAATCTTTAACATACTTTTGGCCTTGGAAAAATAGAATCCTAATTGATTTAAATTTTATTTGCTGTGAGAGCATATTGAAAAAATAAAATTAATACCTAAATTATGATAAAGTTGTGAACATGAGGGTGGAACTCTTCTAGGCAGTGATATGGAACAATAACCAAAATACATTCTAAATGAAATCAATGTTTATATACAATATACATATACAATATATACAATATTCATATATAATATACAATTGCATATGGTATGCAACCATCTGTCTGCAAAGGGGAAAAAAGAAAATACACATATGTAGTTGTGATGAGTATTTTGTATCTGTAAGTCACACAAAAAATTGGTAATATTTGTTGCTACTAAGGCAGGAGGAGGAAGAACTGGATAGCTATTAAGCAGGTTAAGAAGAAAGCTTTTCTACTACCTAATTTTTAACTTTGGAATTTTGAATTTTATTATAAATGTATTTAAAATTTAAAATTTGGGGGGAAAAAGAACACTAAAATAATTAGCTTTTACTTTTGCTGATTAAAAAAATAAATACATGTCTAAGGTATCCATATATACTCAATTAAAATAAAAACTTTTCTACCTTCTAAAAATCATGATCTGCCTAATGATAAAAAATGCAAAGGATACAAGAGAGCACTGTTTATCAAAATTGAAATATAATTACCTTGTAAGCAGTAATATCACTTTTTTTTTTTAAATGTTATGGAATGAATGTTTTTTTTTTTAAAGAGAGAGTGAGAGAGGGGAGAGAGAGAGAGAGAGAGAGAGAGAATGAGAATTTTTAATATTTATTTTTTAGTTCTTGGCGGACACAACATCTTTGTTGGTATGTGGTGCTGAGGATCGAACCCGGGCGGCACGCATGCCAGGCGAGCGCGCTACCGCTTGAGCCACATCCCCAGCCAGTAATATCACTTTTAAGAATATATTAAAATACAATATACCCACAAGTGAAGCATCTTATATAGAATATTACTTATGTAGCACTGTTTCTAATAGCCAAGAATCAAAAATATTCATGAATCTAGCAATGAGGGACTGATTAAATAAACTACAATGTATCTTACAACAGAATACTATGTAACTATTTAAAAAGTTCCCTATTAATAAAGAATGATCTATGGATACAGCTTTAAATTTAAAAATGGTACAGAACAGTGTAAACAGTATGCTATTTAAGGGGAAGTAATGGGTGTCTCAGAGGAGAAGGATGAGTGGTAAATGGGATAAAAATAAGCATTCTCAAAATATGTTTTTTTTAAATTTCAGAACCATGTGAATGTATTACCCATTAAATTTGTTTTTTCTTTTTTTTAACTCTCCCCGCCAACTTCAGTACTAGAGATTGAACCCAGAGGCACTCTACCACTGAGCTACATCCCCAACCTTTTTTTTTTTTTCTTGAGACAAAGGTCTCCCTAAATTTTCCTAGCTTACAATCCTTCTGCATCAACCTCCCAAGTTGCTGGGATTATAGGCATGAAATACCACACCAAGCTCAAAAATTACCTAAAGATTTACACAGCCAGAAATATTTTAAACCAAGAAAGTATAATTTCTTTGAAGGAAAATAAATAATCTCATAGGCTAAATAACCTTATTAACAATATAATTTGAGATGGGAAGATAGATAACTATCTTTTCATTTTAAAAGCATTTAAAATTTTAAACTCACCTATATTTCATAATTTGAACTATATCCTCAGCATCTTCTTTGGTTGCTTCCTCTCTTAATTCTAACCTTGCTCGTGCCTTTGAAAAGAAACAAGAATTTTAAAATATGTTTACTACTGTTTGAGCATGTATGCTATGTCTAACTTATTTATTCACTGTACATAACAACTGACTTTTGAGGGAGATAGGAAAAGTCAGAATTACAAAAATAATTAAAAAGCTTGAGTATAAAAATAACATATTTAAAATACTGATAAAACTTATTCCTACCTACTTACATCTTTTTCTAAGAGTGTTCATTTCAGAAGATTTTATTGTTTTAACTACCAAAATTCCTGTAGCATCCCAAAATGTGAAATGAAAAGATATTGCTGTTAGAAAAATAGGTATTATCCTTACAGACCTATTAGGTAATCAAATCAAACACCTAAGTACTTGGCACATTTCATGTTACCAAATACCCAACATGGACTTTTCAGACACTTGAGGAATTTCCTAAGTGCCATTAAAAAAAATAAGGGCTGGGCATGGTGGCACATGCCGGTAATCCCAGTGGCTTGGGAGGCTGAGGCAGGAGGATTGAGAGTTCAAAACCAGCCTCAGCAACAGTGAGGCACTAAGCAACTCAGTGAGACACTGTCTCTAAATAAAATACAAAATAGGGCTGGGGATGTGGCTCAGTGGTCAAATGTTCCAAAGAAAAAGAAAAGTTACATAGTGTAAATAACTGGTCCAGTGCCTAGAAAGAAATCACTATATGTTGACATGTTACAGTTGTGACTAATCTTTTTAAACACTTATACATCAACTTTTAACATCTCTCCATAGGAAGAAAAACTAAGTCAGTTGTGCAGCAATTTGATCAAAATGGAAATTACATCTACCCTCTTATTGCCAAAAAAAAAAAAAAAAAAGTATGAATGCAAAATTAACAAACCTCTGTTAGACGGATCAAAGATTCCAGCTGCCTAGTAGTGATTGGTGAGCTATTTAACCGCTGGCTCTGTTTCCGGAGCTCCAGGTAGAAATCTTGAAGAACTTGAGCAGCTTCTTTGGACAGCCTTGGGTAGACATACTGTCGAGCATAGCCAATGTACTTTCTCAATAGCTGGTGAGGAATCAGATCTATTGTTTCTCCAGGAACCACCTAAAGCATGATAGAAAGGCCCAAGATTACAGAATAAGCAGCAATAAAATCTTCTTGCTAAAATAACTTGTTTAGAGAAATATATAATTCTAAAATATGTACTTCTAAACAAAGAAAACATTATAGCTGTAGTTCTCATTCTCACTGACTTAGATGATTTCAAAGTTTACATAAACTCTAGTATCATTGTATGAAAGTTTATATATTATTGCTCTACCATAAACCAAACACTGAACTTTTTTTTTTTTTAATCTCTTTTTGGTTGCTGGGAATTGAATCTAGGTCCCATTATGGTGCCATAAACCCAGCTTCCATCACACACTGAACATTCAAATAGAACCAAACTGAAGGATTAAGGAAAAACATGTATACCTTTAGTCTTTCTGATAATGGTTTCTCAGAAACCACTTCAAGTATGGAAGTATTTGAATCTTGACTATTCATACGAGCTACTGTGGCACTGCTAACAGTTCTCTGCTTTCCAGCTCTTATTGCAATCACATGTTCAGAGAGTAAGTGATCGTGCTGCTCATTTGGGGTATCTAACAGGATAAAGACCAAATCGAATCTGGATAGTAGGGCACTCCCCATTCTAGGAAGTATGAAAGAAAGAAGAAACAATGATTGGAATCAAAACAACTAGATTACTATTTACTCACTTGTTTAGTGCCCAAGTTCCATGTAGAACTTAAATCAAGCTTTAGGTTAAAGACACCAGCAAATAGTTTTTTGGATTCAACATATCTATTACAACCTTCAGTATATGCATGAGACAAAGATGACCCTAACCTTGGTAGGCTGAGGATACATTGCCCTTTCCATACCCTCAAAACCACTTCTCCTTTATGTTCTATTATTACTAACTGGCAATGTTATATTTTCTATCAGAGGCTGTATTTAATTGAGTCTTAAGCTTTTATATCTTTTTTCTAACCAAAACATTGAGATTCTCAAAGTACTTGTCTCATTAAGAAGCAAAAACCTACTTTTTCTTCAAAGTCTATTAGTCATTAGAAAGAAAATGCAAAATGTTCTATTTAGTTATCTTCTCTGAACCCATCAATCCAGGTAACTTCAGCTTAATTCACAATAGCTAAACTGTGGAAGCAACCTAGATGCCCTTCAATAGATGAATGGATAAGGAAACTATGGTATATATACACAATGAAATATAATTCAGCATTAAAAGAGAATAAAATCATGGCATTTGCAGGTAAATGGATGGAGTTGGAGAATATCATGCTAAGCAAAGTAAGCCAATCCCAAAAAACGAAAGACCAAATGTTCTCTCTGATAAGTGGATGCTAATCCATAATGTATATGGGGGAGGCATGGGAAAAAAATGGAGGAACTTTGGTTGGGCAAAAGGGAAGGAGGGTAGAGAGGGGAGGGTGCAAGGGGGCAGGAAAGATGGTGGAATGAAATGGACATTATTACCTTAGGTACATGTATGACTGCACTTACGATGTCACTACATTGTGTACAACCATAGAAATGTAAGTTGTGCTGCAATTGTGTACAATGAATCAAAATGCATTGTTGTCATGCATACCTAATTAAAATTAATTAATTAATTAAAAGACATGAGAAATGAAATCTGGAGCGACTGAACAATGTGATGAAGGCTCCAAAACAGGTCTATGATGCCACTAAAATCAGAGTCCAAGTATGCTATATTTTTATTCAAGAGGACCTTTCTGATTTTTATAATACTTCACTAAAGAAAAATTCCTAATAGATTGACATTTTTGGTGGTGGTAGCATGGAAATGCTCCAGATCCTCAAGTATAATTGTGTATTTAATGATGTATCAAAGACTATTTTTATATGAAGTATAAATCATTAAATTTTAAGAAGTTAGCCAGGGTGATGTTACACACTGATGTTACACTCCAGTTACTGGAGAGGCTAACACAGAAGGTTCACTTGAGCCCTGAGTTCAAGACCAGCCTGGGCCACACAATGAGATCTTCATCTCAAAAACATAAATAATAAGGCCAGATGCAGTGGCTCACGCTTGTAATCCCACTAGCTTGGGAGGCTGAAGCTGGAGGGTCGTGAGTTCAAAGCCAACCTCAGCAACAGTGAGTCACCAAGCAACTCAGTGAGAGACCCCATCTCTAAATAAAATAAGGCTGGGGATGTAGCTCAGTGGTTGAGTGCCCCTGAGTTCAATACTAGTACCCACCCCCCCAAATATAAATAAATAAAATTTTAAAAACTAGAAAATTAGCTTTCTCCCCTCACTAGATTTAAGGTTCTAATTTTTCATATGAAGTACTCTAGTCTTTTTCTCACTTTTGCAATACTTAAATCTGTTTTCCACTTTCCATATTTCATCCAGACTCTTCAAAACTAATTAGAAGAGAAAGTACACATGCTTAACCTATAAACATTGTTTTTTAAAAAAGTGAGATCACAATATATTTGTAAGTATGTAACATGGTCTTCTCAATAACAAAGCATAAAAATGTTTTTCTATCAGTACATTCAAAGCCACTTTCATTCTTAAATTGCTACTCTCTACTGTGCAATTTTAATATGGTTTTAAGTATTCTGTTTTTTTCCCAGTGATAAGAGTGGTTCAATAGCCACCCTAAAGTATATCTTTATGCCTTTTTTCTGTGACCAAGACTCCCAAAAGTAAAATGGTTGAAGCAAATGTGATTATATATTTACAACATTGTGATAAACATAGCAGGTCTTCCCTCAAAATACTAATGGTGTATTTGAGAACCCATTTCCCCACTCCTTTGCCAATAATGACTGTTGAAATTTAAAATATTTGTCCATCTGGTAGCTATCAATGGTACTACATTGTTTTTAATTTCCACTACTCAAGCACATTTTGTATACTGGAACTTTTAACTTCTGTGAACTATCCATTTATATCCTATTATCTTTTTATTGGTTTATAAGGGTTCATGATCTTAAAGTCATAAATATTTGAGTTTGAAAAGACTTACTTCAAATTCTCAGAAACTGTTTTGGCTTTATTGTAGTGTCCCCCAACTGGATTTGCAGCAGCAATAATGGAAGTTCTTGCAGGAAGGCTACAAACCACACCAGCCTTAGCAAGGCTAATACTTTGCTGTTCCATGGCTTCTAACAAGGCTTGATGTTGGTTCCCCATCTTATCAAATTCATCTATTCCACAAATGCCTACAATCACAGTAGAATAATATGGACAAAAAATATTTTTCTTTGGTCAAGTTCCAAATTTTGTAAGATAGATTATTCTACAATAAATAATTATTTCAATTTGTTCATAGTTAAAATTTAAAAAAAGGTCATACAATGGTAAAAAAAAGGTCATACAATGGAAAATTACTGTTTGCTTTATATTTGTTTTAAGTTTTATGTAATATTTATTTATTCACCACTTTTCTTTTCTTTTTTTTTTTAAAGAGAGAGTGAGAGAGGAGAGAGAGAGAGAGAATTTTTTTTTAATATTTATTTTTTAGTTCTCAGCGGACACAACATCTTTGTTGGTATGTGGTGCTGAGGATCGAACCCGGGCCGCACGCATGCCAGGCAAGCGTGCTACCGTTTGAGCCACATCCCCAGCCCTATTCACCACTTTTCCATAGCATTATGTTGTAAGAGTTGCAAAAATGAAGATATAAGCATACTCAAAATGCTTATGGACTTAATTCAAAAATACTTAAAAAATACTTTAAAAATCCTATGAGATATGCATAATTATGTAAGATGAGTTTTCTGGAGTGGGGAGTGGTTAAAAGGAGATCTTGTAGGGATAGTGGGACAGCATAATTTGAGAGGAAGAGTATGGGCCCTATAGAACAGAAAATCTAGGGACAGCTGTCAACAATACCAGGTTCTAATCATACACTTGCAGGGAATCACTTAACCAAATTAAATCTAAAACAAAGCACCACCACTGACTGAAGGCATTTTATGTGCTAGGGCAAGAATGTTATATAATCCATAAGTTAATGAAAACCTCCTAATATCACCTTGTAATATCTTTTTCCCACTTCCCCAGATCAGTTAAATTAGCTGTTAAGGGGTCATATCTGAAGGACTTTGCTGTGGGTTAACCTCATGTATATCTACTCTATGTCCAGGTAAACTTTATTAGCTAGCTCAGAGGTGCTATGAGAAATAACTGCTGATTAGTCTTCTGTATAAATTTCAAGATTCCATGATCCACTTCTGGTTCCATTTACTGGGTTCTCTAATTCATGGAGTTAAGTATCTTTTATGTCAAATGCCCTTCATTTTTGTCTCTATAATTGCCCCTCTAATTATTTTAAACTTTTTTCTTTTCTTTTGCATTTGCTGAGATTATCTTAAACCTTCCTCTGTACCTTTAATTTCTCCTTTGGCAGGATTAGTGCTATATGCTGCTTTAGTAATTATATTGCTAGTCATCAACTTGCTATCTATAGTGTCCTTACCATGTCCTCCACTTGTTTTATTTCATTAAATTCATGTACTTATTAAATGTTTGAAAAATTCAGGGTGAATTTTCATTGGTTCCTTCAATTACAATTTTATCTAGACTGGGCACTTTTTTGACCCATTTTTTTCCTCTTTATCTACAATTTGCAGACTAGGGTGTTAACCCTACCTTTCAGTATCCCAAACATTTGGGAGAGGAAGCAAGGGGGCTTTGTTGGACTTTGGGCCACCTTTCTTACTCATCTCTCTTTTGAAAAGGTTCACCCCTCACTGTTGAGAATGTGTCCATGTTCACTACAGAAGATCCCTGTACATTAGCTTGTCTCAGCTATTCAGTAAGGCACTCTGAATGATAATGAGCCTTCCCTATGATTTTTCCCTGGACTTGGCAGTAGGGTATGTGAAGGCTTTATCTCAAATTTTCCATGTGTTGCCTACTACTCTGTCTGCCCACACCTCTCTGGAATCAATGGTGTTATTAGAAATTCTCAAAATGACTAGTACTTTTCCTCAGAGGTAGGGATGGGATAGGAACAAAATCAAAGCTACTTCTTCTCTAGCTGCTACTTTGCAGACTGTAAAGTAGGAGACAACAAACTTTTAATATAAAGGAACAGTTGTGTATATATATATATATATATATATATATATATATATATATATATATGTATTCATTCCAGTTTTTCAGGCCACTACTGTCTTGTACATTCCTGGGTTTGTTTGTTCTTTACAACCCTTTAAAAACATAAAAACCAGTTTTAGCTTGTGTACTGTATTAGAACAGACTGCAGGCTGAGCTTGATTTATAGACTGAAATTTGCTGACCCCTGATTTTAAAGCATTAAACTCATTTTCCTGTTCAAATATAAATGTAAAATTATGCAATTTAACATTTTTTGGTCATTTCATTAGAGGCTGAAGAAGGGAAGTATCACACAGCTTTATTACTTGTTTTATCCCCTGAAAGTCTTCAGTAAAGATTTTAGTAGGATCCTGTATTTGTTTCTAGAACCCAATCTTTGCTGACCTTTCCTTTGTATTTGTAAAATTTCTTTTTATTTTAACAGTGCTATGTTCACCATCCTAGCGCTAACTTATCTACTTATATTTGGTAGAGATGACACTGGTTCTTCACATTGTGCATTTTAAATTCCAAATTCCATTAACTGTCTATACAGCTAAACCTCCAAATCACCTTCAACTTCTAAATGAGAAGTTTTATGGTTTAACAAAAAGTATTCTTTTCATATACTTATTTCCTTCACCTGGTATCTCAGCAAAAATACTCTCACTTCTGATATGCTATTTTATAATTTTGAGTTCATTAACTCAATAAATATTGAATAACTTCTACATACCAATACTATATTCTAGGCATGAAAGATATACTACTAAAAAGACAATATTCCCTACCCTTGTGAAGCTTACATTATTCTCAGTTGACAGGAGGCAGACAATTAAAAATGTAAATCATATGGGAAATGGTAGGTACTATGGAAAGAAAAAGTAGTGTAAAGAAAAAAGTAGTTGCTAAGGCAGCAACAGTGTGAAGGATGATGGTATGACTACTTAAAATATGTTTAGAAAGACTTGCTGGGGCAGAATGCTTGAGCAAAAACATGAGGTAGGAAAGGAACAATGCTTGCAGACACACGTGGGATTCCTGGGATTAATAACAAGGGCCCTGATGCAGGAATATGATACACCTGGAATTCTGATGATGTTCAAGGTACAGCAAGGAGGCTGGTATAGCTAGAGAAGAGGACAAGCAGTAGGTAATGAGGCAGAAGAGGTGATGAATGGCCAGAATGTGAATGGCCCTTGATTACCCTCATGACTTTGGCTTTCACTCTGATTAAGATAGGCAGCTGAGCAAAAGAATAACATAAATCAAGGTTTTATGAGATTACTTCATTAAAAACAATAGAAAGTGGTAAAGTCATTAAAGGTAAGAATCCAAGTGAGAGATGATTTTATGTCACAGACCAGGGTAGGAGCAATGAAGAAGTAGATACTGGAAAGATTTTAAATGTAAAGGAAGATTTACTAAGAAGTTAGGTGTGTGTATGAAAAATAAGTCAAGGATGACTCCATGTTTCCTGATTTAAGCAAATAGAACTATGAAATTATTTACTGATGAGGAATAGGCTTAAAAGGCAAGATGAGGATTTTGGCTTTAAACATGTTACGTTTGAGAAATTGATGGAGATACTATATAGATAAGAATATGAGCTTGGTGTTCAAAGGAGAAAAGATTATAAATTTTGGAATTTTTAGCAGACAAGTAGGTAAACAAAGCCATGAAACTAAGTTCAAGACCTCCAATAAAGTAAGTATAGACCTGGAAGACAAAAGGTTCAAGAACTAAGTACCTAAAGTACCTACTAGTTAAGAGGCTGAGGAGATGAAGATGCACTAAAGACTGAGAAGGAATAGCAAGTGAAGTAAGAAGAAACCTAGCAAAGTATGGTGGCCTGACATCCGAGTTTCAAGTGTTTCAAAAGGGAGGAGTGATCCGCTGTGTCAAATGTGGATGACAATACTGGACTTAGAAATAATGAGATCACTGGCAAACTCAAAGAATATTCTCCATTGGACTGGAATCTGGACACTTCCTGACACATGCATAAGGAACATGTTTTAAGACTCCTTAAGTACTAACGTCCAATGTGAGGATCCATTCTTGCTGAGTCCTACTATCACTCAAACCCTGGAAAAACCCTAATGAGATGGGTTGAAATATAGGAAAACTAAAATTCTAAAGTGACAGCTCTAAACTTATATGGCAAGTATCTTTTTAGTATAGGATGACATCCACTTTCTTTTGAGTTCAAGGTAACCAGACTATTTTGAGCTAAGTAACATTAATACATTCAATATGTATTAAATGAGCACCTAAATACTAGTCAATGTGAATAGTCAACAAAATATCTAAATCCTACTCTATAGAGAGCTTACAAGCTCCAAAACTTTTAATTTTTATACATAATTGTATGTGCTAAGAGATTCTGAAAATAAAGGACTTAAGTTCCAGTTTTAATTCTATAGTCTAAATAAACATAAGTACCATATTTTCAATTATGAATTCTGACATTCACTGGCAACTCACTGGTTAAGCAATGCTATCCAAATGCCTCTTGGACCAAATGTAAAGTAACTGAAAAAAGAAACCGTTTTTTGGGAAAAAAAAAAAAAAAACAGAGCAAAAACGCAGAATTATTGATTAGTGGGAAGGGAAGGGGGAGGGGAATAGTAAAGAGTAGAAAGAATCAGACATAATTTTCTTATGTTCATATATGAATACACAACCAGTTTAACTTCATAACATGTACAACCACAAAAACAAAGTTATACTCCATGTATGTATAATATGTCAAAATATGCTCTACTAGCAAGTATATCTAAAAACAACAACAACAAAAAAAAAGAATTATTGACTAATATCCCTGTTATCTCTCACCTTGATCACCAAGTACCAGAGCCCCAGCTTCCAAAGCAAAATCACCAGAGGAACTATCTTTTGAAAGAGTTACAGTTAGACCAGAGCTAGTCGTAGTGTTACCACAGACATACACACCACGTGGAGCAACATTGCATACTGCCTACAAAACAAAACATATAAAAGAATCACTCAGAGTAAAAGAGAAATGATAGCAAATACTTAATTGCTCACAAATATTAGCTACATGCTCAGAATTCTCTTAGGAGCTTTACTATACAATCTTCACCACTATGAAGGGAAAAGTATTCTTATTTACTGATGCAGAAAGTAAAGCTTATAGTGAGTGAGAATGAAGTGAGCTATGAAGGTGGGAAGCCAGGATTCCATCAGACCCAGGCAATCTAACCCTAGAGTTTGTGGTCATGTCAATGTTTAACACAATTCCATTTTATGCTCATTTTTCAAGTACAAACAGCAAATCCTGAATACCAATTTTAATTTTAAAAGCTCAATAATGCTTTAAAGATCAGGTAATAAAATTGTTCAATATGTGTTTACCTTCTAAGCAGATAAGTTACGATAGGTCAGAAAAGTAAATAGTACTGAATTAAAAGCACCAATCTCTGAAGTCAGGCAGACCCATTAAAATCCCGGATCCACCATATACCAGCTATGTAGCTCTTGGATCTCACCAAACCTCAACTTATGAAATAGTGTATACAACGCACTGAACCTGGTACAAGCACATCATAGGCGCACAACTCAAAGTCACGGTATGTGGATATGCACTGCCTGACTCCAGGAGATAGCATTTGCATTATTTTGTTTTTTCCCCTGCATTATAGTTGTATATACTGTTGGGATCACATTGTCATCTTTGTCAGTGGTACACTCTAGACTTGTACAGGGCACACCCCAAAAGACCCTATGACACTGGCTCAAAAACAGTTATCATTTTTTTGTTACTTGCAATTCCATATTTTTTAGTCTTTTTGAAAAACCTATGATACCTCTTTTTTAAAAAAAAATATTTTTTAGTTGTCAATGAATCTTATTTTATTTATATGCGGTGCTGAGGATCAAACCCAGAGCCTCACACATGCCAGGAAAGTGCTCTACCACTGAGCCACAACTCTAGCCCTTTAGGATACTCTTGAGAGTGAGACAGTTTACTAAACAGAGGAAAACAAGTTTTAAGAGGTAAACGGCTCTTAACTGCGTTAGCCTAATTTTTAAAAACCTGGCTTAGTGGGGCTTATATGCAATACCCTCCTTTTTTTACAATGTTTAATTTCCATTAATATTACAGCTTCTATTTTAAAATTCAGTCAAGAGTCACAAAAGCATTTATTCTGGTTCTAAACATCAAGAAAAGTGCTAATGCCAACACTGCTTTAACACTTGTTGGTACTAAAACACACAAGTACAAAAGAAAAGAAAGCTGTAACAATGCAAATCTCCACATATACCTTCTCCTGCATATTTTGGTGGAATATTCTGCTTTCATTTTTATTATGAACTTTGTTTCACCTACAACTATGTATTGTGCCTCCATTGTCATGCTGTGGCAAGGGCTCAGAATAGATTTTTTTTTTTTAAAGTAGGCTTAGCTCATCAAAAGGAATCAAACACGGATGCAATACTTAAATGGAATTAAAATAAAGACTGGTTTAATATTCAAGCACAGGGAATAAAGAATGACTCACACCTGAGGGACACTGGAGTTGCAATGGCAAGATCCAAGCAGTTCTCAATCCTGGCTGCATATCAGAATCACTATGTGGGATTACACATGAACAGATACTGGGACTCTAACTTGGAGACTCTTAATTCAATTGGCTTGGGCTGGCCACAGTATTTTCAAAGAGCTCCAAAGGTGATTCTTAGGGAAAGTCAGGGTTCCCAAAGATTCAGGAACTACAAGACTACAACTCACAGGGAGCCCTTGGCCTCGCCACATTTTCCCCACTAGGCAGGGAAGAAAAAGAGTCAAGGGCATTCTGATTTAAACCAATATGTATGGCTGGCTTACCAGGCACTACTCTGAGGAAACCACAAGCACTCCAACAAACAGCATCTATTGGAGCCATCACAAACCCAGGAGGGAAAAAACACTGGACAAAATCTTCTTGGTGACCAACAATTAACTGATCAAAGAAGTTGCTTTGGGCTGGGGATGTGGCTCAAGTGGTAACGCACTCGCCTGGCATGCATGAGGCACTGGGTTTGATTCTCGGCACCATGTAAAAATAAAATAAAGATATTATGTCCACCTAAAACTGAAAAATAAATATTAAAAAAAAAAAGTTGCTTTGCTTTATATTCGGGAGAAACATGGAGAAGTATAAAGACAGATCCCTTGCCTCTATCAGATTGTTCTTAAAGCCCAATACAATGTTTATGTGCTGGTATAGAGACAGAATGGGAGACTCTGTTTTACCTCCTTAACTAGCCTGTTTATATAAGAGGTCATATCACAATAATAAAGAACAGTTAACATTTCATTTCTTTATAGTTGAAGTATCAGACCAGAATGCTTGTGCAGCCTGTATGTCAGGAGACTGATTCAATTTGAAAATAGGGTCAGATACAAGTTATATGTTATTCAAACTCCAGCTTACTTCTGCCACCAAAGAAAGCAGATCCTCTAAAACACAAACATTCTATGCTTTGAGAAAATTCACTTGTCAATAACTCATACGTTTTTACAAGCAAAAGATCGAACACTAAAAGGACTGATTTTTTTTACCTGTAGCATCTGACTCTTTCCCAAGCCTGGATCTCCAACAACAAGGACGTGTGGGTCTCCTCGAATTGGTATTCTGTTTTTGTCATCTGCATATTTCTGGGTACCTCCAAAGAGTGCTAATGCCAACGCTGCTTTAACGAGCTTAGGTGTAAAAGAGATAGATAGATAAATAAATAGATAAATAAATAAATAAAATAAAAACCAGGAAAAAAAAAAAACAACCACAAAGATGACTAGCAAAAGGAGTATTCTTCAACACTGATATGTTTGAGGATTTTTTTAAAGCATAATTGAAATTTAACTTTTTTTATAATAAAAATCTAGAAATGAACTATAACATAAATGCTTAAAAAGTAAAAGCCTGAATGCATTAAAACAAGAAATGTATCTTACAAACTGCTAAGTAAAGGCCTAATTTGCAAGACATTTATCCATTCCATAAAAGTGAGAAATATTTATGGTCCCTATTTTAACTTAGTCACTTTTTAAAAAAACTCATTCCTATGAAATAAATGTACTTGATAAGCAGCTTTTTCTTACAAGGGGCTATAGTCTGCCTCCCATATCATTAATTCATGGAGAATAAAGATTCATGTTAAAATGAGTAGCTATTTTTTAACAGAGTAGCATTTTTTTTTATAAAGTATTATTTTGTTGACTTTATATGTTTTTTAAGTGAAGACAAAGTAAAATACTTACTTCATGACCAAAAATCACAGGACAAAGTGAGCTGGAAAACAGAATACAACTTATAAATTCTAACTTACAATTCTTAATCCAGTTGATATATTTTAGAGTTATTTGCTTAACTTGTTTTATTTAGAACCAAAAAAGACAAGTATAAAAAATTTATATCCCCTCAAAAGTAAATTTCTAACAGTTCTTAATCTATAAAAGGAAGAATACCTTAAAAAGTATGCTTGTGGAAGAGAGATTTGATATTTGCAAAACACTGTAAAGTAACCAAATATGCTATTGATTTTCTGACAGAACTAGCCTTTAAAATGTACCATACTTAAGATCTTCCACTTTAGACCCATCATCACATGTATTTTATATGAAGAGGCATCTTTAGACCTATATACCCAAGTCAATGAAAGAAGGAGACAAAGGAGTGAGCTCAGTACAAAATATGTTAAGATGGGATAAAATTTCATTTTATATACAAGGAACAAACAAAAATGGACAGGGTGATAGAAGAATACAATCAGGAGTAAAATGAAACTCTTTATCCCCTTTAATATGTGTAAGCACAGAAGAAGTTGGTGCCCTGGTCATAATCCTATTGGTACTCACTATTGTGCATGTCCTTGCCTGATTACTGCTGGTGTCCTACCAAGCACCTATACCTGTATTCGAAAGGGCTTTCTATGGCCACAAAAGCACCATCACGCAGGAGAGGCAGGCCAGAAGTGCTGGTGTGTTTCATATCCTAGGAGGATCCTCAAACTAGGGCCTTGGGGGGTGGAAATTGAGGCTACTTTTATATAGTGTTCCAGAAGCCTCAGGAGGATTATGTCCTGGATGCCAGTGGTAACATGTTCATTAAAGCACCATATCTTTCTTTGTATTACTTCTGTCTTCCTATATCAGTATTTCCAGGACCACCTCCCAAATAAATGATGTTTAACCAAATCATTCCTTCCAAAGGAATCTAAATACAGCTTTTCACTGTCTTCTCCCTACTCCTTTCATGGTCCTCCATTTGTTATCTAGTATGGGTCAATAAATTTTTTCTTAAAGGGTTAGCAAGTAAATATTTTCAACTTTGTAGGCTACCCTGTCTCAGTCATAACTACTCAATGTGTAGAGTGAAAGCAACAACTGACAATATGTGAATGAACTGGGTGGGCCTATGTTCTACTAAAACTTTATTTACAAAAATAGGCAACTGGCCTAGTTTGTCAATCTGCTAGATTAATAAATGTAGGACCATGAAAAATTCTAGTTCTGATGCTGAAATCACAAACATGGGAGATAAAAACAAACTCTGGGAAGAAAACCCAAGTTTTCACACTAACTTATCTTCTACAAGCATGACAGAAGGACCATTGAAAATATTCAGTTTTCATTAATAACCAATAAGAAGAATCAAATAGGTGTTTGGATTCTCCTTGCGTGCCTGCTCACATACAACTCACACCCAGATCACTCCCAACCCTAGGTTAGAGCATCCTCTCTCTCATGGTAGGTATGGACCATTATTTAGATGGAAGTCTCTGAGGATTTAAGAATAAATAACCCCTAAGTGCAGAAAGAAAAAGCATCAAATTCTCCTAGAGCCCAAAGTATAGGTGAAAAGGAAAGCAAGACAAGTAAAATTTTTCTGATAAAATCCATTTTGAAATTTTCTCAGTTCTTTACCTCTCTTAGGTACATCTATTATTCAGTCTCTTGTTTTGCCCCTATTTCCTCAAAAAATTGTCATAGAAGTATCAAAAATAAGGCTAAGAATGTACCTCAGTGGTAGGGCCCTTGCCTAGTATGCAAGAGACCCTGGGTTTGATCCCAATTGATGTGTATATAGGGGACTACCAAAAAAAAAGAGCATGCACTGTTAAGCATGTTACAAAATCTGATTTAAACCTTCAGAACAACCTTTTGTCGTAGACTTCTTAAGATAGTAAATATTCCTTATTACTTAAACTTGAGATCAGAAATTCTTTTTCTGTAAAAAGCCAGGGGCAACCTTATAAGCTAAATATATATTTTCTTAAACGAGCTGAGTTGTCACACGTACTCAACTCTGCCTGTAGCACAATAGCAGCCAAAGACACGATGTAAAAAAAATTTCAGATACCCTCATACATACTTGACAATAAGTTTAAACAGGTTCTCTTCAGATTGAATCTCTTGGATAGCATAAAGATCCTTAAGTGAGAACTCCATCAATGTTCCATGCTTACAGCCATCCTCAGAAGTCTTTGTTTTCTGTCCTTTGCTATTGCTAACAGAATTTGCCTCAATGTACAAAAGGAACATACATTTATCATTCTTGTTTCGAGAACCTGGAAATTCAGAATATTAAATATAATAATTGGCATTCGTTTGCCCTACAATGACTTAACTAAAATGTTAAAGTCACAAAGAGCTGTAAGTAAACATTTATTGTGGGAAACCATTCTCAGACGTGATTTGAGCTACCTCCCTAGCTGGGTGTGAGGCGCTTAGACAAGCTATATCAGAGCCTTCCCCACCCTTCCCCAGGGGCAAGGGCTTGTCCGTGTGGGGGTGTGACTGACCACTGAACTGAAAACAATCACTGACCCTGACCTTGGAATGCTGCCCCCTACGACCTTCATTGGATGGAATTTTCCCCTGAATTTTTTGTTCCCCAATAAAAGCTCACTCCCTGGTGTGCTTCTCTCTCTCTTGCTGGCCTCTTGTGTAAACCTCGCTACGCGTCAGGGGCTAGAGGCAGGAGCTGGGAGGAGCCGTCTCTGAGCTGGGCAAGAAAAAGGTAAATTGAGAGTTATGTATCTTTAATTTGAACTCACTAGTTAATTTCTGTTTCGCACCTCTAGTATGAAGCTAGCGTACTGGTCGTGTGGCTGAATTTATTTTAAAGGAAGTTTCATCTATGTAAACAACAAGGAATTTACTAAATGGTTTGAGATTTAGAAGTATGAAGAGAAAAGATGAATGCTAACAAATCATTTTTGAGAGGATATTAAAGAAAAGAAAGAGCCACCCCATACCTTCTTCAGCATTTGAGACTTTGACAATTCCAGTAACAGTCACTGTGTCTCCCGGTACACAGCTATCCACCAGGTCATGCACAAGTTCACATTCTATTGTTCGTGGAATTCGACCTGCTTCTCTCTGAGCATCGGACATAAGCTCCTGAATTCTAAAAAGGTGAAAAGTTTTCAGTTAGAATACATACTTACATTGGGTTCTTTAGCTTATTAACTATTCCAGACTCACACAGTACTTAGCTAAAGGGCAGATTAGTTTAAATAAGATCAACAAATATCTAAAATTGCTTTAGTAGTTTCCAATTCGGGATGGCATAATGAACATGCGCATTTGCCTAGCCTTCCTCTGAGGAGCAATCAAAATAAAAAGATACTAAAAAAGCAAAAAGTTGTTTTGGGGCATGCAGAGGTATCATCAGTAAATAGAATGTTAGTAAAATTTTTGAAAACAGCAAATAGGAAAGTACTGAAGGATAAAACAAATAAAATCCAGAATGCATGCAGACAAAAATTATAAGGATACAAGAGAAGTGGCACTCAATGTTCTCAGCAGAACCCTAGAAGAGGTCCCAAATTGAAGATGGCAGGAATGGAGAACAGGAAGAAACAGGATTATCAACTAAAAGATAATAGCTATTCAGAATTTTTTTGGAAGGCAGGTAGACAGCCACGTAGGGAAAGAATGAGGACTTAAGCATCTGGCAAAAACTAGAGCATATCTCTACAGAAATGGATCTCTTCCCTATATATGGAAAGTTAGTGTCCAGTGAAGCAATCAATGCTCCAGAATAAAGCCTTCTCATTTGGCATTTGAGAAGCTGAAACCAATTCAAAAACACATAACTCAAAATTCCTACTTTCTTATTCAGGAATGAGGCCTCATGAGAAAAGACTTCTGCCTACAAAATAGCAAAGGAAACTTATCCTACTCAAAATAATTCCTCTTTTTTTTCACCATATATTTAAGAATAAAATGGCAGTAATTCAAGGAGAAGAATATTAAAAACAAAAAACAGCTAAGAGTTTTGAGAAAATGTTGCTGTTGTAAAACAAAAATAAGCTGCTATAAAAAGGAATTATGAAAAAAGGAAAATTAGGAAAATTAAAAATATGTATATAAAAGTCAAACTATAGAAAACAAGAAAAAGCCAAAGAAATTTAGAGAACAGCATAAAGAAAATGGAAGCATGAACCAAAAGTTAAGACAAATGAACAATCAAAGGGATGCATCCCATAGGAAACCCAAAAAGAGAAGAAAAAAGACACTATATGGTTGAAGATGACTGCAGGACAAAAGGACCCTTCGGCTTAGGAGGATGAAGACATGACTAGATATCCTATTTCAGAACCAGATAAACTGTTTCAGAACCTTTAAAGAGATTACAAAGGAAGGAAAGTCCAATCCTCTCAAAGGAATAAGAATCAAACCTCTCATCGACAGCAGGGGAAATGATGACAAAACAGACTACTTTGGTAGTCAGGCAAACTCTTACACAAGCTAGGATCCAGAGATATTTCCAGACATGCAAGGACCCAGAACTTTTTACCAGCTATGCACACTTTCTAAAAATTTACTTAATAATTTCTCCAGAAAAATAATATTTAGAATTATTTAAAGTAGAAGACAAAGTCCAAGTTGGGAGGCCTAATTTCAATTGTGCAATGAAGAAAATCCCAGGATGAAGTAGGACTGCAGGTCTAAAGAACATGAGATCCAGACTCAAGTAGAACTCAGAAGGTACATTTTTAAAATTTTCATTTTATTAAAAAATAAAAGGTGAACTCCATGCATTCAATAATATATTTAAGAAAGAATGTATGGTTTGGATATGGTATATCCCCCAAGGATTCAAGAATTCAGAGACTCAGCCTAGAGATGGGGCTACCCTTCTTACTCTGATTTCCACGTTTGCCATGCAATCTCTCCTTGGGAGATTATTATAATTAGAAAACAGAAAATAAACTTTGACGATTTAATGTAACATCAGAATGTCTAGAAGTAGAAGTCATGAAAGTTAGTATAGCATCTCTAATGTTATCTACTCACCAAAAGTGGATGCAATAAAGCCAAGGAAGAGAGAGACCAAGAATATTATTCAAAGTTGTATAGAACTGCCCTTTCTAATAATTGGATTTAAAAAGAAAATTTATATGTGTAACATTTTTTTATTTAAATAGTTAATGTAAGTATAATCACAACATTAAAATATTAACTTTGGAATACAGACTCCCAATTTTCTTCAGAGAATGGCCAGACACCATCCATCTAATCTTCATAACTTCAAACCTGGCTCCATTATTAGCTTCGTTCACCCTAATTGTACATTCAAAACTAGTAGAGTAAGTGCTGGGGAGTACCATTGGCCAAATTATATTGTTATATGTAACAAATTGCTTCATTATGTACAACTTTCTTGCACCAATAGAAAATGTGTGTCTGTGGGGGGAGAACTAGCAAAGTAAAATAAGAAGTCTCAGAATAACACATGTTCAGATCACTTTGCCATAAATAAATGTTTATAGCTATTTCTTATTAAAATAGCATATATTTACATGTATCTCCTTTGGAAAAATTGTAAAACATAAGTAAACAGAAGGAATAAAATGCCTCTGCCTCCTTTGGTGGAGGCAGGACACAATCCTATGCAAGGGTCTTAAACACTTCCTCTTTTATAAAATGAGTTATTTATAAAGATCTCTGAATAAATAGTACATACATATATGCTATACATTAGGGTCTTGTTTTTTACAGGGAATAATGGGGAGAAGCTAGGACAGGGCTTAGTAGCAAGCCACCTCATCTTTTTCCTAGGTTCTATTTTTTAGGACCATCTCCTATTTCAGCTAGGTTTCCTAAAGAACATTCTAGGCTTCAAAACTATCCGTTATTTTATATTTAGGGATGAGTTATGGGCCTGTGGCTAGGGAAAAAATGGGACAATTATTGGATGAAAAATATAAACAGAAACAACTAATAGATTTGTGTGGATAGTGGGGGGAGCCTATAGGAACATAGTATAAAATTCCTAGTGGGCAATGAGAACATGAAATCAAATAGGACCACCTCTAAGAGATTTTCTGAAAACTTCAATACTATTTCTATCACTACTCATTATGCAATGAATCATATATCTTCGTTCAATGAATCACATAATTGAAATATAAAATGAACTATTTATCAGTAGCAATAATTCATAATGTTTACATTCTTTCTGGCATCCAGTAGAGAATAAATTTCAAATAAAGACAGTTCCCATTTCAACATACAAACTTGTCACTGAATAGACTTATTATACACTTATCATTTTTACAGGTAAAAACTACAGTACAATACAATAAAATTATAGATGTACTCAGCAGTATGAAAGATCCTAAAACCTGCCCCTTTTTAAGTCTTGATTGCTTACTTGATTGACTGCCAGTCCATTGTTACTGTAAGAGGAGAACTACGGAGAGCAGCAAAAGACTTCCCTCGACATGCAGGCACAGGACACTGCAACAAGTAATTCACATTCAGATGTTGATAAACTACAACCATATCTCAGGAAAATTCAAGATATACTTCATTAAAGTAAACCGACTAAGAGCTGTAATGTTCCATTTCCTACAGAAACAGTTTAATGTCATAAGCTTTCAAGGCATTTGTCCAGCTGGTCTCTCTCTCCCCCTGCTCCTATTCTTTCAGCTGTAGGCAGGCAGGCACCTTGCTCTGCCTTAGACCAGGCACTCATTCTTACCTCTGTGCCCATGTAGTCTCCTAATTCCATGGGCTCCTTGAACACTCCTCCTCCTTCAGTCTATATGCCCAGCCCCAAAAGCCTTCCCTAGGTCTTTAGTCCCCAACTCTTTGTCTATCTTCCTTTTGTGCTGTTCACATAGTATTTTTCACTGTACCACACAGTCCTCAAAATAAAAGCAAGTTCTGTTCAAGTTTTCATAAGTCACTTGCTTGGCATTTAGACCACAAGATACAATTATAAATTCAGACACAGTGGCAGATTTACAAATATGATTACAATAATATATTCCCTCATGGCCAAGATAAAACTATAGCAGCACATAGTAAAGTACTTCCTACAACTAGGTTGAAATAAACACAGAATACACACACATGCATGGATGTTTTTCTTCTTTCAAATGCCCATTATTATCACACATATTTTAGTTAAATCATTATTGAGTCAACATGGTTTATCTCTATAATTTTAGGAGCTATAGGAAGATTTAGAACTATAGGACCACTATGTTTCTGCTGATACTTGCTGGGACTGTGGATACATGTATATAATTCCAGATTAAATAATTGAAAAATTCTGAAGTATTTGCCTCTTGGACAGAGGAATGAGGATATTGGGGAGAGGTAAACAGTGTGACTGTACTTTTGTTTTAAACTTCACAATTGCATCTAATTGGTTAAGTTATGTGTCAATAATAGAATAAAATTACTTTAAAATTAATGTCAAAAAAAAATAATAATGTATTCCCTCAAATCTTTCCAGAACCTTACTATTCTCCCATCAAGAGATAGAATCTATAGCTACTTGGGAGGCCGAGGCAGAGGATTGCAAGTTCAAGGCCGGCACGGTAACGTAATGAGTTTCTGTCTCAAAATAAAACAAAACAAAAAAAGGGCTGAAGATGTAGCTCAGTGACAAAGCATTTGCCTAGTATGCCGAAAGCCCTGGGTTCAATTCCCAGTATTGGGGTTGGCGAGGTTAGTAGTGGAGAAAACACAAAACACATATGGAGTCTTAATTCCTTCTCCTAGAATTTGGGCAAGTTGGTGACGCACTCTGTAATCAACAGAATGTTGACAAAAGTGATGCTGCATGACTCTGAAGGCTAGAATTTCTGTCTATCAATTGGACTTTCTCACCTTACAGCTATCAGCACCATATGAGCCGACCAAGCACTCTGATCTGCCAAACTCTGTGTGAAAAACCAACAGCCCATGCAGAGGCCACACAGAGAAAACAGAGATGCCTGGCCAACACAACATCTTATTGTTCCCAACTCCAGCCACAATCTACCTGATTATATCTCCAGAGACCTGGAGCCTTAACTACACAGGAGAATAGTACTTCCAAACTCCTGACCCACAGAAATAACATGATTATTATCCTAAGCTCCTAAGTTTTAGGGAATAGCCATCTTTCTGAAATTTAATCTGATGTCATTTAAAAATTTCTAGGGCTGGGGATATAGCTCAGTTGGCAGAGTACTTGCCTCACATGCACAACACCCTGGGTTTAATTAGTCCCTAGCACCACAAAAATAAATAAGTAAAAATGTGTACACACATACACACACACACCTGGAACTGAAAATATAAACTCTGGGTAGTGGGTATAAAAATGTCTATTTCTGTATTTCTTGTATCCTGAAGTATTTAATAATTAAATAAAAATCTCTGTGTTCACAAACACTGGGAAATAGTATCTGTAAACTGATTTGCCTTTATTACCAAGATAAATAAAGAAACAATTATAAAAATATATCACCTTTGTTGGAAGATTGTATTTTCCATCTGGAAGAGGGAAACTTTGAACCTCTCCACATGCAGCACACAGAAAAGCCATCTTGGTGCAAAGAGGCTTTATATTACTGACACGAACCACTGTCCCT
This sequence comes from Spermophilus citellus, assembly GCF_964194105.1. Lineage (NCBI taxonomy): Eukaryota > Metazoa > Chordata > Mammalia > Rodentia > Sciuridae > Spermophilus > Spermophilus citellus. The sequence continues at coordinate 31,781,708 of NC_138185.1, read as the reverse complement.
CTTAGAGAAATGTATTTTCCATAGTAATTTGCTCGGACATTCTTGAGATGTGTCAAGGGCTCAAAGTTGTATATCCTAAATATAAAACAGGAACATATATATAATGAACAGAAAGTTGATGTCTGTATTTTCACAAGTTCTTTTTAGGAACAACTATGGAATTCCCAAACAATATCATCATTTATATATCAGAAATCTCCCAAGAATTAATTATTTTTAAAAAATAAAAATGTTGCTAGGTGAAGTGGCACACACCTATAATCCCAGCAGCTTAGGAGGCTGAGGCAGGAGGATCACAAGTTCAAAGGCAGCCTTAGCAAAAACGAGGCACTAAGCAACTCATTCAGACCCCATCTTTAAATAAAATATAAAATAGGGCTGGGGATGTGGCCTCAGTAGTCAAGTGTCCCTGAGTTCAATTCCTCCTCCCCCCAAAACAATGTTAAGTCTTCACTTTTCCTATTCCAATAGGCTGTTCTCTATAGGGAAAAAAAAAAAAAAAATTAAAGACAAAAGCAAAAATATAATGCATATAGGAAAACCTACATATTCAACAACCTTTGGATTTCTAACTTCTTCTTAGCATACCTTCAATAAATTTGGAAAATAAAAATAAAATCCTGATGATTTCCTTATTTATTCCTATATATATCAATGAATTTAAAATGTAGAATACAATAAAGATGAATTCAAGAATTCATTTATTCCCTGTGTCTAGTAGAAACATGACAATTTAACAATACACATACATACCACTTAGCATGTTATGTGGATTATTAAATTTGTACAGAGTCTTGATTAAGTACATATCTAAAATCAATATTTACAGGTTGGAAAGTCAACCTATTTGGGCAGAAAATGTTGATTTCTGTCATGATCATTTTGAATAATTTTCAATAGGTTCACTGTGGGTATGATGATCTATGAAATTAGCAAGAACTCACACCATTTTTACTATTTCCTTGTTTGTATAAAATAAGGTTCTCATCCTTAAGCAGTCATTAGGCCATTTTCTAAATAACACCAGTAAGTTGCTCACCTTGCATAAATATGTGGCACATTTACCATTGTTTCCCCATCACTAGACAATCCTTCTTGGGCTTGTAATTCAGCTGCATGCCTTTCAAGGTCCTTAGTTAACACCTAAACAGAACAAACATTTACTCAAAGTTAAAAAATAAAGTATCCTCTTTAAGCAGAACTTTATATAGAGAGAATCTCAAGTTTACCAATATAAACAGTTCAGAACAAGACAGAATAAGAACAAGACTCTAATAGCCCTTGGAAAGTCTGATATTTAATTACAACTACTTATTTTATAGTGGACTGTTTTACTTGGCATTTTGCTGTCCCTGAACTGGAAATGTTCAGCATCCTTGTCTGCTACCTATTGTCCCAAATAAACTTAACATTATTAAGTCCTTATAATAGTCCCCAAAGCCATTATACCTTGATTTCTATAATTTTTTTTCTACTTCTCCATATTCATTGATTAATCAAGATAGAAAAAGTAATGATTTTTAAAATACCTAATACCGCAGCTACTATGAAGACAAACAATAAGTCTTGGCAAGGATGTAGGGGAAAAGGTACACTCATACAATGCTGGTGGGACTGCAAATTGTGCAGCCAATATGGAAAGCAATATGGAGATATCTTGGAAAATTGGGAATGGAACCACCATTTGACCAAGCTATCTCCCTCCTTGGTCTATACCCAAAGGACTTAAAAACAGCATACTACAAGGATACAGCCACATCAATGTTTACAGCATCACAAGTTACAATAGCTAAATTGTGGAACCAACCTAGATGCCCTTCAATAGGGATGAATAGATTAAAAAAAATGTAGCATATATACACAATGGAATATTACTCAGCAATAAAAGAGAATAAAATCATGGCATTTGCAGGTAAATGGATGGAGTTAGAGAAGATAATGCTAAGTGAAGTTACCTAATCCCAAAAAACCAAAAGCTGAATGTTTTCTTTGATATAAGGAGGCAGATTCATAGTAGGATAGGGAGAGGGAACATGGGAGGAATAGACGAATTCTAGATAGAGCAGCGGGGTTGGAAGGGAAGGGAGGGGGCACGGGGTTATAAATGATGGTAGAATGTGATGATCATTATTATCCAAAGTACATGTATGAAGACATGAATTGGTGTGAATATACTTTATATACAACCAGAGATATGAAAAATTGTGCTCTATATGTGTAATAAGAATTGTAATGCATTCCGTTGTCATATATAAATAAAAAATAAAAATAAATTTAAAAAAATAAAATACCCTATACCAGCTCTGTTGGCATTGATACTAAATAAATATAAAATACTTGCGTGCTGACAATCTAAGAGGCAAAATTAGATGCCCATAAATAGCTATAATTGTTATAAGGACCATAAAGATTTATAGATAAAATGCCATGTGAATTTGAAAACGATTTTTAAGAAAGCTTTTACAAAGCAAAAAGAGTTAGGACCACAAGAATTTGGATATGTGAGATAAAGAGAATGCTATACTGAATGGACAACATGTACAAGAGTACTTAGAGAATACTGGAAGAAGCTCGGTTTAGTTGGATCATAGTCAATGTAAGACAGGAGAGATGAAATTTAGCCAGATCTTGGAAGGTTTTCAAAGTCATATAAAAGATTACAACTACTTATTTTACATAAAAGATTTTATATAAAACATTTTACACAAAAACATTTTATATAAAAGATTTTGACTTCATTTAGAAGAAAAAGATAACCAGTTTTCAAGAACAAATTATATTTTACAAAAGCAATTGTTTAAGAACAACAATAAAGGCCTAGCCTGAGACAGGGGTAGTAAGGATAGAAAGGAGGTAGACTTAATAAACATTTTTTTGTTTGTTTGAACTTGCTATGTTGCCTAGGCCTGCCTCAAACTCTGGGCTCAAGCAATCTTCCTGCCCCAGTCTCCAATGTAACTGGGACTCCAGCAGCATGCCACTACACCCAGTTTAAGAGACATTTTAGAAAGAGAAATGAAAGGATATGGTTAATAAGGTGCTGAATGAGTCTGAAAACAACAGGCAAGGTTTATAGTTTAGAATTTCTAGGAGTGTAGACCTTTGTGATAAACTATTCCTTATACCTGCTTAGTGTCCAAATTCTAGCTACACTCTTATAATCTCTGAGTTTTCCCCATTCTCCCCCTACAGGTGAGGGTATTACCTTTGCCTCTGACTGCAATCAGCAATATAATCTATGTCTGTCCTAAGATCTGTAACTCTTTACCTTAATGCATTACCTGTTTGCTGGCCTGAAAAATGCTTTCATATATGTATACCATCTGACCCTGAGAAAAAACTCAGGCAAGAACAAAACAAACTGTTATTTCTATTTTACATATGAGAAATGAAGTGATCTGCTTCATGCCACAGAACCTAGATCTGAAGTTGATCTTCTTGCTCCAAGTTCATAACTGCCAACATCATGATGCCTTGTCTTATCTTCCCTATGAGACTGAACAGTTCCCCCCAAATAAAGTTTAATATCTGCCCCATTTTTAATGATATTAGGCTAATTCAAATACATTAGAAATAATGTTATATTTAGATAAGCTTTTATACATAGAATGAATGGTAATTTTTAAACACAAGATTGTGAACCTTCATTTCAAGCCAGTAACCACTATCTGTTAGTAAAATCTTCTTTATTTTTTTAAAGGTCTTGTTTGCTAGATGCCTAGTTTGGACTCAAAACTTGCAATTCTTCTGCCTTAGCTTCCTGAGTAGCTTGAATTACAGGCATGTACCACCACACCCAGGTAATCTTATTATCTTTTAAAGAAAGTCTTGACACTGGAATCTTTCTTTAAAATTCTGATGTAAGTCAGCACAAGATAAATATTTACCTGATGTATTGCCAGACCCATGCATGCCAAGATTTTCTCAGGTGCATCCCTTAGTTCATTTGCTATATTTGGTATCAAATTAGTTATTTCATCATCTTTTGTCAATTCTTTAAAATCCACCAAAATACTTCCTTTTCTTTCTATTTCATCCTAGAAAAGATTAAAGTTTGAAAGTAACAATTGGTCTTTTAGAGTTAATTATCATAATTGAGCATTCAATTATACATTTTGAGAAAGCATACCATGTTTATATGGTAAAAATGCTAAGTACCATATAAGCTTTACACCAAGCACAGTCCTAGTGTTTTCAATATATTAACTCACTTGTACTTCTTAACAATTCTTTGAGGTAGCTATTTATACTATTACTTCCAAATGATAGACAAAGAAAACTGCGGCACAGAGAAGTTAAGTAATTCACCAAAGTCCATACTGTAGGTAAGTGGCAGAGCTGGGATTTGTTTGAAGGCAGTCCAACTCCAGTGCATATGATCATAATCACTAGCACCTCAAATATACTGTTCAATAAGATGAGACATAAAGGTCAACAGGTAGTGTTACTGTAAGAAAATCTTACCTTATCATACAAGTCAATACGCCTTATGAAAAATTTTTCAAATGCTTGAATCTTCTCAATAAAAGGAGAGTTATCACTGTAAACTAATCCAACAAACATGGCATTAGCATTATGTTTTCATTAGATAACACTATAGACTTGACAGATTTTTTTCTTCCAGTTGCTCTGTATTCTGATTACACTTAAACAAGAACTAACATAAACATATACATAAGATTCTAAAACATGTTTAGGCCTGTATAATCCAAAATGCAGACAGGAAATCTCTCTAAAAAGCCCAATATCTGGGAAACCTTTAGAGGAGACTTAGAAACCTAATTACATATATCAGTTCAAATAGCTTACACAACAGCTAAAAACCAAACATCATCGAACCCAGGGCCTTGTGCCATACAATGCAAGCACTCCACCAACTTAACTAGATCCCCAGCCCCCTTTTTTTTTTTTAAACATCCTAAAGCTATATATTTTCAAGTACCCTCTCAAAGAAACAGGATAATGAAGTAATATAAAAGTACATCCGGTCAGGCCTAAGGCATCTCTTGCACTTTGTTTTTAAGATCAGTCCCAAAATCTCTTATAGTGTTCTGAGGTTAACCACTAAGGGAATAATTGAAGTGTTGGTGACTAATGTATCCTGAAGCAACAAGACAATCTATGAAACACATGTGTCTATTTAATAGGGGGGAAAAAAAAGACTGCCAATAAGGAAAACATTTGTAAAGCATCATTCATAAAATGAATCGTGGGTGTCTGGTATGAGGCAGGGTCCTTGACTTCAAGCAGTGTAACACAGACACACACACACACACACACACACACACACACACACACACATATAGCCCCCCATATCCATACAGATAGATGTATGACAAAGATTGGTATTCAGAGATATTTCTTAACTGGTTTCTATGGAAATCTGTGTTGGTTACTTGCTCCTGGTTCCAGGTCTATCGTCTGTTTTCTGCTCTGATCAAGATCTGCACCCTACCTCCCAGATTCCTTTTAGGTTCTGCCAATTAGAGGCACTTCAAAAAACTGGAAGAAAGCAGGAAGTGGGAAAGGAATTTCTTCTTGTCTCCAATTCTTTTCAATATGTCTACAGCTGCAGAGGATAACTACAGTTCTAGCCTCCAGGTCCAAGCAACAACCAAGTCATGCCCCCTGAGTTACCAGTGACAATCAGTTTCATTTATATCAGTGGTCTGAGCACAGTGCTACAGTGTATCCCTCAGGGGCCTAAGTACAGCTTTATAGGGTACCCTTTAGAGGCCAAACAGCTATGCCTCTACCCTTGAATTCCTAGGTTCTGATAATCTCAGTATTTTTTAACTTCTGCTAAAGTTAAGAATGGCTACTGTTTCCTCAAATTACTACTTTCTGGGGTTTTACTTTGATCTCCCCTTTCTGCTCTTTCAGTTTTTCATCTGAATGTCCAATTTCTTATAATAAATCTCTCTTCTGAAATACCTAGTGTATTTTACCACCTGATATAAAACCTAAAAATAACGCTCTTTAATATAAACATGATTTAATTGAAAAAACAAAGATTAGGAAGTACGTAGCAGTAAGCCAAATAAATCACAGAAACATAAGATGCAACAAAGACAAGTTAAGGAAATATAACTTATGGTACTTTTTGTACTTTTAATTCTACCTTCAGAAAAATAAAGCTTCCAGCCTTTATATGGTATGAATTGATCCAATGTTGACTGTAGTAGCAAAGGCTGTGGGATTTGTTCTGGAAAATAAAACAAAACAAAAACTAGAATGCTAGGTTAATAAAAACAAAGCAAAGCTTTTTTTTTTTTTTCCTCTCCAATTTGTTTCCCCTTTCAACAATGAAATGACATTAATAGTGCACCTAAAAAAGGTTTCTGGAAGAATTGTGCACATTAATTTTCAAATACTTGCTAAGGAGTAACATCAAATAAAAGATTGAAGTTTGAGCTAAATTACTTTGTCTGATAGGGATGAACTGTTTGCTTCATAAAGGAAAAAACAACAATCATTGTCTCACATGGTCATACATACCAGAGCTATTTTTTCCAATGGCTTTATTCAGGTTAGGTCTGTGTTCTCTTCCCCTCCATTTTCCTGAAAAGTTCCCACTACCTCTTCCTCTTCTCCAGCTTTGAAATCTTCCCCGTCCAAATCCTCTGCCTCTGCACTCACCACTCATGTCTTCTAATAAATAGATATTAGAAAAGACTTCACCACAACAGGAGGGAAAGCTGTGCTCTTAAAAATGTATTAATGTAGTACAAAACTGAAAATTTATTCTGCTTCTGAGTAGAATATAGGTTTACAAAGTTGTATACTATGGGAGAAAACTCAAACATTTTGCAATTACTCTTCCAATTTCCACCACTCTTTAAGGTATACAGTAGATGTTTTATTAAGTACATTAAGTTCTCATGGAATAAGAATAAGGTACTATACTGTAACAGTTTTCAAGGAGCTTCCATGACAGAAATAAAGATAAGACAAGTAATTAACTCTAAGATGCCTGCTTGGTGTTTAAAACTTACTACAGAGCAGGAATAGTTGAACATAATTCTGAACTATGAGATACCAGGGAAACATCATCGTAGCTCCAGTCCCACAGTATCATATCCATTTTCTGCACATTGTTTTCCAAAAACTAAAACTGTTCTTTAAAAAATTGTTCTACTTACAAAATTCCACATCCTACTGATACAAATAAAAAATATATCTACACACTGTAGTGCAATTCATCACAAAGTCCTTTACAAATCCCTATTTAAAGAGGGCTTAGTTAGTAAATAAGTTAATAACTAAAAAGTTCACGATTCTAAATGGGCACGACAGGTCTCTAATCATCAACCAGACATTATATACTGAGAAAATGAAGCTCAGAGAAATTAAGGAAACGAATGAAGATCAAACTTGTTTGGTGACAGTACAGCAGACAAACTGTCTTCAGACTCCCAAGCTGAAGTGCTCCTTCAGATAACGCTACGTGCCATACCCTTCTCAAACGAGAAAATATGAGAATAGTAATAATTCCAACACAAACTTAAGAGGGCAGCTGTGCGTCGTTAAATACTTCATTTACATCTCAGGCCGTTCTTACTTGCATGGGAGAAAACTCCGGGGTACCTGCTAATCCCAATGGCCTGATTCTCCCTCCCTCCTTGGTGGAAAGCACCAAGCCTCCAGCTCCTCAGACGACCCTTCAGGTCTTGAGTTTTTTCAGCCGTAGCTTTTTTGACGTCCCTGCGCAGGGCCGGATCCCTTCAGTCACAGCAGCTCAGGACCTTCAGTTTTTCCACTGCGACCTCGGGAAAGAACCCCGGAGAAAAGCCACCCAACAGCATCTCGAGACACTGTCCAGTTTCCCTCTAATTCTTTTTTGGCGCTTCCGTGACGCAATTCCGTTCCAGGTAGCGGCAAAACAAGAAGGAAAGGGCGAAGAGTGGCCAATCAAAGAGTTCGGCCAGCCGGAAGTCGTGAAGCCCCCGGAAGCAAGGGACCGGACCGGAAAGCGGAAGCGGCGCACAGCACGTGGGGGCGGTGCCGGTCGGAGGGCTCCTGATTCCGGGGTGTTGTGGGGATTGAGGCTGGCGGCCGCGGCCGTGGCGCTTGGGACTGCAGGGACGCGGCGGAACACCAAGACCGGCTGAGCGTTATGGAGGGCTCAGGGGAACACCCGAGCCCACAGCCCCCGCATCCCGGGGATAACCGCATCCACGAGGGCGACTTTGTGGTGCTGAAACGGGAAGATGTGTTGAAAGCAGTGCAGGTCCAGCGGAGAAAGTAAGTCAGGTTGCTGGCCTTGGGGTCTCCCTCCCCACCTAGATATTCCCTCCCTTCAGATCTTCCCAGAACCCCTTCCTCCAGGATCCTATTCTTAACTCACTGGATCTCCATCCCCCGCAGTCGTTGCCTCTTCTCAAATGATCCTGTCACAGTGGCCTTTTCCTCCGAGATTCTTATCCAATCTCGACACTCAGGTTCTCCCATGTCCCTCCTACCTTCCCACAGAGTCCTCTTCTCGATTCCATACCCGGCGGTCTACCTTCGGCATCCTTTCCAGTTTTGCCACCGAGACCCTTCCCCAGAATCCTATTATTAGTCCTTGATTGATCAGTTTGAATGCTTCCCTCTCCACCGTCGTCGTCCCCGCTTCCCACCGCCTGGGTTTCTATCTTTAGGTTCTTAGGATCTGCTCTGTGTTTTTACAGACCCCCACTCTTTTAATCTGGGTTCTCATCCTTACTTCTCAGAGTCTCCTCCTTGCTTGACCCCCTTTTCCTCACAGGTCTCCTTCCTTTTTATCCGTCAGCCAGGATCAGTTCACCCCCCCACTCCCCCCACCCCGGCCAAAAAAAAATGACCTCTTCTACCTAGCCTGGCTTTCTGGCTGGCCGGCCTTTTCTCTCTACCCAAACGGGAAAACCTGTCTACGTGGAATAAGGAAAGAAGACAACTTCCTGTAGAGTATGGAGTCCAATGGGGCTTGCTTCATTTTTACACCAAAGTATTCAAATTCCAGAAAAGTTGAATTGCTCAAAAGCAATTTACTCAAGGTCTCAGAATTTATGAACCTGCTACCTAATATTCTGTGTTAGTACTAGTGAAGTAGGATTTTGATAACTCTGGCAATGACAATGGTGAGGTTGTTAAATTCTAATAGCTTGGTTGTACTGAGAAGTACAACCAAGTTATTTTTTGAGCTAGGTTATTATATTACTTTTTTGTTTGTTTGTTTGTTGCAATGCTGGTTATCAAACCCAGGGCTTCACACATGCTACGCAAGTGCTGTACTACTGAGCTACAACCTCAGTCTTATATCAATTCTTGACAAAGAAGTAAGGTGCAGGTTGAAGGCAGTGGCAGGAGACTGCAGACCCAAAAGCTAGATTAAGTATTTTGAATTTCTGATAAATGTTTACTTCACATAAATTATTTTACTACTGTTTTCATCAAACTAGTATTTAAGGTGAAGCAGGTATCATTAAAAATTAGTCGATGTTTATAGCAGTTCAATTCATAATAGCTAAACTACGGAACCAACCTAGGTGTCCTTCATTCACCAGATGAATGGAAAATGTGGTATATATACACAATAGAATATTACTCAGCCATCAAGAATGACTTTATGACTTTTGCTGGTAAGTGGCTGGATCTGGACACTATCATGCTAAGTGAAATAAGCCAGTCCCAAAAAACCAAAGGTCAAATGTTCTCTCTGATATGAGGATGCTAATATACAACAAGTGGGTAGGAGGGAGAGAATAGAAGTTCAGTGAATTAGACAAAGGGGAATGAAGGGAAGGGAGAGAGATAGGAATAGGAAAGACAGTGGAATGAACCTGAAACAACTTTCCTGTGTTCATATATGAACACACCACTACCAATGAAACTCCATATCATGTAGAACCTCAAGAATGGTTTATTATTTAGCTTTATTCTAAAGTTATATTCCATGTATGTATAATAAGTTATAATATACTCTATTTATGTATATCTAAAAAGAACAAATTTTTAAAAGACGGGAAAAAATTGTGCCTGTTTCCAAGTGCATAATTTTTGGAGCTTTCCAATACTAATTTGCTTGAACTTTTTCGTTGAAGAATAACAATTGAAGTATACAGTTTGATGATTAAGCCCAATTTACACATCTGTATAATAACTATCCAGGTGAAGCGTTTTTACTTTCTTTTTCATACTATTCCTGTAAGTGCCTTAATTTTCAAGCATAGTTGTGCTTCTAACTATGTGCTCTTTTAAACAGCAGCTTTTTCATTACCAAGGAGATAGCAGCATCTTTAATTCTAATAGGTTCTCTTTAGGCCTGATTTGGAAACACTTATTTTTGGTCCCTCTTGACAAAGCCATGATGTCTATTTTTAATTAGAAAATGACCCTCTGAGCTCAGTTGCATCCCAGGCCAGACTCCCATCATCTTTCACTCGTGGCTGCACTCATCTGGTTAGGTAGAAGTGGTTCTGCCTCTCTGAGAACGGCAAGCCCTACTCCTTCCCAGTGAAGATGGGGTGTCCACATCCCCTCTGACTACACATGCCCTTCCCACCTGGTGTATTGGCCTGTCAAACCAATCAGTTTGAGTGACACCCCTCCCTGCTTTGCATATCAAGTAGACTGGGGCATAACTCACCCAAGCTTAGATTTATTGGTTCATTAGCACTAAAGTGTTTGAAGGATGAGGGTGGTGGATGTATATCTGAGCTGAGTTTCAACTTCTCGGGGGGTTGTGTCAACAAATATCTGGTATGTGTTAGTTTTGGGGGGACCCAGCGAAACATAAGAATTGGCCTTGTCTGGATCACTTGGGATCATGCTGTATTTCCCTCATGTGGTCAAGTAACATATAATGAAGATGGGACACATACACATACAAAGGTGTGGGAGGATATAAGGAACCAAAAAAATGAAGGTGATGTGCCTGGGAACTAGCAGTGGTGGGAAGCATTTGATGAGAACCCAGGTGATACAGCATGCATTGTGTTACACTCCAGGAGCTCAAAGGAAGATAAGGAGTGAAGGAGGGCACAAATAGGACAGGCATTATGTCTCCCAAAATTCAGAAATTTTGGGATGTGGGCTGGGCCCTGAAGCTCAGTGGTACTTCCTAAGGTCATTTGGCCTTTGCTGAGAAATATTGTGTAATATATTGGAATTAACTAGACCTTGAGGTCAGACAGACCTGAATTTGTATCCTGGCTCTAGCACCTTGTAACTCAATCTTGAACAGAACATTTTTCCCTAAGCCTCAGATTTCTCTTTTGGAGAGAGCTGTGTCCCAGGATTAGTATGAGAATTAAAAAGCATAACATACTGCCTAATCTCTGGTTGATGTTCAGCAGCAGGTATCAGTTTTCTTCTTTTGAAAGGAAAGATTTTTGTTTTTATGGGATTTCCCCTCCTAACAGTAAGATACAAATCTGGGTAATAAGAAAATCTTTCCTGGTCCACCCTCACAGTAGAGCATTGTCAGTGTTAGATTCCATTTCCAAATGTATAGAAATTATAGATTGCCAAATGTTTATTTGAAATGTGATTTGCTTGTATTAGATAATTTTTCAGTAAAGTGGCTATGTAGATCAAGACCAAGGAACTCCAAGGAGTTCCTTGGTCTTGATTGTAATCCTTGTCATCTCAGTGATTGTTCTGTTTTGAGACTTGTGAGTTGTGAGGGGTGTCACAGTGCATGTCCAGTGACCTGGCAATCTTGGTGACCATGTGTATTATTCAGGAATCTGCAGAGCCTATGAGGTTGGACATCCTGGTAGACAGTACAAAAGGGGCTCAGATGATGCCCTAGAAGAAAAACATCTTTTGTCTTTGCTTCCTCTTTCCAAAATTCAGTGTTTTCCTGGCTTCTTTATTAATTTTATGTCTCTGCCCCAAACTTGTTTCCTGTAGTTTGTCAGTTTGTGCTGTTGATCATCCTTTGAGGAGACCACTTTTGAAATAAATTAGAATGAACAGATTTTTCTTGACTGAATACAAAAGAAATCAGTTAATTAATTGCTTTTTCTTCCCCCCAGGAAAGTAACTTTTGAAAAACAGTGGTTCTACCTGGATAACGTGATTGGCCATAATTATGGAGCCACATTTGAAGTGACTAGTGGAGGAGGTCTTCAGCTCAAGAAAAAGAAGGAAGAGCCTACTTCAGGTGCACCAATTAGAACTATGTCTTGGTGGAATGAAGCAAATACTTCCTTCAGCAATGAAATAACCTGGATTCTGGCTCTAGCCCACTATTAACTGACTCCCTGATCTTGAACCAGGCAGTTAATCCCATGAGTCTTGCTGTTTTGTTGCAAAAAAACTTTTTCAGTATCCAAAAGCTGAGAAACTGGTGCAGAGTCATGGATGGGATGAAGATTAGAATCTGGCTTTGAATAAAGTGGCTAGGTTTAGTGCCTGCTTTATTACTTGACTTGCAACTTCGGGCAGATGATTTGATTTGTGTGATTCTAATTCATTAAGTGGGGACACAAACATGTTTAATGCCTAGGTTATGATGCGTGTTTAGTGACATAGCCTTCTTAGGAAGATCCCAACAGTGCCTTGCCTATAGTCAGGTCCTATAATTTTAGCTATTATTAACTGAAGATAAATTCTTGCTTATTTAAATAAACATTTCCAGTAAAATATATTTAAATAATTACTAAAAGTTAATTTAAATACTGTTACAGTTCTAAGCCAGAACAATTAGATACTTTAAAATTAACATCTGTATTTTTATTAAGTACCAAATAGGTGCCAGGCATGATTAGTTCCCTAATCATGCCTGGCACCTATTTGGTACTTAATAGCAATTTATTTTATTTTTTATTTATTTATTTTTTAAATATTTTTTAGTTGTAGATGAACACAATGTCTTTATTTTATTTACTTATTTGTATGTGGTACTGAGGATTGAACCCAGCCCCTCACGCATGCAAGGCAAACACTGTACCACTGAGCTACAACCCTAGCCCTATTATAGCAATTTATAGACATGGTATCTTATAAAATGTATTTACCAGTGGAGAATAACCAAAATTATCAAGGAAACAAGCAAATAGCATGATTTCTGATGATGGTACATGTGAAAATAGTAAAGCAGGGGGTGTGTACTAGAGCCTGATTGGACAAGATGAACCTTGTCTGGGATGACCAAGAAACAGCCACTTGGAGATCTGTCATAGAGCCTTCCAGGCAGTGGGAGCAACAAGTCTCAAAATTCTGCTGAGGGACCTTGGTTGGAATGTTCAAGGAACAGAAAGAAGGGCAATGTAGCTGATGCTTAGGGGTCAGGAGATGAGGCCAGGAAAGGGAGGCAGGGTCCACATCAGATAGGACCTTGCAGGTCACTCTTGGAACACATTCTCATTGCTGTGGGAAACCACTCTATGCTGTTAAACATCCAAATAGATGCACCAGTTTTTATTTTTAAAAAGGGCACTTTGGAATCCATGTGGATAGGAAGAGGGTAAGAGTGGAAACAGGAAAATGAGTTAAAAGATTGGATTAGTCACCGCATGACAGGAGAGTAGACTGCAATGAGGGCAAAGGAACTGGAAAGCTACATTGGAATGACCATGGGATAGATGTGGTAATTTACTTGGAGAAAAAAAAATTATAAAATAATTTCCGATAATAAATGTCATTATCATAGAGCAATTTCTTTTCCTTAGAGACCAAAGAAGCTGGCACTGATAATCGAAATATAATTGATGATGGGAAATCTCAGAAACTTACTCAAGATGACATTAAAGCTTTGAAAGACAAGGGCATTAAAGGAGAGGTAATATTCAAAGGATTTTTAAAGTTTTGTCTTTGCTTGGTATATAGGAAATGGTTCAGTTTTTAAAGCAGTCTTTACCAAAGGCAAAATGGAAAAAGTAATGTTATACTTTTAATGTACATGCGATTGAATAATCAAGATTTTGTTTCTTTTTTCTTTTTCTTTCTTTTTTTTTCTTTTTTTTTGTAGATGGACATAATACCTTTATTTTATTTTTATGTGGTTCCTGGGATTGAACCCAGTGCTTCACACATTCTAGGCAAGCGCCGTACCACGGAGCTACAACCCAGCCCAAGATTTTGTTTCTTAAGTGGAAGAATATAAGTGAATAATATTACTAATAGTATTAATGCTATAGAATTTAATAACAATACATATTAGGATTTAACTTTATTTATTTTTAGTAATGTTTTCAGCCAGTGCCCTTAGAAATGACAGTGTTTTTTATCTCTTTATTGTATATTTCTCTTCTTTACCTTGGTTTAAATGAATTTTTTAAAAAATACTTTAAATAGAGTATAGAACTACAGAGTTGATCTATTTGGACTTTTGTGGAAGAGGGACTGGAAAATCAGGCCTGTGGATATATTCTGGGGTAAGAAACCCTTGAAGTTATTTGTTCTGTGAAAGTGAAGTTTCAGGAAATCTGCTTGCTCCTTTTTTTATAGGAAATAGTTCAGCAGTTAATTGAAAATAGTACAACATTCCGAGACAAGACAGAATTTGCTCAAGATAAATATATAAAAAAGAAGAAAAAGAAGTAAGTAGTTTTAGTTTGAAATGATGAAAAATATTTGATCTTTTTTTGTATTTGTAAAGTATATATTACTAAAAAATAAAATGTTTTAAACATTTGTTAAAAACTTGGTTTCTGTTTTTAACTCCCCCAGATATGAAGCTGTCATAACTATTTTGAAGCCATCTACCCGTATTCTTTCAATTATGTATTATTCAAGAGAACCTGGAAAAATTAAGTACGCTTTGTTTCCTTTCAAAAGTATAATTGGGGGAAAATGTATCTTTAAGAAAGTCATGATTTTAAATAAAATGAAAAACTTGCTCACCTGCATAAAGTGCCCTCCTACTTCATAAATTGTAAGTCCTTTTACTGTCACCTCCAAAGCAATCACTAGTCTTTATCAACATAATTTTTATTAAGCAAGTGAAACTTGAAAATGATGATTAAAATTTGAGGCTTTTACTTAGCAATAAGTGAGTGAATCATCCTTTTTTTCTTTAGCCATATGAGATATGATACACTAGCCCAGATGCTGACATTGGGAAATATCCGTGCTGGCAATAAAATGATTGTAATGGAAACATGTTCAGGCTTGGTGCTGGGTGCAATGATGGAACGAATGGGAGGTAAGATTTAACATTTGCAAGTTCAGTAAAATCCTACTGTAGTGTTAGTAGAGAGGCCCAAAAGTGTAAACTGATAAAAAGCTGGGTTGAGGAAACTATGTAGTGGCACATGCCTGTAATCCCAGCCCCTCTGAAGGCTGAGAGAGAAGGATTGCAAGTTCAAGGCCAGCCTCAGCAGTTTAGCAAGGCCCTTAGCAACTTAGTAAGACCCACTCTAAAAATTAAAAGTTAAAAAAAAGGCTGGGGATGTAGCTTAGTGGTAAATCACCCCTGGGTTTAATCTCTAGTCCAAAAATTAAAAATTTAAAAGTTGGATTGAGTTACTTCAAGATTAATGAAGGGATTTGGCATGAACTCTTATAACTGCCGTTCTGGGACCTTCCTTTGTGGTCTGTATATCTATCCTATTGTGTTGGTACCCTTGTTGATGGTTATCCTTTTCCGCTTCAGTATTAGTGGGGGATGAGTGTGGGACCTGTGGCTGGCTAGGATCTTCAGGACAGATTTCGGTAAAATAGCTGGTGCTCATTTTATTGACCCAAATTGAAGGGATTGAGTGGGAAAACTACTGGGGAAGTATTGTCTCCTGGAAGAATACAATACAACTTGATTTGCCTGTTCTCTGACCCTGTGGAAGACAATGTTATATAAATTATGCCGCTTAAGGATTAGAGTAAAAGACAAATTCACATGATCCCAGGGGTTGTTTGTTTAATATTTTTTAGTTGTAGTTGGACACAGTACCTTTATATTATTTATATATTTTTATATGGTGTTGAGGATCGAACCCAGGGCCTAACATATGCTAGGCAAGTGCTCTACCGCTGAGCCACAACCCCAGCCCATGATCCCAGGGTTTTAAGGGTAACGTCAAGTGGGGGTAGCTTCTTTAAGACTTCTTATTTATCTGTTTTGGAATTATGTTTTCTTCACTTGAAATAGGCATAGGCTCCAAATAGACCCAGAGGAGCTGTATCATTCCTCAGCCTCTAAACAGAGTAGGAAAGTCTTACTATTGTGGAATACTCTCTGCGTGTTTGTGTAGTCTAGAATTGCCTCCATTGTGCAGATGTTTGTTTCTTTTATTTGCTCAGGTTTTGGCTCCATTATTCAGCTCTACCCTGGAGACGGACCTGTTCGGGTAGCAACAGCGTGTTTTGGATTTCCCAAATCTTTTCTCAGTGGTCTTTATGAATTCCCCCTCAACAAAGTGGACAGTCTCCTAAATGGAACATTTTCTGCTGAGATGTTATATGCAGAGCCAAAAGACAGTGCATCAGTTGAAGAAAGTAATGGTGCACTTGAGGAAAAGCAGGCTTCTAAACCAGACAATGAAGACAGCATGGCAGAGGCCCCTGAGAACAATCACCCAGAACAAGAATCAATGGAAGTTGTTCCTCAAGATCCAGAATATAAGGAGCCTAAAGATAGAGGAAGCAAAAAAGATTATGTAAGAATGTCAAGAGTCATATCCCTTGTAATATTCCCAGCGCCTTCATTAACTTAAGTAATGAGATTTGATTTGGCTATGGAACATCCCTGCCCAAGTTGATAAATATCAAAATAATTGGAGACTGTGTATGTGCACACACACGTACACATGACTTAATCTTTGGAATGCAGCTCTAGGATTCAGAAACATTGTGTAGTTGCTTGGTGCCGGTTTATAATAGGTTTTTATCATTCTTATAAAGACCCTCCTTCTGTTGCTTTAGTCTGAGTTGATAAATACCATTGAAATGTTTGATAAACCAAAGTATTTCTGTAAACCTGACTGAATAACCTCCATACATCGTTTTCTTTTTTTTCTTCTTGAAGATTCAGGAAAAGCAAAGGAGACAAGAAGAACAGAGGAAGAGACACTTAGATGCTGCTGCTCTACTGAGTGAAAGGAATGCAGATGGGTGCGTTAATAAAGAATGCAGGGTACTTCTTTGGTGCTCGTGGGCTCTGCTTCAAATGGATCAGCACTCTCTTTCTGCCTGTCTGCTCTGATTCTAGTGGGAACTGAGATAAGGATTCTCTATCTATTTTTTAAGAAAGGCTGGATCTGGCAGAAGTGGGAAATTGATGTTGCTAGTCTGTTTCAGAAGAAATCTGAGTGTTCTCCAGTGACAGTGCATCAGACAAAGCTGTGTGGTCCCACTGGGTGCAGGGGTGGGACATTTAAATAGCTGTGTTACTGGCTAATGGCAAGATCTAGTGAAAATCTCCTGACAAGGAGAGTTATATTTAAGTATCTACAGAACCAGTATATCTGGTGTTGGACTTGTTGCCAGAAAAAAATTTGAGAACTATAACCCAGTTTGTGTTTCCTAGAAATAAATAGCTCATGATTTTATTGTTTTGAATTTCTAGAATGTCATATTTAAATCTTTCTTGTGTGAAATAAATAAATTTATTTTAAATAAATTTCACTTCAGAGTATTAGGGAAATAATTTGTCTAACATTTTCCTTGCAGTTTAATTGTAGCCAGTCGTTTCCATCCCACTCCATTGCTGCTGTCTTTGTTGGACTTTGTGGCCCCTTCAAGGCCATTTGTGGTCTACTGTCAGTATAAAGAGGTAATACTGGAACAAGGTGGACAGGCATTCTTACATCTGAATTTTGATTCTCAAACTGCAGCACAGGAAGTATTTCTTAACAGAACTCTGTTTTTGC
This sequence comes from Spermophilus citellus, assembly GCF_964194105.1. Taxonomy (NCBI): domain Eukaryota; kingdom Metazoa; phylum Chordata; class Mammalia; order Rodentia; family Sciuridae; genus Spermophilus; species Spermophilus citellus. Next base: position 31,763,931 of record NC_138185.1, on the reverse strand, counting down.
CTTCAGCCTTTGTTGGAATGCTACACAAAACTTCGTGAGAGGGGAGGAGTCATCAACCTCAGGCTGTCTGAAACCTGGCTCAGAAATTATCAGGTACATGTTCTTACAGTCTGTTTGAGGAGCTGCTCTCCAGAGTTGCTGGCTCCTTACAGTAGTACTGGAAATATTTAAGTAGAAATATTTCTGGCTAAGTAGAAATATTTCTGGCTATTGCAATGGATATGTTTTCTTCTTGTGACTCAGAGAAAGGGCCCCTTCCCTTTTTGACTCTCTTTTCATTTCAAGGTTCATTACTCCAGCCCAGAAGCCTCTAAAGTACAGTTGTAGTTCTTATTTCCCCAAGACCTCGACATCTCTGTAGAGGGGACAAATTGATAATAGCAAAATCCTCAGGTGAATGAGGGATGCCCTCTCTCTCTCTCTCTGCTAGAACATCTTCACAGCATGTTTTTAGGATTTGCAGGTGGAGTCTATGTCAAGTTAGGTTTTCTGAAAAACATATGCTGAGATGGAATTCGAGTATAAGATTTATTGGGAAAATGCCTTTGAAAGATAAAAAGAGCTGGGTGCATTGGCAAATGCCTGTAATCCCAGTGGCTCTGGAGGCAGAGGCAGAAGAATCCCAAGTTCAAAGCCTGCCTCCGCAAAAAGCAAGGCACTAAGCAACTCATTGAGACTCTGTCTCTAAATAAAATACAAAATAGGGCTGGGGACATGGCTCAGTGGTCGAGTGCCCCTGAGTTCAATGCTGGGTCCCCATCACCACCACCACCAAAAAAAAAAAAGAGGTAAGGTGAGACGGAACAGGATTAGGTGCAGGTTGATGCCTTTAAAGTGGGAGGGTAGAAGAAGGAGAACAGGGGAGGAAGAGCCCGTAGTGCTGTTCTGAGAAAGTTTCAGCCCAGCTATTGAGGACCTCAGGAACAAAGATTGTACTGTGTTGGGCAGAAAGGTCTACTCTTGGTATCTCTGCTCAGTTATCACTGAGAGCAGGCCATGATCTCCCTCAGTATGGTTACTGTAGTGGATCCTAAAGCAGCAGCAACTGATTTCTGCAGCTTTCTGCTGCCTGGATGCCTCAAAGCCAGTTCCCTCATCTGGGGAAAATGGCTGAGGGCTCTTCCATAGTATCACACCCTGTTCTACTGCTTGGCATCTTGTCATACTGTGGTAGGGATGTTGTTGAGCCCTGAGTGACCTTACCCTATATGGAAGTTGTCTTATTTAATTAAGGGTAACAGGAGAGAAGAGTTCTTGTCAGTTAACAGGGCAGCAGGGAAGGGAGTTCTGAGTGTGCATCTAGTAGCCACTTTTCCATAAACCCAGGTGCCATGTTGGCTATGAAGCTTCCTAAAACCAAGAGGAAAGTAGCACATAGACCCAGAATACTACACAAACAATTTGCCCAATTTCTACACTGACATGTGGAGGAATGAACTCTAGAAATTCACCTATTTAAATCTTCAAGAGAATCTGTTAATGATTCTTAGTAAATGTGTCATTGGCATGTACTTTATCATCTTGGGAAAATGTGAATGTCTGTTTTTTTGTTTTGATTAGGTTTTGCCAGATCGAAGTCATCCCAAGCTGCTAATGAGTGGAGGCGGGGGGTACCTTCTGTCAGGCTTCACTGTTGTCTTGGACAATCTTCGAGCAGACACCAGCCTCAAGTCCAGCGTGAGCACTTTAGAATCACACAAGACTGAAGAACCAGCAGCTAAAAGGCAGAAATGCCCAGAATCTGGCTCTTAATTCTTCAAGTGGCTTTGATTTTTGTTCTCAGGCATTCTGCAGTTAACTGTTCTTTTTCATATTCTGAGAATAAGAACATGGCTGTATACGCCTTCTGGGAAGAAGGAATAGCCTTTGTCCACTTCTGACACAGATGTGTTTACTCTGTCCAAACTACAACTCAAGTATGCAGTAGTGGATTAATGAGACAATTTTGTTTATTTAACAAAAATCCTCTGAGTAATTCTAAATACTCGGCAAATATCTTGAGAATTTCAGAATACTGAAAACGTATTTATACAAGACCTTGTTTGCATTTTAAGCTAAGTGGAATAACACAATATAACTAAAACTTGATGGGTACTGAAGGGAAGGAATTTGTGGAAGAAATTTCCTCTGCTTATTCCATTCTCTTTAGCATAAGCAATATGAATGTGTGAGTATATGAGATTTATAGTACCAAAAATATCCACTCTGTTCCCCATTTTTTTAATGCTAGGTTTTATTATTCTAATAGTTGTCAACCTGAGAAAGTTCGAAGTATTCATTTTACTGTCTTTTTTTTTTTGGCGGACGGGGGGGTAACATTAGAAAGGTTTAGTAGGTACTTTTTTGGTGTTAATTTGCCAATCCTTTTATTCCCTGTTTGAAATAAAATGACTAGAATTTTTGTATGATATTTAATTAAAGAAACAATTGTTTTCCCCAGAGACTTAATGATATACAACATGCATGCGTGTATATATGCACACTTGTACACACACGTATATATATGTATGTATAGATGATTGTATATACATATATACACACATGCGCACATGTATATGGGTGTACAGGTGTTGGTATATACACATATATACACACAGAGAATGTACTACCTATATTAATACACACAAAGACAGAGAACATATTATTTATTTGAAATATGATTAAAATTTTGTGCAGGACTTAGACCAGTTCTCATTGCGTTGATATTGCTCCTTGTCAAATGTTTTTTAAAAGTGCCTTTTTCTGGTGATTATTAAATACTGGTCTGAAACGCTCTGCCAGGACTAGGTGGTTAACCTTTATAAACTCTGAAAAATTATAATCAAATTATTTAATCATCTGTTGCAGCAAATAAAAGTGTTCTGAGCAAGCCACAGCTCTTATCTATTTGAGAATCAGTCTTGCTTACTAGAACATGCTCTTGTGTATTGTTCACATTGTCATAGTATAGATGGTTATCATCCAATGAGGAATCACAGAAAAAATTTTTTCCTAACAGCATGTGCTATTCTGATAATGGCCAGTGTGATTACCAACAAGTACAATTTTGATTCCTTTTTCTTAAAACAGTTGTTTTTAAAGAATAAAAGTGTTTCCTACTATGATCTGTGTAACTGTCATTAATGATGCAGTCATGGTGCCATATTGATAGCTTCCAGTCAATTGTGATGCATGGTCTGTCTTGGTAGAGAGCACACTTCACTGAATATCAATCAGATTTTTCACCTATCTGTATACAACCAGTCAAGTTTATCGAGAAGACAAAACTGTGTAGATGAGATTCAGTAGCGTTGTCTCCTCTGGTCACTGTTAAAACAGTGTTCTACTTGGAACTCAACCAGTTTCCAAGTCCCATTTCCTTCCCTAACCCCTTGGCATGGGTTCTCAGTTCTCAGAGGGATGGGTCAGGTCTCAGCTACCAAGGCCCTGCCTGTACATGTTCCTGCCCTGGGAGATAACCTAACTCCTCCCCAGCAACAACAAAAGTGAACTTGTGTTATTTTTTTTCTCAAATGTAACTTACTTCTTTGTGAGTATAAATGACTTAATTCAGTGGTTCACAAACTTACTCTGACATAATCCCTCTCATAGCTTTTCAGGGATCAACAAACTAAAAAGGGTCTCAGTAAATATTTTGGGGTTTAATCACAACTATTCAGCTGTGTCACAGTGTGAAAGCAGAGTATTCCATTAAAATTTCATTTATAGGCATTGTGTTTTGAATGAAACCACAGACAGTCTGGAGTAGGCAGCAAAGATATAAAAGGAAATCCAGAGTTTCTTAGACCTCTTAAGTCTGTCAGCAGCATCCCATTCCTCTTTTTTGTGGTGCTGAGGATTAAACCCAGGACCTTGTGCATGTGAGGCAAGCACTCTACCAACTGAGCCATATCGCCAGCCCACCCAGCACTCCCTTTGCCGGTCTGCTCACTTGGAGGACCCTACTGTCTCCCAGCTTCCTCCCATCCTGATTTCTTTTACTGCTTTCTTCTCATTTCTGGTGTGCTCTGAGCTCAACCTTGCACCTTTCTTCCTTCTACTATACTGGTTCCCTAGGATAATGATGATTTGGGAGCCGATCAAAGAAAGATGTGACCATAAGGTGGCAGTAGCACACATGCTTCATTGGGTAACTAACATTCTTAACAGGTTTGTATGGGGAAGAGAGGATGATTCTGGCCAGAGGCCTTACCACCCGGGTTACTACTCAGAAAGGGAGGAAGGAAGCCAAGGCACCCCTACCTCTACCCCAGGGAGAGGGGACCTGAAAGAGGCAGCTCATCTTGGTGATGTTGCTGAGCAGGATTCTTGGGAAGCAACTTGGGTTCTTAAACCACAAGGCTCCATCCTATCAATGGCTGTCATTGGTTGACCTTTGTTGGGCTTAGTCTGCTGTGTGTGTTGGCAAGGGGGAAGAAGGGGACTAGCAGACCCTAAATGGCTAAATAAGATTGCTTACACTGTGTCTAAAATAGATATATAAAATTTGTATTTGGCATAGGTGAGCTAACCAGTCTGGCCCTGCAATGAAGCAATAAGCAGTCTAGGAGTCACCTCACAGAGGTCATCCTTGACATTTATATAATGTGAAGGACCTCACCCAGTTTTAAAGCTTCAAATGCCATCTCCAGGACAGTGAGTCCCAGGTTGTCTTAAGCACAGGCCCTTTCCCTCAGCCAGCCCTACATGCCCAACTCATCTTCCACATGTTTTTTTTTTCCTCATCTGAAACTTAACATATCCAAACCTGAGCTCCCCGCCTCTTCCTTCCCAAGCTAGTCCCTCCTGCAGTCTTCCCCATCTGTTGATAGCATATAGAGGCCATGACAATTGAAATACTCAATTTTTTAAAAACTCTAAAATAACAGGTGACTGCATCTCTTTCCCTCTTTCCCTTCTTTTTTCCCTTCCCTCCTCCCTCCCCCAAGTTTACTATGTCTTTTGATTGCATCCTTTTATCTGCTCAATGTAATCTCATATTGTTCTCTTCATCATGGCCTTTAGAGCATATGCTATTTTAGACACACACACACACACACACACACACACACACACACACACCACATAGTCTAGATATGTATTTGGCTATATCCCCTAGTTGTACAAGTGCATTTTATGATGGTCACATAAAGAAATCACCTGAGGACTCATTTTTCAGAACATGTCCCTGTCACTAAGCAACACATAATGCATTTGTGTGTGTGTGTGTGTGTGTGTGTGTGTGTGTGTGAGTGTGTGGCTTGCTAGGCTGGCATTTGGTGCACTGCAGTGTTTTGCTTTCTCTCTTCTAGTGAGATCAACTCCTATCCATCTTGGACCCCTCAAATGCTGTTTACTTAGGAAATGATTTTGTTTTCCACTGGGATGCAATTGGGAAAAAGGCAGAGTATTTGTTTAATATTTTTTAGTTGTATATGGACACAATATCTTTATTTTTATTTATTTTTATGTGGTGCTAAAGATCAAACCCAGGGGCCTCACACATGCAAGACAAGCACTCTGCCACTAAGCCACAACCCCAGCCCAAGGCAGAGTCTTACTGAGCTCTGTGTTTGGGCACAAGTTAAGCATTTCTTGGTAACTTACATTTTAGTATCTTACATGTTTTGATAGACAAACTCTGATATCTTGCAACTGTGGCTTTATTATTAAGATACCTGCCTCAACTTTGGATGGTTTCTTAGGTCAAGATCCTCCAGTTGCAAATCCTCAGATAAGAATTTGAGGATAAGCAGTTTATGAGGGAGGTTTTCCCAGGAAATACCAGTAAGGTCATCAGAAGGCTGCAAACAGGAGGGTAAAGGCAGCCAGTAAAAGATGGAGCAGGATGATGGAGAAGGTCCCTGTGGCGTCACCTGGGCCCAATCCACTAGGGAATCTCAGAAGGCAGTGAAGAGTATGTGCTTCAGAGTCACTCCACCAGAGGGAGATGGTGGCTAGACTGTCTTGTTATAGGTTGAACCAGGACCCAGAAAAAGACATGTTCAAGTCCCACCCCCCAGAACTTCAAAATATGACCCTATTTGGAAATAGGATCATGGCAGATATAATTAGCAGAGATGAGATCATATTGGAGTAGGATGGACCCTTAACCAAAATGACTGGTATACTTCTATCAAAAGAGTGCCATGTGAAGCAACAGACTCACAGAGAAAAGATGAGATGGCATAGGAAGAGGACCCAGAGATTATAGAGTTATACCTCCATCAACCAGGCAATGACTGGGACCATCAGAAGCTGCTAGGAAAAGGGAAGGAAGTATCCTCCTCTATAGACTCCGGAGGGGGCACATCCCTGCTAATGCCTGATGTGGACTTCTGGCCTCCGGAACTGCGAGGGAAAATGTTTCTGTTGCTGTAAGCAGTTGGTGGTACTTTCCTACGGTAGCCCTGGAAGCTAGTATGATACTTACATATCAGTCCTTTATCCACTATGAGGGCCACCTCCAGAAGCCACAATCTCCCTGCACCCCTCCTTGGCCTTTGCAAAGTCATGACTCTATGGCCAGGGAAAAATGATCCCAGGCAGAGAAATAGTAAGCAAACTTCTAGAAGTATGTGCCCAGGTTTAGAACAATTTGCTGTCAAATTCATAGCACCAGTTCACTTGTATCCATATTATAAAACTGCAACTCACCTGGAAAAAGTATGTTGCTGAAAGTTTATCTGGAAAGAAACTGGTTAAATTAGCAAAGTGATTTATTTTATTTTTTGGTACCTGGGATTGAACCCAGGGGCACTCAACCATTGAGCCACATCCCCAGCCCTATTTTGTATTTTATTTAGAGACAGGGTCTCATTGAGTTGCTTAGCACCTCGATGTTGCTTAGGCTGGCTTTGAACTTGGGATCTTCCTGCCTCAGTCTCCTGAGTCACTGGGGTGAAGCAATTCTTAACAGAGGAAGGGAACTAGACTTCCTAGATGGATAAAAGTCAACTTGTGATCCCCAGATCTATTTTCCACCTCTCAGAGAACAGCTCATTACCTGAACTGCAAAACAGTACAAATAGCCAAGCAGAAGCTGTCATTGGTGAGGAATAAAATGACAGGTAATAATAGAAGGTAAAAGGGAAATTGTCCAACTGTCTTAAAGCTACGGGGAAAAAAATGATAGTATCCAATATTTCCTATGCCATTGACATACCAGTCACCATGTTGAGTGTTTTGTATGAACTTGTATCATTTTGTAAGAACCCAACCAGACAAGTGTCCCATTGATGATTCAAAGAGGGAAAGTCACTTTCTCAAAGGCTCGCAGCTGCTATTACACAGTAACAAAGTCAGAGCTCTGTCTTCTTACAGGGTAGAAATCAGGTCATGAGAGAGGGACAAGGAACTGTCTAATAGACCAGATGTTCTGTGTGCCAACCAGGGCTCTTCCTGTTATCCAGGCTTTCTTTTCAGCAGGGGGGCCAGGGGCAGGGTAGTGGGGAACAGAAGGCCCTTGGCTGGCTACTTCTAGAGCTCTCTAGTTTATAGAATTTTTATTTGTTTTGAAATGGATTTTAATAAATGTTGCCCAAGCTGGCCTTGAACTCCTAGACCCAAGTAATCCTCTGCCTCAGGGTCCCAAGTAGATGGTACGACAGGCACGTGTGTACCACTGTACCCAGCTGATAATGAGGATCAGCCGCTTTTTCTTTATACTGCTTCCCCCACTCTACCTGACCCCCGTGCTGGAGATTGAACCGCAAGCTAGGCAAGCACTGTACTGCTAGATATAGCCCAACCCCCAGACCCCAGTTTGTAAGATTTTTAAAGTAGTATTTTATGATTATGTTAAAAACAAGCACTTCAAGCCTAGCTAATCTCTCTCAGCTGGGCCAGCAGATATTTTTTGCTGATCTCATTCACTTTAGATCTTGTGCATTGTTTTACTTCAAAAGGTTTTCCATTTTTTCTATTACACATCCAAAGACCAACAAATCCTTTCATCTTTCAGAATTTACGAATGATTTAAAAAATCACACTCCTCCTAATTAGCCCAAAGGAAGCTGATAACCATGAAGTTTTGGGTCTCAGGTGAATCTTTTATTACTTCAAATCAAGACAAACATATTTTCAAAGACAGTAGCACAAAGTCATTGTCACAAGCATGTTAATATATCTACTTTGCAAGAAAGAATATGCTACAAGTCATGCTATTCATATTTTCAATAGCATTTTGGCAAAAAATTAATGACATTTTCAATTGTGTCAAACATTTAATGAGTAGTACATTCTACTTTCTGCCTTTGGATAAATAAATTGTGTCTTTCAGTGCAGTGGTGGAAAAATAGATAATGCCAGGGCTGCTGCTCCTTAAAACCACCCACTGCTCCAATAACCATCAGCCCCTTTGACTGAACTTCTCCACTATTTTCTGTAGTTCCAAATCCATTGCAGCCAAATTTTCAAGTTCTTTTTCCTGGAAAATAAAAAGTGGAAATATGAGGTTCCAGATCAATTGATGTTGCTATAGTTTGAGGGGGTATGAATTTTAGATATGCTACAAAGTACACAAGTCAACCTACATCAGTGGTTCTCAAAGTGTGGTCCCCTGACCAGTAGCATCAGCATTCCCAGCACCTCCTAGGGACTTGTCAGAAACACAAACTTTGGGGTCCCACCCAAAACCTACTGAATCAGAAACTCTGAGGGTTAGAAATCCCTTACAATTCTGATGCACATTCAAGTTTGAGAAGCACCAACTAACATATTAATGGGAGTGGGGAAGCATTGTTTGGGTAGGTATATCTTCAACCATATCACCTCTCCCAGATGTCAACTTCTTATTGAAGTATGACATGAACCAAAAAGACATACCAAAGTAACTAATTTCTGTATCATCTGTTTTCCTGACCCTGGGAGATAGGAATGAGCAGTCAAATGATTAAAGGAAAGACACCCGAACAGTGTTTGTTAACCTTGGCTAAACACTGGGATCACCTGATGCCCAGGTAGCACCCAGGATCCATTAAACAGAACCCTGAGGGTGGATCCCAAATAGGGTAAATTTCAAAGCTCACCAGGTGATTCCATTGTGCAGACAGGGTTAAGAAACACCCCGATAGAGAGAGGTGGGTAGGGATGATGTGAACTCAATCCCAGAAGTGGCCTCCACTTGGTTTCTAGGGCTATGTTCCCATGGTGACAAATTCTCCCCAGTTTCTCCCCCATTCATATTAGTGTTGAACATATTAACCTTGGCCATCGTAAGTAAACTTTAAACAAAAAATCTCCACCCTGTACCTCTTCCTCTGTCAGAACTCTCTGGTCGACCGTCTCCTTGTCATTTTCCGACTCATGGTGCGGGCCCATCTGTTCCTCAGAGTCATAGAAGTCGGGAAACTCAGCGGACTTCTTCCTGTAGTGAAGGAGCTGGTCCAGCTCGGCCACTCTGTCATACTGCCTTTTCAGGTCCAGTTTGGGGGCCCTAGCGTAGCTTCTCTTCTCATATCCCCAATTCACATCATCTGCAAAGGGCTTTTTCTCCCACCAGTCATAGCTGTATTCTGGGAAGAAATTCTTCTCACTCAAGGTCAGCCCATTTTCCTCTTCCCCTTCGGGAAAACTGTCATCTGCGTTGTCTTTTCTCTCAAAACGGCTGCTCTTCCACTGGAGAGGGTCGTAGTAGGGGTTGAACAGCACCCCTAGTCTCTTCCTCTTCTCAGTGGTGTGATGGGAGGCGTATTGTTTGTCTTGTAGACTCGCTTCCTCCCTGTCCTCTCTAAGGTCCCTGGGGTCCTCCTGCTGTGGCCACTTCCCTTGGGGTCCTTCCTCATCATAGTTGAGGTAAGTTCTGTCCTGCTCCTGCCACTCACCTTGCGGGTGCCTCTTGGCCTTATCCCTCTGGCTTTCTGGAACATGGTGATAGGCTTCTCCTAAGAACCTTTTCTCTTCTCTGGAGTCAGGAGTCAAATAGGCCCCTGGTTCCCCTCCTTGACTTCTGGGATGGTGTCCTGTTCCCCTCTCGCGGCTCCTCTCTTCCTCACTTTCCTGACGATATCCGTGTGCCATGGGGTCAAGCTCTGAGCTGGGGGGGTTTCTCTTGTCCTCCTCCTCCTCCTCCTGGATCTCAGCACTATGAGGCTTTGAAGCTCTGTATTCCTCACTTCCTCTGCCCCCATAGTGCCCCCCACCCAGGTCCTCTGGAGACTGGACGCCTGGATAATTCCTCACTTCTCCCCCATATTCGGGTTCCTCCTCTGAAGTCCTGTAGTGGGTTGAATGGTGGTCCTTCTTCTCCCCAACCTTTGCCTCCTCAGGTTCTTCGAGGGTGTGTCCTCTTTCCTCAGAGGGAGGATTCCCTTCCTGAGAGGACCTATCGGGCCTGCTCCTCCCGTGGTGGTGTCTGGGCCTTGTGCGTCGTTTGGTTACCTCAGAGGTGGTGTCTTCCTCGCTCTCCTCAGATTCCTCCCTGCTCTGGGGTTGACTTTCAGACTCCTGAGGGTGTTTCTCCTGGCTCCCCACCTCCTCTCCACTCTCCTGGCTGCTCTTCACCTTGCTGTGTGTCTTCTCCTCAGACTGCCCAACAGGGAGTGCATCTGATTTGGCCACTGATTCCTCTTTGTTCTTGGCTGCAGCCTGGTTTCTTTTGTTTAGAAAAGTATTCTGTGTCTCTTCTGGCTCTTCAAGGGGTTTCCCTTCCCTGGCCTCTTCCCCACGCTCCCCTTTCTGATAGTTCTCTCCCTCTTCCTCCTCTCCGTCCTCTCCCTGGCTCTTCTCAGAATGGTGTGCCTTTGCTTCTTTGGGTACTTGGCTGTTGGAAGGGTGGGGGCTCCTTTGGGGATCCTCTGCTCCCTCTCTGCTGGGCCTGCCTCCCTCTGCCCACTTCTCTGGGTTTGCTCTTGTAGGACCTTGAGGATCCTCTTCCCCCAGGTCTCCTGCTTCCTCCCCACTGGAGGGTTTGTGGGCTTCCAAGGTGCCAACTGGGTCTCTTAACAATCTTACTTCAAACTTTGTGTTTTCATTTTCACTTTTCTCTTCATCTTGGACCTCTTTTCCACCTACCATGAAAACGTAAGAGTAAAGATAATTTCAGTCATGCTTGTGATTCAACAAGTACCAGCCTCAGTAGTCACCTCAAATCTTGAGGCCCTTAAAAATTATTTAGATAATTCTTTAAAAAAAATTTTTTTTAGTTGTAGATGGACATAATGTCTTTTTAAATTTTTATTTATTTTTATGTGGTGATGAGGATTGAACCCAGTACCTCACATATGCCAGGCAAGCATTCTACCAATGAGCCACAACCCTGTAAGGGTAGCCTTAGGCCTGAACCTAAGCAACTCCATTTTAAAACTCCAGTTTGAAACCTGCAGTCTCCCCAGGCACAACTACGGAGCCCTCCAGTATGGCCCTCAAGCACAAACAAGCCACTTCTCCTCACCCTGAGAAGCTCAGAGTCTGTCATGTTATTCTTACCCAAATAAGGGGAAAAGGCTAGAAAATCAGGGTGAGGACCACTAGACCAGATGCTTTAACCCCAGGGAAAATGACATACTGAGAAATCTGATGGCAGCTGATAGGGTTTGAAAGGATGGTCAGAAGCCCTCAAATTTAGTATAAATTATGGAGCAAATGAACAGACATTCAGGCAGCCGACACTGATGCCCTCAGGCTGAGAGCCTGATGAGGACCTGGACTGACATCCCAACTCTTCTCATCATCTGCCTGATCCTCTGCATCTTCCTCACCGCTCTCAAACTCTACAGCCACATCTTGACCCTGATGAGAACTGCGACTTCTCCCTACCACCCTCTCCTCAGCCAGCCATCAGCTCCATCTCAGGAGAAGCCTGCCTTGGTTCCTGACCTGATCACCACAGTCTGAGTGAGTGTGCATCTGCTGGACTTAGAGCCTAGGGTTTGAGACTTTTGATCTGACACTTGAGCTTAGCCTGCAGAGGGAATGTCTGCCATGAGCCTGTCATGATTAAGTGTGTTTGCAGTGCTTAGAATCAATCTCTAATTATTTGCTGTGAATTGATTATGTCTACTGCAGTGCCTAGCATTAAGGATTGTCATTTTCTTTTTTTTTTTAGGATTGTCATTTTATTGATTAAGAACCTATAGAGTGAAATCGTATTGAGTGATTTGAGTGAATAACGCATTGAAAAGGGCAGAAACATGTGGACATTCTCCCCCCACCCCACCCCCCCCGCACCACCAACTGCATAAGTCATACCTTTTGCCATCGCGACAAACCCCATCCCTTAGATAATTTTTAAATGAATAAAAAACATACTACAGTTCCTTTTAAAATGCTATGGAAGCTCCTTAGCTACATTTGAATTTAATAATAAATTCTACATATTTTAAAGTTTTTATAATATCCAATTAGCTTTTATTATTGGAACTGTCAATGATCAAATCAAAATCCAGATAGATTTATGAAATATTAGAGGGTAGAACTAGAAGGAATCTTAGAATTCTTCCAGTCCAAACTCCTCTTTTTGCAGATGTGGAGGACTCTGATCCTCAGAGTGGTAAAATTCAGAACCATTCTTTCTGTATTTCCTCAAAGTTGGGTGAAAAAGTTAGCATTGCATGAATGGTTCTAACTATACTTGAGCTAAATAAAGTTAGGCAGCCCAAATAGGCAATATCAAGATTAAAGGAGGATTTAAAACTTAATTGTTTATCAGACGACCTGATCATCCAATCAACTGTGTAGACAACCTGCAAGTAAATGGCAACTTAACTTAGTATAACTATGGACTGCATAATGACGTTTCAGCCAAAAATGGACCAAATATACAATGATGGGCCCATAAGGTCACTTTATCTATTGATGTCATAGCTATCTTATTTTGCATAAGGACATCCTATGTTTTCACCACAAGAAAATAGCCTAACAGTGCATTTTTTAGAATGAATCCCATTGTTAAGCAATGCATGACTGTGGTTGGTGATAATAAGGGTATATTTTTTTTTCCCTGAGAAAATGGCACTGCAATGGAAAGGACCGTTTCTTCCTTCACTCAGATCACATCTACTTCACACATGTTCTTAGATGTTGAGTATAATTTTCAGAAAACTGAGTTGTTTTTTCTGTTTCACAAGTCAGCAGTAGATGGTTAATTGATATGTTGCTATTCTCTTCCATTTTTTCCAAATATCAACAGTTCTTTTATTGATCTTCCTTAACCAAGATGGTCTGTACCTCCCATGAAAGGATATACGCAGTTAACATTGTCTTAGTGGTTAGCAGGGAGGACTTGAACTTCAACTTATCTCACAGATAGAAAGCCTGAAGCCAAGGCCTCTGGCATCAACATCTCCACTGTCCATTGTGGGAGTCACTTGCCCCTGTGGCTATGGAGCCCTTGAACTATGGAGCACTTGTCCAAACCAAGACATGCTGTATGTGTAAAGTGCACATCAGATTTCCATGACTTCATATGAAAAAAAAAAAAGAATGTGAAATATTTTTAAAAATTCATACTGATTATATGTTGAAAATGATAATATTTTGAATGTATTAGAGAATATATTACAAATATATTTGATATATAAAATTATACATTAGATAAAACCTATTTGGATAAAATGAAATATATTGTTGAAACTAATTTCATTTTTACTTCTTAAAACTATGGCTACCTGAAAATTAGAAGTTATATTTGTGGCTCATATTAATTTTCTACTGAAAGACACTTATGAGTCATTTTGAGCTGATATTTACAAAAGGAAAAAAATTGATCTGTTCTATTAAAAAAAAAGTCCAAGAAATAGCAGACAGTCTGTACCTCTCTATTTAAAGCCAAGCCTGTCATGATAATAACATTCTCAAGTTTATGAGACAATAGGAATGTTCCTAACCTTCCGTATCCAGATACCTGAGGGCTGGCCTTTCCATCACTGGTCTCTTTGAACTTTAATAGTCCATGATGGTGTGTACAGCATTGGGGCAATGCTAGCAGGTGGGCACAGATAAACAGGGAGGTTTGGGGTGGTACTGAATATTTGTGTCCTCATCTCCCAATTCTTTTTGAAGTCCTAATTCCCAATGTGCTGGTATTAAGAAGTGGGGCCTTGGGAAGATACTTTATGTCATGAGGTTGGAGCCCTCATGATGGCATTGGTCCCCCAATTAGGGAGACATGAGAGATCATTTATCTCTTTTCCCCACACAGGGACACAATGAGAAGGTAGCTGTCTATAAACCAGGAAGTGGGCCCTCACTAGACATCTTGATCTTGGACACCAGAAAAAACCATTTGTTGTTCAAGCTATCTAGCCTATGGTATTTGTTATAGCATCCTGAGCTGAGACAGGCAGATGCTAATGTATTTTGAAGTCACCTGAAGGAGAGCTGATCTGAGATCAGACAGATCTCAGCCTCCAGGGGAAGGGGCCATGTGACCTGCTGAAAGGAACAGAAGTATTTTTATTTCTTCTCAGTTAAAAGTGTACTGCCTGTGGCAGCTTGTGCCTGAAGCTTAGCCACTTCCTCCTAAATTTAGCTCTAAGCCCCCGCAGGTGAGATTGGAAAAGGGCTGTGGTAATCAGCACACAGTCATTGTCGATCTGTAAAACCAAGGTGTAAAGCTCGCCCTTACTTTAAAGTTAAAAGGGGAAAATGTACCTTATACTTTTGCTGTGCTTCAACAATGACAAGATCAACCCTAGTCAAAAGACGTTTTACTTGCTAAGAAATTGGTTTATGTATTCCCTAAAGTCTCCATAAAACAATGATTCTTCCCTTCTCCTCAAATGCTCATTTGCTCAATGAGCATATGCTGACTCAGAGATGTGGAGAAGAGAGTGGGAGGAGATGGGCTTGGGGTGGAACAGAGATGGCATGCAGGAATCTTGCATCAAATTGGCCAAAGCTCTACCCGTCTTCTGGTTAGCTTAGAATATACTGCCAAGAGATAGAAGACTAGAATAGGACAGATGTTGCAAATTGGTGGCCCAGAAATGAGTTCTATTTGGGCTAAACAGCATTTTTAGTAAATTTGAATTCAGAGGTAATATTTAAATACCAGGAGATGTGGCTTAAAGAGCAACCTTTAGCTGGGGGTGTAGCTCAGTGCTGGAGCACTTACTTGCCTAGCATGCAGCAGGCCCTGGCTTCCACCCCCAGCACGAGAAATAATTAATTAATTAAAATTAAAATTGCAACTTCTTTTGAAAAGTTGCAAGATTTAAGCAGAGTCTGTAGTTCTCCACAAAAGGATAAGAGTTGAGAAACATATGTTCCACTCGGAAGGGACATGTGATCTCAAATTTGTGATTCACTTCCTGTCCTGCCTTACTTCTTTATACTATCTGTTTGTCTGGCCCTGAGTGTTTTTTGAGGCTGCAGCCTTGGAGAACTCTTAAACTTTTCCTGTCTCAGTATTCTGCCACTCTCCACATCTTCAAGGTTCTTATAGACATGAGTCATTTGGTTTTTACCATTTTCCCTGGTGCTCTCTCAATAGATACCAAAAGACCTCAGGGCACAATTAGTGACAGGCAGAAGCTGGAATTACTATGGTTACAACCTGAGGGATAAGCATATGACTTTGGTAGGCAAGCAGAGCCTGACATCTAATAACTTTTCCTAAGCAATCATAATTACATCCTGACCTTACACGACAGACCCCTCACTTCTGCATGTATCCACTAAACAATGGGAAAGGGAGATAGCAAGATAGAATTGCACCAAGGAGCAGTCTTTACTCCCTGCTGAAGATCCACTCTGCTCTCACTTCCTGTAATGGCTGGAATGGAAAGTTGACATGAAATTCAAAGAAAGCTATGTGGGCTGGGAGTGATAGGAAAGCTTCCATTATTTGTGGAATCCCTGATGACTGAGGCTCCCCATACTTACCATGGTTATCCTGAAAACCCCAAAGGCAGATTGAGCTACCCAGGTTACTCTTTGGGCCAATTGCGAATACCTGTTTTTACCATTCTATGCATGAGAACTCATATGCAGCAATTGCAAGAGAATGTTGTCTTGCAATATTTTAAAGATTTTAAAGGCAGCAAACTACTGTTCCTAGCTCAACTAAAAACCTAAAAGCAGAGGCCACTTATTGATTCAGTCTGACTTCAAGCATAAAAAGGACTGCATAGTTTTGTAAAATTGATCTCATAGTGTCAGTTCCCAATGAATGCTGCTTCTATCACTATTCAAATCTTGTTTCCCACAGAAGCTCTTTAGTGCAAAGAAAGCATCCCAGTCTTGACTCAGAAGGCCATTAGTCTGACTCATTAGGATGCTTTGCTTCTGCCCTATAAACCCTTCCAGTCTTCAGAACTGAAACTACTGTACCATTTGGCAGTACCTTCCACTCTAATAAGCCCTGCATTAAAATGTCTTAACTAATTTGCTATGTAAACAGGCCAGAAATCTTTGGATTGCCTTTCTAAGTTTCTAACTTCTCACCATTGGAAAAGTAGAGGGCAAAGTGATTTTTAAATCTAGCTCTGCCCTTTTATCATCTAACATCTCCCCAAACCCCTCCTCATCTAATCACGAAAGAAGTACTTCCCACAGCTCCTTCCACCCAAATGAAGATGTGTTTTTAAAATATGAAACCAAGGAATTTAAGAACTGATAAACAGGGACTGGGGTTGTGGCTCAGTGGTAGAGTGCTTGTCTCCCATGTGTGAGGCACTGGGTTCGATTCTCAGCACTACATATAAATTAATAAAATAAAGGTCCATTGACAACTAAAAGAAAAATAACTGATAAACATCTCAAAGATCATCTTTGAGCTCATCTCCCTCATTTTACTTTGAAGAAATAAACATAGGGAGACAAAGGGTCTTCCCTTATGGTCACCCAGTTACCAAGTGGTAGAGCAGAGAATAGAAGTCATATCTCCGTATCCCCTAGGTGCTAGTCTGGTCAATCAACACTATTTCTCCTCCTGCCTTATGCCCTAGGCTCATCTGTAGGTGAGGTGGAGGGAGCAGCAGTAAGAATCGCTGCAGAGATGCTGGTCTGCCTGCAGCGTGGTATACTTACTCTTCTTCAGAATTTGCCGGCACTCAGGGGTGATGGATGGAATGTTGGACTTTGATAGAGCATTGGAGAGGACCTCAATGATACATCGAGTCACCTAGAGTAGTGGGGGAGGACACAAAAGCAGGTTGGAAAAACTGGTGTCATTGGGATGATGACTCAACCCAGAGCCGCTGTCAGGTAGACTTGACTACTGATGCAGGATCCTTAATGCAGGGAAACAGATTCACAGTACCTAGATGAAGCCCTTAAGCCCCTACACCAGAATGATGGAAGAAGTCACTGAATTGTGATTACCCCGAGAAGGGAAATAAACTCTTTTCCTGAACAGGTCAGAAGGAAAATGTTGTGATGACACAGTTATCCTCAGAGTTGCTAAACCTTCCCTAGAGGATGTAGGAGCTCAGTGCGGGAGGGACATCCCTTGTCACCATTCTCTCATGGATGAAAACCTGGCTTTGTAAGACTGTGTTGGGTTTGGTATGCTAAAGAGCAGGAGAAGCTAGAATCAACTGACATCTGACTTACCATCTCTTCACTGTGGTTCCTGCTATCCACTGGCACAGAGCTGACAGCTTTGAAGGAGGAAAAAGAGTGGAAAAAATTGGTTTGAGTTGATTTTTGGAAGCCATACACCCATACTCCCCAAGTCACCCCACATTACTTGGAGAGAAGGACAGAGTCAGAACTGAGCAGAGTGCAGACGGCTGGGAACAATTGCTGCAGTGGCCACAATTGCCCCAACTGCACATGTACACATTGCACACACATACACACAGGCCCACACATACATACATACATGCACATGTACACATACACATACACACATAGTTGTTTTTCCTGAGCAATGCTTCAAACTTTTCAAAATGAATGCTATAAGAAATCTAGAATAGATCAAATCCAGAACAAAAATAAGAGGAGCTTCTTGGGTTTTGGTAATGTTCCATTTCTTGATCTGGATGCTGGTGACACAGTTGTCCTAGCTTTGCAAAAAGTTTATTAAAATGTATACTCATGATTCCTGCAGTTTTCTATATATTTCAGTTAAAAATTTTATAACTAAAAATATAGTCTAAGATATACCCTCCTCAATACCCTATGGGTACAAATCTGTGGTTCTCTCTTCCTATGCTTGTTCCCAATAAAATATCCTCCCTCAAACTAACTTTACAAAAACATTATCATTGGGTAATAATTCCCACATGTGCTTTTTTTTTTAACCCAAGGTCTTTTTCTGAACAAGTTTGCTTATGCATCCCTATCAATGTTGTGTTTCCCTTTCTTTCTATTATCTATAAGCATGTCAAGAATGTGGGAAGTATCAAGTTCTCCCAGTACAGGATGGAGCTCATAATATCATATGCAAATTGATGTTTAACAATAGGTTTATGAGAATATTTTAAAAGGAGAAAATTTTAATTTTATGTATATCAAATTTCACAAGAGTTTGACTGCTTTAAAAACTCATAGGAAGTGCTTCAGGTAATTTAAATTTTCCAGTGCCATTTTTTCTCTCTCAATGCTGCTTTGATTCTTTTATCTTTCACTTTTATCTTTAACTTGCCTGCGCCCTTTCCATTGGAGAAGCTCAATGCTTTTTTTACATGTAGGTCCATCTCTACAGTTCTTCTGGCACTCCTGGTATTATGATGAAAGACACAGTACAGAAATTTATTCTAGGTCTCTGAAACTAAAGAAGAACTAGCTGGAGCAAAACCCTCAGACACCAAACATGGGAGCTACTCATATGTAGTTTATTTGTGACTAGTAACTAGACATTTCCTTCCAAAATGCTTTGTTCCCCAAGCCTCTTTAAACATCAACCCATCCTCATCAAATCAATTACATATCATTGGGTTCAGCCTAGAAATAAAACACCTATTTCATTTGCTTACTTTACAGAGTTTCTCTTTACAAAGCAGGGCCTGGGATCTATGCAAAGTGTTTCAAGAGGCCCCAAATTTCCCAGATTATTAGAATTATTTAAAAATGTTTGAGAAGTGCCTAACAAGCTATGAAGACCCTGATTTATTCCTACAATACAGGTCACACCAGATCTCAATGACCAACCTTTAGTGCCCAGGATCCAATATTCTGGGCTATTCTTTTATAAACCAAATGGTTGTTATTTGGTATACTTACTTCCTCTGGTACTTTCTCTTTTCATTGAAAGCTATAAAATCCTCTGGAAAGAACTAACTGAAAGAATTACTCTCCTAATACACTAGAAGTTGCCTTTTTAAAAATTCAGCTTTGAGGGGAGGGGTGAGGGGACAGTGGAGAATGGGATAGACAGCAGAATACATCAGTCACTAGAAAGGCAATTTGTAAATCAATGGAAATGTAACTGATGTGACACAGCAATCTGTATACGGGGTAAAAATGGGAGTTCATAACCCACTTGAATCAATCTGTGAAATATGGTATGTTAAGAACTATGTAATGTTATGAACAACCAACAATAAAATAATTAAAAAAAAATAAAAAAATAAAAAAATAAAATAAAAATTCAGCTTTAGTAAACCTTCTCTGGTAACACAGCTTCAGGCTAATACTTCTGTCTTCTTTCACAAATGTAAAATAGATGCTTTTATTAACTACTGACATTACCAAAGTATTAACAGTTATCAGATGGAGGGGGATATGTTTCTTCAATATTCTGGACAATTGAGGTTTGCATATGACATTACAGAACAGCCCTGTTTCCCTAATTGAGGCTCTTCATACTCTTTATTTTTTAAAATATATTTAAGTTCTAATTAGATATATATGACAGTAGAATGCATTGTATACCTCATACATCATGGGGTATAATTTCTCATTCTTCTGGTTGTACATGATGTAGAATTGCACCAGTCATGTAATCATATATGCACAAAGGGTATTAATGTCTTCAGACTCTTTTTGATGGAAAGGAGCTAGACTCCATTTGTAAGTACATTATACATTTGGAGAGACGTATAAGTGTCAATGTATTTCTTCCAATAGAATCTGTGACAATGAAATTATAGCCAAAATGATGTAGTTAAACTTAGTTTTGTAGAAAATAAGATCCTAAGAGCACAAAAGATAAAACAATCTAATGCTCATGTTAAAAGTAATCAAATGGTTAAAAACTATACCAAATAATATAATAATATAATAATATAATAAGTCTGAGATTAACTTCTAAAATGTTAATATTGCATAAGACTACTAAGGTTTGATTCCAGATTGAAAATATAACTGCAAAACAGATTAGGCAAGCTCTTTTGCTAATAAGCTACAAAGACTTCAAAGTTCCTCCTAAAATGAGAGTCAATCAAACTCTAGATGCCAGAAACCATGTTACCTAGATGGTGATCATGTGGCTACTTCACTTACATTAATTTTTAAAATGCACAAAAGTTACCATAGACAGTTGTGGAACTTCCTCTAGATGTTCTTAAGGGTAGAAAATGAACTAGATGGCTTTCTGAGATTTCCCCTCAGCCCTGTGATTTTTCCAAATAACAAACTCCAATTGAAGGATATGATGTCTCATTGCCAGGAGTGTGGGAGGGGGATTGGGGAGTTGATTGCTAATGGGATTTGGGTTATTTTTTCAGGGTGATGAAAATGTTCTCAAATTTGATATTGGTAATGATCACATGGTCTGTAAATATACTATGAACCATTGAATTATACACTTTAAAAGAGTGGATTTTGTGATGTGTGAATTAGAGCTTAACAGACATTTAAAAATAATATTATGACTCCATTTTAGCTGCTATTAACATATGAACCTTGATTACAATATTCTCTTATATGAAAGATCTGTATTTTATCATCATAGTTGATCCCACTTATTTAAGTCCCACAAATGTCACTTTTTTTTAGTCTATAACACAATAGATAACATTTCTTTGGCCTCCTATGCAATTACTTTTTAAAAATATTTTGACCATAAAGAATTCTAAATTATTCATTTGGTTTCCTTTAATTAAATTGGAGCATTTATTAGCAATTTGCAAGCATGACAAAGATTTTAGAAAATCCTGAATGCATGTAGTTTCCAATAAAATAAATTACCATTGGCTTTAATTTTGTCTCAACATTTTTTTTGACACAGAAATTGCTATCGATAAGAGTTTCATACTCATGGATATGGGTATAGCTATGAATATTCAATATCTCAATTCTAGACAGGAATATCAACCTCAGAAGAAAATAATTTCCGATAGGTCATCAAAACAGCTAAAGAAAACTCTATTTTAATTTGGTGGTGGTATACTTACTTCTCAATAGACTGATTATCCATTGGGACTTTACTTCAAAACACACACACACACACACACACACACACACAACTTTGAATCTTCCAAGATCATTTCTCTGAAGTTCAGAGTAGTTTGAAAGAGGAACCCACAATCTTCCACACATAAAGAAAAACTATCAAATATCTACTACTTAAAATTTTCATCTTCCCAACCTGACTAAAACAAAATATTTTCCACTACTCTAGAGATACTTTTGTGATTATTTTATACTCTAGTTATTTTCCTGGAGTACAAAGGTCTAGTGCAGCTTCCATTCATAACTTAAAAATGGAATTAACTGAATGTGAAATCTCCTCTCTCTAGATATGAAAAAAACAAGCTGCAGAAATATATTAAATGTGTACACACATATATGTGAACATACATATAAACATGTTAAGAAAAAGGTTTATCTTTTATGCATATGGAACTCAGTTTTACCTAATTGTTTACGAAGTAATAATAATAAAATAAATTATTCAGGTGCCAACTAATATCATACTACATAATTTCCACCTCTCTGTAGTCACCTGGCTATAAAAAGTCAAAACAAATACAGAATCCAGACCTCAACAGCGACTTTCTAGACCAGCAGAGAGAGAGTGTGACAGCTTTAAAGTGAGCAAAAAATGTGGGGTTTCCTTGGAGGTGCGGCACGCTTTCTCCCTTTCTAGCTACCTGCAAGACCACACATGACAAAACCGAGACTCTCCTGGGAATCCTCTGGCTTTTCCAAGTCAGAGGAGAGCACTGGCGGGGGTGGATAATCTAAGGGAAACAACCAGGAATGGGAAGAAATGAATAACCTCAAGTAAAGGGAGAAATCTTGCACTTAACCCTCCCTGATTCCCATTATTCGCCAGCCAGAACGCCCGGAGCTGCGGGGACAACGGGGCTGGCGCTGTCCGCGGTGCTGAAGGGCCCACCGCGCCCACTCACCGGCCAGCACCGCGGCTCCCAGGATGCTGAGAAGCACCGCCGGCTGCATGGCCCCACTCGCCCAAACCTTCGCGGAAAGAGGATGCGGCTGGACCAGGGAGGCGAGGTGCCGAAGGAAGGCGAGATGGAGATGCCCCGGGAAACCAACTGTGCGTCCTGGTCCCCGCGGTGTGGCGCGTTTGGCGCAGGCCACGCTCTTTTAAAGGGCTGGCGGGGGCCGCAAGTCCTGGGAGGGGCGGGCAGCCAGAAGGCGGCACCCCCCTCACTCGGCCCTGACGTCATCAAGCACCCCCCAGGGCGGTGGCGCAAGTAGGCGGAAATTTACGCCAGTCCGGGCTCCGAGGTCTGGAGCGGGGGTGGGGAGTAAGGCGGTGGAAGGAAAGGGGTGACGGAAGGTAGTGTAGATCTGCTACACCGGGAGAGGTAGGGGGTCTGGTTTAGATTGCTCAAGCTTGTTTCCCGTCTCTCCCCCCACAACATACACACACACCTCCAAATCTAAAAACGTGTAGTTGAGGCTGTGTGCATGTGCGGGCAGTTCTGCTGAGAGTGTGTGCATGACTCGGTCTGTTTTGTGACTTCACTACCTAGCTGAGGGAAAGATTCCTGCTAACGAGACAGTACTAGATGGTCGTTCAGGGAAAATGAAAAAGGAAGTGATGCTTTTAAAAATAGAAGGCACAGCTAGGGATTATGGGACCTGCTGTTCCTTCCAATGTGGGGTCTTTGAATCTATCTACCATTTGTGACTTCTCCCACCCCTCCAAACATAATATATACTCATAATTTTAAAAATCAGAGGATACAAAATGGTGTACTCCCACCTCAGTCTCAATTCTCAAGTTCCCCAATTCCCCTCTTCAGAGTCACTTTCTATGGTTTAGATTTAGTTTGGTTTGGAACTTATAGAGCTGCATTTTCTTTTGAATGGCTGCACTGTTACATAGTATGGATAGGCTGGAATTCAAGCATCTCTCTCTCTCTCTCTCTCTCACTGGAATTGAACCCAAGGGCATTTTGCCACTGAGCTACATCCCCGGCCCTTGTGGTTTTTCTTTTTAAGACAAGGTTGAGACTGGCCTTGAACTTGCAATGCTCCTGCCTCAGCCTCTGGAGTCGCTGGGATCACAGGTGTGTGCCACCATGTCTGACAAACCAGTTCTCTTTCTGATGGACATTTATTTAGGTTGTTACCCTTTGCCCTTTGATTACTCCTTTATAACAGAAGCATAGAATTAGGGGTGGCTTATGGAATAACCTGCTTTCAGGAATTAGAACACCCTGTGCATACTCTCTTGCTTTTAAGTTGAAATAGGAAAGTATCTTGTTATTATATGTGAGGAGATGAAAACATCTTACAGAGTATTTTTTACATGAACTGCCTCAGCCTAATGAGGAATCAGGAAAAAACATGAGGCAAGAACCCTACAGAGAAGAGAAACAATCTTCTCTAATAACACAGGCTTTGGGGAACAAAGCAAAGTTTCATTTGGGTTCTCTTCATTCGGGGAAAGATATTGCCTGCATGTACAACTAAAAAATAATGAGGCTCAAATTCTTTTTGCATGTGCTGAGTGGTTGGCTACATCTTCCTGAAAAAGCTGGGAATTATCTCACCAAAACTAGAGCCAAAGAATATTTCATCTTAAAAAGGATATTTGTAGGAAAATTGGTAAAATTGGAATATGATCTATGAATTACATCATCTTATTGTCTAATGTTAATTTCCTGCTTTGAGAATTAGTACTGTGATTATGTAAGAGAATGTCCTTGTTTTTAGGAAAAGCACATTGAGGTCTCTAAAAGTAAAAGGATCTCATATGTACAACTTACTCTCAAATTTTTAGGAAAAAAAATACAGAAGTAGAAAAAAGAAGAAGGGAATGCTAAGGCAAGTAGGACAACATGTTAGTATTTGGACAATTGGGATAAACAACGTATAGGGATATGTATACTATTTTTTATATTTGTCTGAAATCTGAAATTCTTTCAAAACAAGAAAAAGAATGTTAAGGGCCCAAAAAATATTGCTCAAAACGTCTGTAAAGCAGTGGGTACAGAAAAAGGAGATGTCAAATGAGGCCCTTCTTTGATGTAGATAAGTGAGAGATTCTTTCTCCACTGTTGAAATTATATAAGGGTTCCAACTGCTCTTTAAAATGTACTGATTGCCAATAGTCCTTTAAATCACCACCTTCCAGAATCATCTGCATTCTGATTTTCCAGTGCTTTCCTTTTTTCTTGCTCCCTTAGTAAGCACATTAACATCATTTTGTGGCTTTTCAGAGTGTGCTTGGGCTGATTTTATTAGTCATCAAGAAAACCTTCATGTTGGAAAGGTCTTTTCATTATTGCCAATTGGAATGGAGTGGGGGAGGCAGCCCTGGCCTATAGTCAGTTTCCACATTCAGACTCAGCTTTCCTTTTTTTACTCTGTCTTCATTATCTTATGAACTTTTTATGATTTTACCTCTTACATCTATATCTATTTGTTCCAGAAGAAAAGAAGTTATCAGGAGGAGTATTTCTGAAGAATTCTCTGAAACAAGATAAAGAAGGAAAATTAATATTTCCTTAAGGAAGCAGAGTTCAGAATAAACATGATATGAGACAGGAGTATGGTCACATTTTTTTTTACCATATCATCACCAAATTGTCCTGAAAATCTTATATTAAAGTCACTTTCCTTTTCTACCTGTTTTTCAATGTTGTTTTGAAAAAAAAATCTAGAGTTCATTTATGGGTATGTTTTTAGACACTTCTAGACCATGGATGCACTCCATTTCATTGTTCTACTTGTTCCTTGAAGCAGTACCACACTTTCTCTGTATCATATTATTTAATAGGTCTTGCTATCTGGTGGAAAAGCTCTTATCACTTTGTTTTTCTTTAGGTGGGTATTTGCTATTCTTGACTCTTTACATTTCCATACATATTGTGAAATCAGTTGTCAATTTCCATTAAAAAAAAATTAAGGCTGGAATTGTGGCTCATCGGCAGAGCGCTTGCCTCTCAAGTATGAGGCACTGGGTTCAATCCTCAGCACCACATAAAAATAAGTAAATAAAATAAAGGTATTGTGTTCATCTATAACTAAAAAATATTTTTTTAAAAAAACATTAGAATGTTGAGAGGAATTATAGCAAATCTATAGATCAATTTATGAACAGCTGACATCTTCACAATTTTGAGCAGTTAGCTTTTTTTTTTTTTTTTTCAACAATACAACAATAGGGGCTGGGGATGTGGCTCAATCGGTAGCGTGCTCGCCAGGCATGCGTGCGGCCCAGGTTCGATCCTCAGCACCACATACAAACAAAGATGTTGTGTCCACCGAAAACTAAAAAATAAATATTAAAAATTCTCTCTCTCTCTCTCTCTCTCTCTCTCTCTCTTTCTCTCTTTAAAAAAAAAACAGTACAACAATATAGAAAAGTTTATTTAGTTCACACAAAAAATATAGAATGCTTCCCAAATTTGGCTGTCATCCTTACACAAGGACCATGCTAATCTTCTCTGTATTGTTCTGATTTTAGCATATGTGTTGCCAAATGGAGCACCGGAGTTAGCTTTTTGATTGCTGATAATATTCTGAATAAAGTCTTATCTGAAGTAGTACAAAATACCAGGAAAAGAAGCCATAGAGAAAAATATCTTCCAGGAATCCTCTCCAAAAAAGGGAGGAAAACAAACATGTCTCCTTAAGGGACCAGAATTTAAGACAAAGCCTGATTTTGTACATAGCTTCTGAAATAGTCCAGCCTGAAAAATGAAACCAATAAGGGGAATTTGATACAGGAAATAACAGGGATTAGAAACATTAAAAGAGCAAATAGGGAAAGGCAAGGAAAACCAGAGATTAGCAACCACAGCCAGCTGCTTCACCCCTAGGGATGGAAGGATTAAGGAAGGATGTGTCCTCCCTGCTTCCCAGAAACACAGGCCACTTCATAGAACTGCAGGCCAGAAAGGCGAGATTCATGGGGAGGAAGGGTTGTCTGATGGGAGCTGGAAATAGAGAAGAGAAGCAGCCCCTGTTAGAGATGCATCCTCTTCCTCCCAAGAAGAGAAAGGGGGAAAACAACTTGGCTTTTCCTTCTTTTCACTGTTATTGCTTCTTAGTGGCTGAACCTATCTTGGACCTACTGACAAAAGCCTGAAAAATACAGTTTGCAAGGCCAGTTCTCCCATCCCCCAGAGATGCAGAATGGTGCAGAGGAGAAAAGTGGAAAGCAAACAGACAATGAATGGCATGTAGTTCAAAACCACCCAGGAGTCGAGGTATCACTAGTTCAGTTTATTTGCCTGTATGAATGCTGACTATGTCTCAAATACCATGATGAACACATATTCCTCTTGCTATAGTAAATTACATGGTCAAACCCAACATTAATGGTGCAAGGGGGTACACTCCTATTGCTCTAGGAGAGTCCAGCAGCCAGTTAGGGAGTAACGGTGGGTGAGGTGTGGAGTAGACTCCAGTTCCAGTGATGGAGGGTGAGAGAACATGGCATGTCGGGGGAATGGCATTACCATGGAAACTGCCTCCCTGAAAACACAGAATTCCCTGTGTTTGTGACCAATGAGATAAACATTTATCTCTTATGACTTTAAGGGTTTTTTTCCCCTAATAAATAGCACCATATCAACAAGTCATTTTCCTTGGGTAATTTGGTCCTGGCATATGTTTAGAATCTGGTTTCTTATGTCAGGTAAAACTCCTGAGGCACTTAGAAGTATTTACAAAATTACAAACCAAACCTTCATCTCAAGAGAGGATAGAGACTGTTTTGTTAGTCTACCAAATTGTAGATAATGTAACTCCTTGCAACTTGCATGTAGATAAGTATTAACGAAAATTAGCACTTCTCAAGAGAAGTCAAGAGGTAAAACCACAATCATTGGAGTGCGAGAGAGCAGAGAATATTCTTCTCAGTCTGAAGTTTACATATAATGGAATGTGGCAGATGAATATATATATATATGAAAAATTAAGACACTGACATTAGGAAGTAGGCAGGAGAAGGGTGCTTCAAGCCTAATGAGTTGACAAGACCGTCAGGCTCTTGACAAATCTCTAGAGTTAGCAAAACATCACATGATACAGAACTAGAATGGAGGGTGCTTCATGTTCTTCTATGTGTCTCTTCCTCTAAGACATGCTCACTAAGTAGTTTTGTTTTTCAAAGCACTTTCATTAATGTTGCACACTGGGTTTTTATATTTAAAAAATGATGAAACAGACTGCTTAGGTCTCCAATAATCACTTCATAGATGAGGAAAATGAGGTTAAAATAAAAAACAAAACATCTTGTCCATGATCACATATTGGTAAGAGGCAGGATTGAGATTCGTTTTCGTTAACTTCTTAAAAATTAATTTTTGCAATTTGTTTCTAAAAATTGAGTGTATTAACATAGAGCCAAGTGTGAAACACACAAATCTTAAGTGTATAAATCATTAGAGTTTACACATATATACAGGCATATAGTCACCATCCAGATCCAGAACATTCCCAGAACCCCAGAATGCTTTTTCGTGTCTCCCCACCAACACTCCCACCATATATAGCCACTCTTCTGATGTCAACACCAGAAATTATTTTAGCCTGTCAAAATTTTGTATAAATGGCATCATACACTTTGTGCTCTTTTTTGTCTGACTACTTTCACTTGGTTTCAAGTCTGTGGGAATTCTCCATGTTGTTATGCATAGCAAAAATTCATTTTTCAAATTGCTACATAGTATGCCGTAGTATAAACATAGAAGAATGTGTTTATGTATTCCACAGCTAGTGGATATTTGGATTGGTCCCAGTTTGGAAATATTATGAATAATGCTCTGAATATTTGTGTACATATGTCTTATGTGAGGCATAGGCACTTTTTTCTAATGAATATTCACTTCTATGTACACTTATTCAGCAGATCTAGCAGACACTACTAGTTTTCTAAAATGGCTATACCAGAGAGAGACTGGGTTTCAAATCTGGATTGTTTGGATGTCCCATGGCGCTCTTCTGTGATGTAACACCCTGGTGCAAACCCCCTGGAGTTGGGGGTGGGGCATTTCATTCCAGGATGTCTTGGGTAGAAAAAGACCAAACCACAGACTCTCAGAAAGGACTAATGCAAACCACATTTCACTTACTTCACACATTTGCTCAAAGCTTGGACCTAGAAACAGAAGTTATTCCTGTTTATACAGTGCTAATGCAGAGTCAATGCAGGAAGAGTACTGAAACCCACTGGGAGAATATTTTATTAATTTTGTTCATTTCCTTAACATCTTTTGCTTTAATATTTATTTCTAGAATTCACAGCAGAAAGACTAGATCAATGTGGCAGAATGAGAGGATTTTCCAGTCTTCTTCAACTTTAGGCTCCACAAGAGATCAGAGTGATGCTTCACACACATGCATCTGCATGGAAATCCAGGCCTAGATAAGTCTGTTGGGATGGTCCAGAGTTAATGAAAAGCCTGAATCATTGTTCCAGGAACAGGAGGGGAGATCCTTCAAGAACATGTTTGAAAGAAGTTGTGAGAGAACAGTTGAAGCTGTTTCCTGCATGTACCTTCCAAATTCATCATCTGCAAAATGCTATATGTATAATATAGGATTGAAAAATGTATACCCATTGTTTACAAATATTGATGCTACAATACAAGAGGAAGTATTCTGACAATCCCCCCACCAAAAAAAAAAAAAAATAAGTAAAAGCAGATGAGTTCATACTCGAGAAGAAAGATCTCAGACACTCAGGACTAATGCAAAAGATTGGGGGAGCTTTGGGGTTCCTTCAAGCCCAGAAGCAGAAGGGGACTTGAAGGTAACTATTGGGAAGTCTGGCTGGGGTCCCTGGTAGAAGCACAGTGTGTGGTGGCTCTTCCTTCCTCCAACTTTAGCTGAGCGAGAGTACCTAAGGTGTCAAGCCCTCGTCCCATTCTGGTCCTTTCCACCTCTTAGCAGCTTACTACTCTGTGTCTCTGGTGCCTTGAAACTCACAGCCTCTTTCTTTTCTTCCTCTGAAACAAACCTTCTCTCTATGGCACTCTTCCTAGGGATTTTTGAAATTTGAGTTCATCCCCAAATATGTATTTAAATATGTCACATTTGCAGCACCCAGCCAGCATTGAGGGCTGTGATCCTGAAATCACACCACTTACAGTCAAATATGGCTGAGATCAAGAATCTGGAAGCAGACTTGTGCTGATTGTTTTGAGGTCTCCCTCTCCTGCTCTGCCTACTGAATTCCTTTGGCCCTTCTCTCTGCAGTCATCCTCAGGAGTCATAAAATGTAAGTTGGTTCTGCCTCTGTGATTTTGAAAGATTTGGCTGACTTAGCTCTGAGAGGAGCATTCCACTGATGCAGAATTTTTAATTATTTATGGTGAATATTAGCGCATACTAACTCCCAGGCAGGCTTCTCCTCAACAAAAATGCTTTCTGTAGAGGTAAACTCCAGGAAAATTTCATGTAGGCTAATTTCAATTTTACACCTATGAATATTTTATTTCCCAATAACTCATAATGGCCCTTGAGGAACCATTATTGTTAAGTAAATATTCATAGTCTGAAACCTACCACAATATAATTGCCCATATTTTTGTTCTGGGTAACAGAAATAGAGATGTACCATGGGTCACTTCTAATAAGTTTTGTTAAAGGATTGTTCCTCTCTCTTAGCTGCTTTTCTCTTTTCTTTCTTTCTTTCTTTCCTTCTTTCATTTACTCACAAAGCTCAGAAAAGAGTGCCAAATAATTTTAGACTTCCATAGAAACACAGTCTTGTTTGAAACTGTTAAATGACCAATAAATGAAGCAATCTTAACTTAATCTTTTTTTAAGAAGGTATGTTACCTTAAAAGACATTAAAAAAAATAAAAGACTTGCTGAATGTGGTTTTTCCATACCTCCCAGAAGCACAGTGGAGAATTTACCTTTGGAAAGGACAAGGTCATTTTCAGGAATGTGACCCAAGGGGTGGAGTGGTAAACAAGTTTTGACCGACTAAAGCAGAATCATCAGGGTTCTCCAGACGTGGAGTCTGCTGGAAGATGAGTTGATTTCTAGGCCAGAGATAGAAGAGAAAGTAAAAAGGCAACCATAAAGTCCTACCAATTTCAACACAAGGAAGGACTGAAAAAAAAAATGTTCAGAGAAGCATGAGGATGGGAGTTGTCTCTAGGGAAATAAATAGACTTGTCACTTCAAAGTGAACCCGAGTCCTTCGTTTCTTCCTTCCTTTCTTTTTCTTTTCTTTCTTTCTTTTTTAACATTTTTTACTTTTATTGTATCTATTTATTTATTTGTATGTGGTGCTGAGGATCAAACCCAGTGCCTCACATATGCTAAGCAAATGCTCTACCACTGAGCCACAACCCGTGCCCTCTTCATTTCTTAAATTCACCTAAAGGCTCCGTGAGATGGACAGACAGCATTCTTCAAAGGCTAGAGCAATGATGTGTTTGTACAGTAACTCACAAGACTTCGTTGTAAAACTTTGGATGACATTTTGGACAGTGGGGATGTGAAGAGACAAAGGAAACAGGAAGTGTTTGTAAGAGGCAGAATGTAACACAGAGTTCCCACCCTCTGCTCTTGGTAAACCCACACATGATATTCTTGGAAGCGGCTTCATACTTTGAGAGTCACATAGAAGGTGACACAAGGCTCAGAGCAGGTGTTGAAATACCAAGTCAGTCAGTGTCCCCCAATCTGTTTCTTTTCTTCCATTTCCCCTGGCCGTTCTCAATGAAAGGAAGACACCAAGGCAACTTTGGAAGATGAGGGAGTAACTCAGAGACTATTCTCTGTCTTCTTGTCATTCTGCTCCAGAGTAAGCATCCAAATGAGCCCAGCTGCATCATCTGCCTGCCCCTCAAGAACCTGATTAACATCCCACCATACCATATCCAAAGGTGAAAAGGTAATCAGCACAAAATGTGCTATTATGAAGTGCTAGTAAATGATGGGAGGCTCCAAACTCAAACTATTCCTGAAGCCATTTCAGAACAACCTGTTCCAGAAGACATCCAAAGTGGAATGAGAACATGAGTAGAATTTCAGATTCAGGGCAGAGGTTCCACCAGGAACACCCTTCCCATTAAGAACCTTCTTAGGATACCTCAGGTCATAACCTATGGTTCTTAACTGAGTGGGCCAACTCTGCTCTGGATCACCTGGAATTGATAACTTTCATGGTAACAGCCTGGCGGTGGGGGTGGGGGGAGCCTGCTCATGTGGACATTTCAGTGAGTACTGCAGAATAGGTGGTAAGTTGGAAGGCCTTCCAGAACTCCTAGGAAGAGGGTATGGGTTCTTGTTTATCTCTGAAGCATCTAGCTCCAACTCAGAGATGATTGCCTAGATCAGTTGGTCTGCATCTTAGCAGGGTTAAAGGGGTGTTGATCTCAGAGCTTCACTTGGCTGTTTCTGTAGTTTTCTTTTATCCAAAACTAACACATTTTACCTGACACTTATGAGCTCAGCCACATCTGAGTCTTGGAATCTCCTGTAGTCTCTGTTAGGAGAGACACAGAATTTAGCATCAGGTCACATTTATATGTGGTCTGGCCCAATCTGGAGTCTGAGTTCTGATAACTAACTGGCCTTGTTTCTGATATATCTCTGTCCTGCTCCTAGCCACCTCCATTCTAGTCCAAGATTATATAACAGGTGGTTAAGAGTTTTAGACCTCTAATCAAATCCCACTTAGGCTACTTACAGCTGTGTAATTGTGGACAAGTAACCTAATGCTGAAACTTGCCTTCCTTATCTATAAAAGAAGGATAAGCTGGGCACAGCATGCCTGTAATCCCAGTGGCTCAGGAAGCTGAGGCAGGAGGATCACAAGTTCAAAGCCAACCTCAGCAAAAGCCAGGTGCTAAGCAACTCAGTGAGACCCTATCTCCAAATAAAATATATATTAAAAAAATGTGGCTCAGTGGTTGAGTGCCCCTGAGTTCAATCCTTGGTACTCCTCTCCAAAAAAAAAAAAAAAAAAAAGAGGGTAACAAGGCCAGCCTCAGAGGCCTGGGCTATGCAGCAAATGAGATAGTTTTTGTAAACCCTCTAGCACTGTGCCTGGTATGTGGAGTGCTCAAGACACGGTAGCTTCTATTATGTTTTAAGAAATAATGACTTTATTGAGACATCACTTGCATATAACAAAATATATCATTTCAAAGCATACAAGTGGGTTTTTAAAAGTATTTTTGGGCCATCACTGCCATCACTGCCACAAGTCTCTGTTATCCTTCATGGTCTCCCTGCTTTTGCTCTTCTCTCTCTCTCTCTTTTTTTTATTTTGAAGAAATATAATTGTAGTGCTTTCATATTCATTGAGTAACTCCACTAATAGAAAAGGAAAGTTTAGAATACATTTGATAATTCTACTTAATAAATATAAAGATCAGTAAATTAGGTAGATAGAAACATATAGTAATAATATTCTTTATTATTATTACCTAGTAAGAAGATAAAAATCACCATGATTATCACATTGGTGGTTGCAGCGGTATTCATACATGATGATTTTCTAGAAGTTCCTTCTGGTATTGACTCTACTTTTAGGCAGGTTACACATTTCCTCGGGTTGCTTTTTAAAATTTCCATGGTGAGCCAGGTGTGGTGGCTCATGCCTGCAATCCCAGCGGCTCAGGGGGCTGAGGCAGGAAGATCACGAGTTCAAAGCCAGCTTCAGCAAGAGCAAGGTGCTAAGCAACTCAGTGAGACCCTGTCTCTAAATAAAATACAAAACAGGGCTGGGAATTAAGTGCCCCTGAGTTTAAACTCCAGTATCCACCCACCCCCCAAAAGTATTTCCTTAGCGAATGCTCTCACAGAAAATTCAAAATAAAATTCCCATGAATCTTGAAAAATGTCAAGTCTTTAGAGCCCTAAAGTGTTGCTCTTGTCTCTTTATGGTCTTTCCTCCACTTGGAGCCAAAAGGGGCATATACTAGAATGATTAGTCAGGTATTGCTACTCCTCTGTTGGAGATGCTCCAATGGCTTCCATCTCTCTCACAAAGCAAGAGTCCTTGTGGTGTCCACCAGCTCTTTATGATCTGGTTTCCATTACCTGTCTCACTCTTCCTCCCCTTCTCCCCCTCACACACACTTCTCCAGCAATACTGGCCTCTGTACCATCCCTGATACCTGCTAAGCACCCTCCTGCCTCAGGTCCTTTGTACTTACTGTGCCCTGACACAGGGCCAGAACTCCACATGCTCCCTCTGTTTTACCAAAACTAATATTACACTGAGACCCTCAAATAACTCTCAGACCACACAGTTTTATGCCAATAAAGCCTTTATTGCTGGCCAGTGGCGGACACTCTACTCTCTAAAAGTGAGATGGTCAGAGTGACGCATCTGCCTTCATTTGGCCTCATATTTAAGCCAAAAAAACCACAAAAGGGATGTTTGGGGGTTTAGCCAATGTAAACAAGCAAGTACAGAAGCTGAGTTGGGCAGTTAATGAGACAATGCAATGGGTACATTGGTATTTCCCACAGGACTTTGCAGGTTGGCATAGCAGCAAGCAAGCAGACAGGAAGTGGGTCAAAATGACCCTAGTTGAGTGCAAGTTAGAGAATGGTTACTAATGTCTAAACAATTAATTTCTCACAAGGTACATTGTCCAAGAAATATGGAAAGCAAAGAGAACAATTTTACATTGTATAAGAACTGCTAGGTAACTATTAATGGGTACAGAGGTGGGGCCTTCCCACAGGAGAAGCATTTCTTACATGATATGGAGTCTCAGGGTAAAATGGAGTCTGTTTGGTCATTGCCTAGGCTGGCCCATATCACCTCCTACCTCCTTTAGAGCTTTGCTTCAGTGTCATCTTTTCAGTGAGACCATCACAGACCTTCCCCCTCTTTCTTTGTCAAAATTCCCTATCCTTTCTTCTGGCTCACTGTTCTCCAAAGGATTTATCACCATCAGTAAAACACCAGACATGTTTTACTTATTTGTTGCCCATCTCTTCCATGAGGGCATGGGGGTTTGCCTGTTTCATTCTACAGTCTACTGCCAGGACCTAGAGCAGGACTTGGCTTGTGGTGGCTGCACAGTGCCTGTTGTTGAATGAATGCATGATATATAAGCAGATATAGGAACCGTAATTAGGGAAGACAGTCCACCAACAGATGGTCTAGTTTGGGGGTCAAAACTATGACATTGAGTAATTTGAGGAAAGGTGGGCCTTTCGTACCCACACAAAACAAAATATGGACCGTAGCCCCTGAGCTCAATTCAGTTTGACAAGAAACCTCCTGCTGAAAGTCTGATATTGCATGTATTGTTGGAATTCAAGGACAATTACGTCATACAGTAACTGACCTCAGTGAGCCTATTAGGACTTGGAAGAAGCAAATAAATACTGATGCTCCTTGTTTTATGATGGGATTTTTTCATGAAAAACCTCTGGTAAATTGAAAAATCTCACAAGTTAGAAATGCACTTAAAACAATCTGCAGAATGCCCCAGATTAGCAACAGAGTCCAGTGTGGAGAATCAGTTGTTTTCCATGGTGATCGTGTGACTGGGAGCTGTGCTTTATTGCTGCTTCCCAGTATTGCATGAGAGAATTGCACTGCACTTGGGTAGCCAAGGAAAAAACCAAAATTCAAAATGTGTTTTCTACTGAATGTACGTGGCTTTTATATCATCATAAATTTGAAAAATTGTAGGTCAAACTAGCACAGGATTTTGAGAGCTACCTTGGAAGAAAACACAAAATACAAGTTAGGGCCAATAGAGGTATTGAAGGTTGGCAGGGGGGCTCTCAAGGCTTCCATGGTGGTGATTCTGAGCTGCCTTTTCAATAAACATATCAGACGAGTTTATTATTTCATAGGATGCATAACACTGAAGACAAAACAGCAGTTTACAGGCAGTGGGGCGCTGGTGTTGGAGCTGGAGAGCCAAGTGATACATTTTCAGGGAGCTCAAGATGGGTTAATATCATATTGGTAGCTTAAATTTTGTTATGATGGGGGAAATTACAACACAGAAACTAGCTGTATGACTATCAGGGTTTCTCTCTGCATGCCTGCCCAAGGCAGCTGGTTGCTAAACATTACTAGCCCACTCCTAGGCACAGGACAGGTGTGCTACTGTGGCTTGTCTTAGGGGATGGTTATAACAACTGACAATCAGAGACAGTACACCCGGTGATAGAAGGTGAGCAGGGCCTTTGTGGCAGATGACATTGGATAAGTCAAAGTGAATATACTGGATGGAATAGAGTCATGTCCACTTGGAACCTCAAATGTGCTCTTATTTTGAAAATAGGGTTTCTAAAAATGCGGTCAGTTAAGGTGATGTCACGTTGGATTAATGCAGGCGCTAACTCCTGCAACTGGTGTCTTTATAAGAGACAGGAGAGGGAGTTTTGGATACAGAGACACAGAGGAGACCCAGGGAAGGTCACATGAAGAGGGACACAGGAATTTTTGTGATGCAGTTAACAAGGCAAGAAAAGCCAAGAACTGCTGTCAACCACCAGAAACTGGGAAGAGGCAAGGAAGAATCCATTTTGATGGGTTCCAGAAGGAGAAAGGCCCACTGACACCTTGATTTCAGACTTTAAGCTCTGGAACTGTGGGAAGACAAATTCCTGTTGTTTTTAAGCCACCCTAGGAAATGGACACAGAACTGTCTGATAAGGACAAAGGGGCAGGAAGGTGGGAGGTGTAAGGGATACCTGGGGAACAGGGAAGAATAAGAATGGTTGGCACTCATTGAGGGCCTTCTTACATCTCCTTCATCCCTACAATGTGCTTCCCATATTGTAAACATCATTTCTGTTCATCTTTAAAATACTCCCATGAGATGTAGGGCCATTCCCTTCATTTTGGAGGAAAGAATACCAAAGTTAAGAGAAGTTAAGCAACTTATTGAAAGTTGCACATCTTGCACTCATTTCCTCTTCTTTTCCCTCTTCACACAGCTTTTAATGACAGAACTGATATCTAAAACAAGCTCATTGACTTTTAATACCCATATTCCTTCCCCTGTGACACTCTACCTGGCAGGTGTTCTTCCCAGGTGGGAAATGATGGAGTCAGTGATGGGATATTAAAACTCTTAAATAAACACACACACACACACACACACACACACACACACACACATATAAAGGAGATTTTAGGACCTGCTATAGTTTGAATGTTGAACAATCCTCAAAGGCCTATGTGTTAAAAGATTGTTCCCCAGGTGACACTAATGGGAGGTGGTGAAAATTTTAGGAAATAGGGCCAGTGGAAGGTCCTTAGGTCATTGAGCCCAAACCCCCCTTTCTCTTTGTAAATTAATTATCTCAGGTGCTTTGTTATAGTTATGGAAAGCTGACTAATGTAGGACTTCAGTACAGTTCAAGGCCTTTTTCATTGCAAAGATCATCTCAATCTGGTAGAAAGATTCAGAAGTCATTTAAGAATAGAATTTTGAATCATCACAGAAATGTCAAGAAAAATCCTCTGAGAGAACTGAGACTCATTATGTACATGGAAACCACCATTATGTTCAGAAGTGATCTGAGAGCTGCTGTTTATGGTGGCTAGAATCTTTTATTTTTCTCAAATGACATCTTTTCTTTGGCATCACAATTGCATATCATGTTAAAAGAAAAAAGATTTAGAATAGCAGGCAATAGTCAAAATTCTACACATTTTTTACACAGAAAAAAATACTAAAAAATAGATATATTTTGGGGCTGGGGATGTGGCTCAAGCAGTAGCATGCTCACCTGTCATGCATGGGGTGCTGGGTTCGAACCTCAACACCACATAAAAATAAAAAATAAAGATATTGCGTCCACCTAAAACTAAAAAATAAATATTAAAAAATAGATATGTTCCCATTAGAATTATAAGGAATCACATCAAACAATTGTGGTTAGCATTGTGATTGCATTTATAAAATATTTAACTGATAAAAGCCACCAATGATTCCCCTTGGTAGATACATGTAAAAAAATGCTCTGAGTTATATAATATTAGGATTGCATTGAATTTATATATTGATGAAGTAATCAACCCAGTACCTAATAAACAGGGCATTCCTAACACAGGTGCACTAGTTGAATAGGGAAAGAAAAAGTTATAATTTCATGAATTTCCTACCTTACTTCGTGTGTAAGTCAGCTTCTCATTGCTGTGACCAAAATACCTGACAAGAACAATGTAGAGGAAGGAAAGCTTATTTTGGCTCATGGTTTCACAGGTTCAGTCCATGGTCGGTCCACTCCACTGTTCTAGGCATGAGGTGATGGCATATCATCATGGCAGAAGGGCATGGTAGAGGAGAGCTGCTCAAATCAGAGCAGGTGGGAAGCAGAGAGATGGGAGAAGGACTGGTAGAAGAAGATCCACCCTTCCAGGGAAAGTCCCGGGTGACCACCTTCTCCAACCACACACCACCTATTTATAGTTACCACCCAGCCCATTCAAACTAGGATGGACTGATTAGGTACAGTTTGCATAATACAATAATTTAACCTCTAAATATTCATGAGTCGACACAGGAGCTTTTGAAGGACACTTCTAATCCAAACCATAATACTTGATTTACAAAATTACAGCCTATATATGGGATATGACTTTCTCCTCTTTTTAAAATTTTATTTGTTCTGTTTATATATACAAGACAGTATATATTGTATTTTGACATTTTATGCCTACATAGCGTATAACTTAGGATCCCATTCTTGTGGTTGTACATGATGTGGAGTTACACTGGTTGTGTATTCATATATGAACATAAGAAAGTTATTTCAGATTCATTCTACTTTCTTTCCTATTCTTTCCTTCCCTTCCCGTTATTCTCCTTTGTCTAATCCACTGAACTTCTGTTCTTCACCCCCCTCCTTTTTGTGTGTTAGCATCTGCATATCAGAGAGTACATTTGACCTTTGGTTTTGGAGATTGGCTTATCTCACTTAGCACGATAGTCTCCAGATCCATCCATTTACTGGCAAAAGTCATAAAATCATTCTTTTTATGGCTGAGTAATATTGCATGGTGTATATATACACCTCACTTTCTTTATCCATTCATTTTTTTAAGGGCACCTAAGTTGGTTCCACAGATTAGCTATTGTGAATTGAGCTGCTATAAACATTGATGTGGCTGCATCACTGTTGAATGTTGAATTGAAGTTCTTTGGGTATACACCAAAGAGTGGGATAACTGGATCAAATGGTAGTTCCATTCCAAGTTTTCTGAGGAATCTCCATACTGTTCTCCAGAGTGGTTGCACCAATTTGCAGTCCCACCATCAATGTATAAGTGTATCTTTCCCACTACGTCCTCCTCAACATTTATTGTTACTTGTATTCTTAATAATTGCCATTCTGACTGGAGATGGAATCTCAGTGTAGCTGATTTCTTCTGATTTCTAAATTTATTAAAAGTCTAACATTTCCAATGCTGACATTTGCCTATTTGGTTTAAATTGGAGAGGGGAGGGTCCAGGAATTGAACTCAGGGGCACTTTACCACTGAGCTACATCCCCAATTTTTTCTTTTTTTAAATTTTGAGACAGGGTCTTGCTAACTTGCTGAGGCTGGCCTCAAAAGCTCCTGTGTAGACTCATGAATATTCCTGCCTCAGACTCCCGAGTTGCTGGGATTACAAGCATGCATCACTGCTCCTGGTTTTATTTAGATTTTTTAAATGTGATAGTTAGCATCTTTTATCTGTGATTTAAGACTCTGGAGTCTGAAGTCTGCTTAACAGAAGGAGTTGATTTGTCTCAGGCCTGAATCTCACTGGAGCACTCAATGCAGATGGAAAACTGATAGCTCAAAAGCCAAGTATGACCTTCTGGTGGGTTATGTTTGTCTGCACTGGTTGATTCTTTTAAATCTTTGAATTTAAGCCTTCAACTGCAGCTTAAACTCTCGTGTTTACCACATTCTGTCTCATTATGGCCTCACAGCCAGCCATGCAGTTTCTACAGTTGGTCACCTACGAGGCCTTTGGAATCATTAGCTTCTGTGATCTTGAAGGGAAGGCTTTGGGCAGTTTTCCCCACACTTGCAAAATTACTTTCATTATCTTGATTATGCTTCTAATTACCACGAGAGACATTAGTTCTTCATACCTCTGAAATGATGAGTGGAATTTCTTTTCTCCTCAAGTTTAAAACCAACTCAGAGGGAACAGAAGCCTTACTTATGGGGAGGCTTCAATCTTGGAGGCAAAAATGATGCAGGTGAAAGATCAAATTGAGTGGGACCAGGTAGAAAAGGACTTTGAGCAATCAGAACACAGAACCAGGGGAGAGGGAGTCCCCACTGATGAGTGACAGGTAGTGTTGTCATGAAAAAAATTCCTTCCCAGCATTTCTTGGGCAATTTATATACTTTTTCTAGTCTCAAATTATGAGACAAATCAGTTGAAAAATGGGAAAAATACAAGAAAGCATTTCAATTTTCTCTCGGTTTTTCTTTTCTGTCTTTCTTTTTTTTTTCTTTTTTCCAGTGCTGGGGACTGAACCCAGGGTCTTGGTCACACCAAGCAAGTGCTCTACCACTAAATTACATCCCCAACTCAACCTATTATAATTCTCCAGGGAAAATTAAAGCTTAACAATCATCAGAGACACTCCTTGTTTGAAGAGATCCACTGAAAGTAAAATCAGGAAACAGTGATCCAGGAGTTGAAGGCTGAGGTGGACATTTCTGGGAACCAGAGAAAGAGAATGTCCCAGAGATGTCATGGGGTGATCAGTCTGTCTTGCTCAGAGTTGTTACCTGTTAGAAGTGTGTTTTCTTGGCTGTAATATCCAGAGCTCGGTTGTGCCAGGGCAATGGGGGAAGTGGCTGAAAGGCCAAAGAAAGTGCCTGGAAAGACATATGATTCATTGGGGAATACGGGACTGCAGTGACTCAGGGATGATGGGTTGGACAGGTAGCACCTCATCCCTCAAGGTGCTTCTCCAAGTCTTCCTGAGTGTTTGGTCCAATGGTGGCCTTGGATGAGTAACACATATCCTTTTCACAGTGCCCTCAGTTTCATCCGAGTCGCCACTGACAGAGGGGTTTTGTGTTAGGCTGAAGGAACAGTGACATCATTGCATTAATTTGCTTGGTTTGCTTGCATGTGCATCATCCCAAGTGATAGCACCGGTGATGGGTGAGTTCTGCTCCCTCACTTGTTGAAGTATAACATGAGAGAAGCATATAAAGCAGGGTTTATTTAAAAAGAGGTGACATAGACTTCTCCCGGGAGGGCCATAACTAGTATCTGGTATCTCAAGAGTCCAGGGTGTTCTGCCTTTTTTGTAAGACTTAAGCTTCTTTTGTTCTCCTGCTCTCTTCCCCTTATCTCTCTCCTTCCTGCACACATGACTAGGTCCAGGAGATGGCCAAAAGGTGAGGAGCAGATGGGCTCCTGGAGGGGCCAAGTTGGAGAGATCTGGACAGGAAGGGGGCATAATTAACAACTCTCTGTAGAAAGGGACAATCCCTGAGACAGGTTACCTTAGCAACAGGTTGGAGGGGCAGGTTATCTTGATAAGGATGGAGGAAGGGAAATTAACCTTTCAATTCCTCCTTCCTCTGGATCTGACCCTTGCCTATCTGCCTGTCTAATTCTGGCTTCACAAGGAGTGAGTGTCCTGGGGTACAAGAAAGAAAGTAGCTTTCTACAGATAACGCTAATCTCCCCCAGTTCCCAGTGTGCATAAGAGAAAGCCAGTGTTCTTCAAAATAGTACGTATCTGGACATCCAGGCCCAGGCTTGTTCTTATTGTTTCATTAATTTGTCTAGGTTTGGGGGGGAAAAGGGAACAGAGTATTGAGGGACATAGTGTTTTTCTGTCCACCTCTTCTTTAAGGATGATACACTGGCCCTGTCTATTGCTAACTGAGAGTCATACCTGAAGATAAAAAATATTAATAACTTCATACTTTTTATAGCATACCATACACAGATCCTAGGAGTGTGTTCCCAGAAATAACTTTTGGAAACAAAAAGTCCACAAATCAGTGACTTTGAAATGTGATTTTTGTGCAATGCTGTTAACTTTGCTAAATTAGATTCAAATGCTGGGTTATTAAAAACTTATTCAACAATGTTTGCTGGCATTTTGCAACGGTTGGATATTTGCTATAGGCTAAATTTCTTTATAAGTACTACTAAACAGAAATGTCTTATTTATTTAAAAATGTTAAGAAACTTATAATAATGAGTAGAAAATTTCTGATTTCTCACTTTCAAGTCTCAAGGATGTGGGAAAATTACAGCGAATGAGGATATAAAAAGGTGTGAGCGAGAGTCTGTTTTGAAACTTTGCCTAGGGCCAGTCTTGTTCTGGGAGGAAAAATAATGGTCTCCAGAAGGCAATGGATTTCTACAGGAAAGAAACTTTATCTAGCAAATGTCACAGACTACAGAAGCCACAGGGATTTTTTTTCTTGCTTGTCTTATCTTCAGTTTCATCTGGAAACATCATTTTACTTTGGTCTTGACTGAGAAGTCAGCTCACTTGCCTAAGGAGTCTTAAGGCAAGGTGGCAACCTGGGTTGCCGTTTTGATCATGGAATCAGATGTCTTTCACTATTCTGAGGCCCAAAGAGCCCTGGGTGAAATAGCAAGTTCTGCAGCTTCCCACAGACCCACTGTGTTTGTTCCAGCCCAAAATCTATCCGGGAGGAACAAGATGTGATCAAACCATATCAGTTTCTCAAAGTACAGTGATTGCTCTTTTGAAAGGAAATTGTTTTTTATCTCTAGTGTGATAAACTGTGGGACAATGTGTCTGCACCAGATGCCCTCTGGTCCTGGGAGTCCTGCAGAGAATATGAATGAAAAGCATCAGGCATGTGCTTACCCTCTCACTCCAATCCAAGTCACAATGAGAGCCTTTTGGTTGCTTATCAGAGCCCATAAGCAACAATATTGTGATGTTAGTAATAAACACTAAGCCAGCAAGATGTTCTTCAGAACAAATCTTTGCAGGATTAAGGAAGTTGCCATAGTATTTGCTTAAAATTTGAATCTGGAACCCAAGCCAGTATAAGCCCTGTTTATTAAGGAGAATAGGCGAGCTGTGGCAAATCTCCAACCCTCTTTTGGGAGAGTCTTCAAACCATGGGTAAGCAATACATGTCCGAAATGGTTTAAGTGTGCTGTTGCCTGCAGTAAGAGAAGTTGATTGAGATGATCTACAAAGGCCCTTTTGGTTAGAGCCACCCAATCCTGAAATATTCAATTTACACAAACAGCTCATACTTTGGTAAAAGAAATAGTGAAAACCAGAAAGACATTAGATTTCAAGAGACCTCTTCGCTAATATGAGATCACATAGCTAACTTCAGATGGCCTTTCAACTCATTTGGTAAATGTTAGTTGGCTGTTCATACACCAGACGTACGTGAGCACTGAGCAAGTGGGTTTGCATTCACCGACATCTCAGCCTCTGTCTCAGGCTTTGCCAGGTTTCCAACCCACAACTGGCTGACCCTTGGTTTAAATAAATGCTACCATTTATTTAAATGAATCCTGAAGGAAATCAGCCTCTTTCCCCAGAGAAGAAACATATTCCATTCCATCAAGATCTGTTCGCTTCGGCAGCACAAGTACCATTCTATCAAGATCACAGTTCTCCACCTCTCTGAAACTCATCATGTGTGGCAAATCATAAATCTCTTCAAAACTGTCAAAGCTGACAAGGACCAAATAAAAGCACATAGGCTGTGGACTATAGGGTTTTGAAGAGGGCAGAACATTAGCCAAATGGGAGAAAGTGGGATTTAGTCAGCCAGCGAGCATTTATTCAGGTACTCCAGGGCTGAGGTCAGAGTCTGTGGGCTGCTAATGAATTATTGGGTGGGTTTGAAAGACGACTAAACTGCAGAATGATCCTGAAATGTGGTGGAGAGGACTAAATATGAGATAAGCAATTTGTACCAATTGAAAATTTAGTTTAGAGGGTGGCGGAGGATGTGTACCTCCTGACCGAGCCTGGGGAGGCTTATGCTGGGCTTCGAATGAGTGGGGGACTGAAGGTTTGTCCACGTGTGGAGGATGAGAAGGTGCCAGTGCAGCAGATGCTGAGGGAGTCCCTGGTGCCCTTGGGCCTTGGCAGTTTATACAGGTCAGCCTCACTTCCAACTGGCAGCATCTGCCTCTTTGCATCAGGGCTTTGTCTAGTGGCCAAGGACTGCTCTACCCATGCACATAGTAGGCCAACCATCCTGGAGAAATAGCACCCTGCTCTTCGCAGCTTTCAACCAAAGACTGACGGAAATTGGTGTTTATATGCCTCAGCTCCCTCATTCCTTGTGCGAGATAACAAAGACTCACATTCTGCACTGGCTGCAGTTTCCCAGTAAAATCAATCTCCAGTTGGGTGTGGTGGCATATGCCTGTGTTCCCAGCAACTCAGGCAGGAGGATTGCGGGTTTGAGGCCAGCCCAAGCTATTTAGTGAGGCCTTAAGTAACTTAGTGAGGCCTTGTCTTAAAATAGAAAATAAAGGGGGCTTGGGATGTGGTTCAGTGGTGAGTGCCCCTGCGTTCTATCCTTGGTACAAAAAAAAAAAAAAAAACAGTCTCCAGTAGTCCACAATGGTAACTTGCTTGATTGCTTGATAACTTTCCTCCTACCAGCTTCCTTCCTTCCTTTGTCTCAGTTCCCCATTCCTCTATTCAAATAAACTATTTGCACTTGAATTTGTGCCTCAGAATCTTTTTATGAAGGGAATCTAAACTAGACACACAGGCAGTGAACAAACAATCCGAAGGTCCCTTTGGCTCATTATTTTCCATCTTGTAATCCACTGAGGCTATCAGAAAGCAGAGTAAATGGGGTCTGACAAACACTGTTTCCCCACCCAGAAAATTCAAGGGCATCTTCTCCTAGTACCAAAGAAACCCTGTGCCTTGGGGAATAGCTGTCACAGTGTCAGCTCTGGCCTCGTATTACTGAACCACACACCATCACCTCCCATTATGAAATATGAGAGCCGTCAGGAAAACGCTGAAAAACTGGTGGCAGAATCCTTGTTGTTGCCTCAAGAAATCTCCTGTGTGCCACTTCATCCCTGACCCCATCTAATATGAAAGTGCATGAAACACTTTTAAGTGCAAGTCTAATCACTAATGGAAC
The DNA here is from genome assembly GCF_964194105.1 of Spermophilus citellus. Taxonomy (NCBI): domain Eukaryota; kingdom Metazoa; phylum Chordata; class Mammalia; order Rodentia; family Sciuridae; genus Spermophilus; species Spermophilus citellus. The sequence continues at coordinate 31,719,638 of NC_138185.1, read as the reverse complement.
CCTTAGAGAACAAGTTTTAAAGATCCTGGAAGCTAATGTGCTCACACTGAACACCTCAGCACAAGTCAAGTGGACAGATTGATTTTTGGTCCTCCTCCAAGATTGGGCCAGGTGACAATCACAGAATCATGAAGACACACGGAGAAACTGTTTCCTCCTTAATGAGGTTAAAGCCCTTGCAAATTCAGCACTCAGAATAGTGCTGTTTGGGGGTATATGCATTTGGGCTTGTTGGGGAGAGCAAATGTTGCCTATGTCTATATGCTAATAAAAGTTTAAGTGGAGAGTTGGAGTGGTCATTTGTCATCATGGGTGGTTATTTAGCAACCCAATGCCCTTCCTTTGGTGATGTGGATCATGATGGAAGGCAGGATCTACTTCCTACTATACATAGGAGTCAAGCTAGATGCCCTTTCTCTGGTCCCCAGCCACTAGAAGACAGTTGTATAATCCAGACTCAGCAAATCACTTGCTCACACTAGGACTTTTCATTTGGTCTCAGGGACAGTTTCGAATTCCATAGCAACCATGGCATCTGACTCTCTGCTCAGGTGTGGGGATGTCCAACAACCACAGTGGCAGCAGGGTCAGAGTTTGAGACATTCTAACCTGATTGTCCTTGAAGCATGACTTTGGCTGTGTCCCTGCTGCCCAGCTTCCCTCAGATCCTGTTTTTAAAACCTGGTTATCATTCTTCTAGTCAATTCCATCAGCTACCCACTGCCTCTCCATTACAGAACTTGGAGTTCAATTCTCTCATGTACAACTCAGTATCCTGACAGGCACAGAAATTGATATTCCATCATGTGCAGTCTCCTCTGGAGGTCAGAGACCTGGGGTCTTGTCCAGAGAGCATCTAGATGTTGTTGGGGAGGACTTTGTCTCCTTCCCTTTAGCAGGACTAACTGCTTAATTGCTAAGGCGACTTTCCTACTCTAAAATTCTTTGATTCTACATGAAGAGTTGACCAATGAAGGATGAAGAAACTTGAAGGATGCAGAAGAGTCTGTGTCCTTAGTGGTAATGGGGGGTATACAGAAAAACATTTCATTGTGTGAAAACCATAGTTGGATTGAGTCCAAATCAAATCACTTGAGTGTCTTTAGTCACCATATGTGCATAGGTGTATAGGTCCTCCCAACAGTGAACACACCTGCTAAACATCACTCTAGTATACCAAAGGTGAGAAAATCCATGGTACAAATAATAAAGTTCACAGACAACTGTTCTGCAAATAGGCCCACTGAAGACAAAGAGAATCAGAGATGATAGGACAACGAGAGAGACTGGCACTTTTACATCACAGAAATCTAAATAGTTGTGTGGTCCTTAAAACAAAGGTGAGGAGTGGGAATGTGATTGTTAGCATGCATATATTATGGGAGACAGGGAGTCATTTATTTTTAAGCCTTCCTGTAAGCAAAGGGAAGATCACAGGATAGCAAATGCAGGAAAAACCAGTGGGAACATTATGAGTTAGGAAAACTTTTATGGTTAAGGGCAAACCAATCTATTTGGAGGGAGCTTGTAAAAGAGCTTTTGAAGGAGTGGGGGACATCTGTAGTTTGAAAGATGCATAAGAGGTATTTCAACCAAATGCAATGGCAAATCCTTACGTGGCTCCTGATGCAAACACCATCAGCTCTAAATAGGCATTTTTGAGAAAATTGGGGAAACTTGACCATGGACTAAATATTAGATGATGTTAAGAAATTATTGATGATTTCCTTGGGAGAAGTCACGTATTTTTGTTATTTTAAAAGTCCTTATCCATTAGAGATACAGAATCAATTTACAGGTGCAATAAAAGAACGCCCAAGGTTCGCATTAGAATACTCTAGAGCAGTACTATTCCAAGTGTGGTCCATGGGTTGGTGCCAGTTTGCAAACTGTGTTCTCTTGAACTGTAATAAGTATAGAACTCACAATAAGTATTTAGACATGGTTGTAACACATGGACATTGCCATGGCATCCAAGCCGTGATTGGTGGACTCATCTCTTGACCAGGATGGAAGCTAGTTTAGGTGCTAAGTTGTGTGTGGCATGGGCCTGAGATGTGTGCTGGTATGGGTCCATGGCAAACTGAAAATCAACTGAAAACATCTCTTGCCATCGATAGCCTTAGAAACAATGCTTTGGCATATACACAAAAAGGGTGGGAGACTGAAGAAAGACAGGAGCAGAAAGTTGATGACTGTGCAGAGGTGCATAGGTCCACATGTTGGGTGATAAGCATGTGGGGCTCAACATTCTTCCCTCTACTTTTGTGAGTATTTGAAAATCTAGATCATTTGGTAGATTAAAAAGTAAAAAAAACAACAACAACAACAACAACAACAACAAAAAACAGCCTGTCAATGAAGTTATTTTAAGTAGGTTTGTCTTAAACGTATCATATGTTTAAGCATATATAAAGTTACATTTAGATATTTATATCTAAACATAAAGTACATATATGTGTGTTTCAAATAAAATAACAGAAATGACATGCAGAACCTACCGTTCACATAAAGATGACATGTAATTATTTAAGCAAACTTTGTTTTCCAGACAAGTTTTAGGTAAACAAAAAGTAATTTGCTGGATCATGAGCTTGGCAAGGTTTTATTATATAATAAACTCTGATTACATAACAAACTCCTCCAGGGGATGGATTCTGTATGATACCACTTCTATGTCTCCATAGCACTCAGCCCAGGCTATCGCAAAGTAAATGGTGCTTAATAAATGCCGGTTGATAGGCTGAACTCAGGAAATGAATTGTTAGGAACAGCAGTTTAATTCTTCATGCAGTAACTCTATGCTGCTCAATCAATTTGAAAATCAGTCTCCTGAATCCACCCTCTTGGAGATTTGTCCAGAGTGTTTGAGCTTGATGGGGATTTGGAGCTGGGTTGGTGTTCTCATTCTGCAGATGCAGAAATGAGGTTCAGAGGCATTATATGAGCCTCCCTGGACACACCGCTTGTTAATGATGATGTTGCTGCCTCTCACGCCTACAGTTGGACTCTTCCTTCTGCAGAAATCTCTCTCAGAGGGTACAAACCTACCTCCTACTCTGGCACTTGTTCTTGGTTTTAAAATTGTATGATTTTAGAAAGAAAGAAGTTGTCAAACTGGCTCTACCAGGAGGCTGCACAGGAGACATGATTAAAGAGCAAATTCAAGTCAAGATCAATATTTACCCAGCACTGGTCCATGCCTGGCCTTGTAGGGGAAGCTGTCCGATCTTCAGGAACTTTCTATCTATTTAGGGAAGGAAAGCGTACACATGTGAATAGCTAGTGATCCTGCTACTAAAAATGCAAATGAATACTGGTGAGAGCCCTGGGGATTAAAGAATGGAATGTTCTGGAAGGTCGGGTCCCAGAAATGTGGAAAGGACAGATCACCTGGGTTACAGCCATGTATATCTGGGTTGTGCCTTGTGCTGTTGGCATTAAGGAGCTTTGGAGGTTTCTGTGGGACACTGGATGGGGTCCCCTCAGTGATCTGGGAAGGTCAATGTAGTAGCAACGGTGTGTAGGAGAAGCTGGAATAGGAAGAGCTGGAGGCAGGGAGAAAATTAGGGAGATGAAAACCGGAAGCAGGTGATGACAGTTGGAAGGGAAAGAAAAGACAAACACAAGAGGTTTATCTTCTTAAGATGTGAAAAATCACACCATTACATGCCAGGTGACAAACAAATCTGAACTGATCTGCACCTCCTAGATTAGGTACTACTGACATTCCTGTTTTACAGATGAGTAAACTGAGGCACAATAAGAGGACACACATCAATAAATGGCAGAGCCAAAATTCACACCCAGGCAGTCTGGCTCCCGTGTCTCTGCTCTAAACCACCACTCTGTGCTACTGATGGTGAGATATTTAGAAGGCAGTCATAATGAATCTACACTTGGTCCAGCCTGAGTGACATAGGAAATATTAATGTCTGTGATGAATTAGAGACATCTGATGAGAATATCAGCCTGTGGGAAAGCGGATACACTTGGTTTTTTATATACATTTTATTTAAGGTGGCATGGACACATCTGAGTAGAATGTCTCATTGGAAGTTAGAGCCATCAGACAGAAGCTTGTTCAAGACCAGAAAATTGGCAGAGAGATGATAATTGAAATTTTGCGAGAGGATCAGTTTAAAAAGAATGGCATGTGTGAAGTTGAACTCTATGGAATTGCAGGAATGTGGCTATTTGGACCAATGACAATGATGATTCCATATGGATCAACCAGGACTCAAGATTGTGCCTTGGGAAAAGAGGACAGGTTCAAGTCAGGAGAGAGAGGAAATGCTTGGGGACTGGGGAGCCTATGAAAAAGCATGTGTTCACATTATTTTACACTTTTATTTTAAAATTGCATTTTTGTTTATTTTTGAATAAGCAAGATGGCTATATGGTTGATAATTCAAAAAGGAATTTTATCCATTAGCATTACAAGGTACAGAAAACAGAACCCACTCCAGCTAGTTTAAGCAGAATGGGATTTGCTACAAATGAATCAAAATCAAGCAAGGCCTGGGGGAATAAGCTATAAACGGGGGTTCTAGACCAATCCCTCTCCTCATACCATAGAACTAGAGAGAACTAGGGAGCTATGGCTGTCCCACTCCTGTGCCAGGCTTCTCAACCATGGTCAGCAAATCTCTCCCCTTACCCTCAGCAAGCTCAGAGTCAACTGCAGCTGCCTCAGTCAAGAAGATATTGCCACCATTTTTTTAAATTTTCTAATTTTTTAGTTGTAGTTGGACACAGTACCTTTATTTTACTTATTTATTTTTATGTGGTGCTGAGGATCGAACCCAGAGCCTTGCACATGCTAGGTGAGCGCTCTACCACTGAGCCACAACCCCAGCCCCTTGCCACCCCTTTTAACCTCAGAAATCTGCTGTCTCCATTTCCTCCACTCCCAACAAAATGGATGTTCCATGCTCTGCCTGTTTCTTCAGAAGTCATTTTGAGTCTCATACTTATGTCTGGCTGGTGGAACCCAAGTCACATGCCTGTAGCACAATAGAAAGAGCAGCTGGGAAAGGTGTATTCTCAAGGCTAGGCGATCTCTAAATATAGAGAGGTATTCAAAGATATTTGGGCATATGCAAATGATAGCTGTCCAGGAAGAAATACAGTTGAAAAATCCTTTTCACCCTGGTGGAAGGTCATTTCAAAAATGGCACCCAATAAATCATGCCCCTTTATGTTCTTGCCCTTATGTAGTCCTTTCCCACAATGACCCTGATCATTATCACGTGACTTGCTTTGGCCAATGGTGCATCAGCAATGTGATGCAAGCAGAGAGTTGAAAAATGCTTTGTGCAGTGGGGCTGGGGTCTGAATGCTCTAAGACGATCTTGGGATGTCTAGCGATTGGGGCTGACGGTTGACTGGAACTCTACCTCCAGGTAATACCCCAGTCAACAGCCAGCCCCAACTGTCAGACACTCCAGGTTATCTTAGAGCATTCAGCATCAGTTGATCAGCCAGGTGTCTGAAGCGACATGAGTAGCCTCCAGCTAACTGCTCAACTAAGTCTGGCACAAGTTGATACTTTCAAAAATAGTAACTAAGGGATGGGGTATAGTTCAGTTGGTAGAGTGCTTGTCTTTCATGCACAAGGCCCTGGTTCAATCCCCAGCACCACACACACACACACACACACACACACACACACACACATAAAATTAATAACTAAACTTTTAATTTTGAGGTATTAGATTTATGTGCAGTTATAAGAAATAGTAGAAATCCTGTATATCATTTACCAGTTTCCATCAATACCAGTACAAAAAAACTATAGTACAATACCACAATCAGGATATTATCATTGAGACAGACAGATTTTGCTCAGATCTCTCCATTTGACTTGTACTCATTTCTTTAGTTTTTTTTAAGTTTTTTTTTTTAAAGAGAGAGGGAGAGAGAGAGAGAGAGAGAGAGAGAGAGAGAGAGAGAGAGAGAAAGAGAGAGAGAGAGAATTTTTTTTAATATTTTATTTTTTAGTTATCGGCAGACACAACATCTTTGTTTGTATATGGTGCTGAGGATCGAACCTGGGCCGCAGGCATACCAGGCGAGCGCGCTACCTCTGAGCCACATCCCCAGCCCTTGTACTCATTTCTATATATTTAGTTCTGTATTTTTTCTTTAGCTTTTGTTTTGTTTTTGTGGTACTAGGGATTGAACCCAGGGGTGCTCTACCACTGAGCTACATCCCTATCCTTTTTTATTATTTTATTCTGAGATAGCTTTTCCCTAAATTGCTGAGGCTGGACTCAAACTTGAATGAACTCCCAGTTTTCCTGCCTCAGCCTCCAGGGTTGCTGGGATTACAGGCATGCACCACTGTGCCCAGCATTTCTATGCAGTTTTGTCACATGTGTAGGTTCTTATATCCATTACCACACCAAAAAGTGATATTGGTGATTTATAAAGTTTATTTATTCAATTCTTTTAATACTTTTGAAGAATCAGGGTTTTTTTTTTGTTTCATTGATTGTCTACATTATTGTTTCCAGTTTCATTGATTTTTGCTTTTAATTGTATTACTTCCTATTTTCTGCTTACTTTGGATTTATTGTGTTCTTCATTTTCTAATTTCTTTTATGTATGTATGTATGTATTTTATGGTACTGGGGAATGAATCCAGAGATGCTCCACCATTGACTTTCATCCACAGCCCTTCTTGATTTTTTATTTTGAGACAGGATCTTACTAAGTTGCTGAGGCTGGCCTCACACTGGCGATCCTCCTGCCTCAGCCTCTCGAGTCGCTGGGATTACAGGCGTGCACCACTGTGCCCAGCTTTTTCTAATTTCCTGAAGTAGGAACTTAGGTTTTGGATTTGTTTCCGGGTATCTGAAATAAGCATTTACTGTCATGCATTTCCCACTCAATCCTGTCAGCAGTACTTGAAATTTTGTGCTTGACTTGTAGGTTTCGATGTTGTTGCTTATTTTATTAACAAAGGTTCTATATGATTTTCAAATATTTGAAGATATTCCTGATATTCTGTTATTGATTTTCAGTTTGATTCCCTTACTTCTTTAAAAAATCTTGTTGGGATTTGAGGATTTGGCTCATGAAGGCCTTATTTTAAGGGAGATGGTGACTACTCACTGTCATGGATGAGAGGGGCTTCAACTGAGGAGCAGTGGCAGCAGAGGCTGGGGTAGAAAAGGACAAGAAACTACTAAGCATGGAACAAATGGGGCCACCTCACAATTTCACTGCACCCTACTACAAAGGATTTTCAGGCACATTTTGCTTATATACATGTTACACAGTCATTAACATATGAAAGCCCCATGAAGACTGAGACTTAGCAATTAACTTCATAACTATAATTTACAGATAAGGAAACTCAGGCTCAGAGAGGCTGAGTGACTTGCCTGAGGATGCACAGTGACAGAGATGGATCTCTAACCTATGTTGTCTTTGCCTCCAAATTCCAGTGCCTTGTTGTGTCATAGCTATTTCCTGGTTACAGAAGATGGGAACAAAAGGAAGAAGAAACGCTGGAGAGAAGCAAATTTGATTAAATAAAGAGTGTTTTTGAAGGACAGGTGTGTGTGTGCAATTATTATTATTTTTTTAAATAAGAGAGATCTGTAAATACATGATAGGAAAGGGATATGACAAAGGGGAAGGATTAGGCTACAAAAGGGTGGAGTTAGAATGTCACAAATCAGATGCATTATTCCATCCTTACTGCCAAGGATTCTAACCAGAGGATCCAACAATTGCACACCAAATGTTTCCCACACCATCTAGTGAGGCAATGTGGCAAGCATGAATCAGAATCTTAGGGGAACTTGGAAAGGCAACCAGGAAACTTTCAAAGTTTATATATACACAAACTACATTCTCATGAAATAATACAGGGCACTTAAGGCATCGGACAGTAAGCTGCAAATCCTGAAGGAAGCAGAAGAGAAAATAACAGAGGTCAGGGATGCTAAATCTAGTCTTCCGTGAATGTACTACCCACTGGGACAGTGGCTGGAAAGGGTTCAGTTGGGGGATTTGGAGAATTCTTGGATCCGTTGCTGGTAGCACCACTATCTCTGATGCACAGCTCTCAGGGATTAAGAAAAAAAATGAAAAGCAATGAAAGAATAAAGCCAGTAGGTTTCAGACAATCAAAAAGGCCTGCTCTGGTCCCAGGCATAGTTGCCAAGAGAATCATTTATGCTGGAGGGATTGTCATTCGGATTGCCTTAATATATTCTTTTCTCTGAATGTGAACTTGCTCTTGTGAGGACTGAATTCTCAGATACGCAGGGAAGACGATTAGCCAAGCACTGTGAAATGACCTGAGTATGAACAGGAATGGGGAGAGGAAAATGAACATACAAATAGATGGAGTCCAAATGCAGAAGAAAAAAAAAAGCAACAACAAAAAAAGCTAATCTGTCATTTAGTTGGATGCACACAGACCAATGCACATATGAAATTCATCATATCTGCTTCATTTTTCTTCTGTTGAAGGATGTTAAAGTAAATTGCATTAAGGCATTTCACCTTTAAATCTTTCAGTAGATATCTCTAAAGATAAGGATATATTCCTACATTTTGTTTAATAAATGGTTGAGCATCAGCATTTGCTGGACTGGGTTTGCTAAGGCATGGGTGAACATAACAGAGCTCATGTTCCTTCAATGGAGTGGGGGATACAAGGTTTTGGTATAATTAAGTTACAAAGGTGATGCTCATGATGCTGTGGGAGTGTGTAAAAGGGAGACCCCTCCCAGGGGGTCTGGAAAGACCTCTCAGGAAGGAACCCTCCAGGCAGAAGGAACTACATGTGGTATGGCCCTGAGGGGTGAGGAGGGGCAGCATCTTGGATCAGAGAATTAAGTATGGATTCTGAGGCCATCTCTACTACCTATTAGCTCTCCATGTTTCAATTTCCCCACCTCTAAGTGGGCATGTTAACAATGGTGTTTGAAATGATGGCTGACACTTGGCATGCACTCAACCATCCTATCCTAAGTCATGTTGGTTAAGGAAGTGGCCTATGGGCAGAGGATGCCAGTAGCTAAGGGCATCAAAAAACATGGAAGGGATTATGTGACAAGTCAGGTTCTACATTTTTAATTTTTCAGGGGTTTACCTAATTACAAAGGTGATGTCTACTTTCACATTAGAGTACCCACATGTCCACATCTTTGTCAACACTGGATAGGACTGAAGTTTTCAATGTTTGGCCAACCATATGAATTTTAAAACTCTATTTCTTGATGACAGATTGAGTGGCTTTCATAGTTATCAACAGTTTGCCTTTCTTCTTCTATAAAATGCCTGTTCCTTCTCTTAGTTCATTTTTCAATTTGTCCGCTATTTTAATATTTATTTACAGAAGCTCTTCATATGTAATATTGAACTTCTGTTTGTTAATGCCTGTAGCAAAATTTTGTCTCCCAGTCTGGCTCTATCTTTCAGCATTGCTCTTCCTTAAAACAAACAAACAAACAAATAAACCAAAAAACAAAAACAATCAAAAACCCTTTTTTTTTGGTTTGTTTTTACTTTAAGACTTCGTAAATAGAAGACTAAAAAGCAAACACACCTCTACATACTCATCATCTGGACTCAGTACCTTGTGGATATTTTTTTTATATGTGCATCATCTTGTTTCTATTGAACTATTTTATTTTTAACTACTTTATTTATTTGGCATTGGGCAATGAACCCAGGGACTTTTTGCCACTGAGCTACATCCCCAGCCCTTTTTACTTTTTGTTTTGAGAAAATGCCTTTAGTTGCCCAGGCTGGCCTCAAACTTGTGATCCTCCTGCCTTAGCCTCTTGAGTTGCTAGGATCACAAGCATGTGCCACTGCACTGGTAGACTAAAGTATTTTAAGGGAAATTACAGATATTAAGATATTTTATCCTAAATACATCATAAGTATATTTTCTCACAAAACATAATGCCATTATCACAGATTTATAACTTTGAGTCCAAGTTTTTTCATTTTTTTTAATAGTCAAAACTGTCAGTCTTTTCCTCTATTGTTTTGCAGGGCCATCTGTTTTAGGAAGAACTTCTTCATGCAGAAATCATAGAAGTGTTATTCATAGTATCATCTGTAACTTTTATACTATTATTTCTTATACCAAGATCCTTAATCTATCTGCAATTTATTTTGGTATATCATTTGAGATGGATATCTCATCATTTATTGGATACTTAAGTAAGTCATTCTTTATGAGCATTTGAAATGTTATCCTTAACAAATTCTAAATTTCCACAAATATGGCAACTTATCTTCTTCTCTCGCTTAAACTCTTCTAATAATTTCCCATTGCCCTTAGAATAAAATTCAAATTCTCTACCCTGACCTACAGGGCCACTGTCTATGATTCTGAAATTCATCTTGTCCTCTGCAGATTGTGGGACTTCTGTCTAGATGCTTCCAGTTCATTCCAGGGTGTTTCACATTAACTCTACACATGCTGTTCCCTCTGCCTGGATTCCCCAGTCACTTGCTGAGGCTCCTGAGATTCCTGCAGCTCTCACCTTGACTGCCCCTTCTTCAGGTTTCCTCATACCACTCAGTCCAGAGTGCCCACTCCAGCCACCACCACATCATTCTTTATTCTCCCAGAGCACTTCTCACTCTTCAAAATCACCTTGCCTTTGTCTCTAAGTGCCATGAGAGCAGGAAACCTTCTGGGACTGCCTCACTACTATAGTTGCTCAGTCGCAGCTGTGGAATGCATGAGTTGTTAGGGCAAAAAAGATGTGGTTTTATAATTCTGATAGAGGATGCTAAATTGCCCTGAGAAAGGCTAGCCCAATTGGCCTTCCCATTGCTGCTAACCAGAGCACCTGTTTCCCTGAAAATTCTCATGCACTAGATATCTTTCAACTTTTAATTTTTTCCTATTTTTCCAAATATATTCAATTTATTTATTCTTAAATTTATGTATTAATTTTTACCAGTATTAGGGATTGAATCCAGGGGCTCATTACCACTGAGCTACCTCCTCAGTCTTTTTCTTTCTTTCTTTCTTTTTTTTTTTTTTTTTTTTTTTTTTGATGCAAGGTCTTGCTAAGTGCTGAGGGTCTTTCTAAATTGTTGAGCCTGGTCTGAACTTGCAATCTTCCTGCCTCAGCTTCCCCAGTTGCTGGATTATAGGTGTGATTACAGGCATGTACCATCACTCCTGGCTCTTTTCAACTTTTAGTTATTCTCTAAAATATTAAAATTGAGACACAAAACAAAGTGTGTCATTGTTTTCTACATTTCAGTTTTTTACAGTTAAGTGTAATTAGACATGATTTCATATTTATTAAACGTGTGTGTGTGTGTATACATATACACACAGATCATCCCCAACTTACGATGGTTTGACTTAACAATTTTCTAAATTTTTGATGGTGCAAAAGTGAAATGGTATTTAATTCACATTCCATACACATTCATTGGAAACCAAACTTCAATTTTGGAATTTCTGTCTTTTGCAGGACCAACAACATATGATACTCCCTTGAAATGCTGGACAGAGGTAGTTAGTCGCAGCTCCCAACCAACCAAGTGGTCATAAGGGAAAACAATCAGTACTCAACAGTATACTGTGTTGTTAAGTAGGTTAGGTATGATAAATGCATTTCTGACTTCCAGTATTTTCAGCTTAACAATGGATTTATCAGGGCATATTACAAATTAATGGACCTATCAGGCCATATTAAGATCCACTGTAGGGGCTGGGGATGTGGCTCAAGCGGTAGTGCACTCACCTGGCATGCTCGGGGACCGTGGGTTCCATCCTCAGCACCACATACAAATAAAATAAAGATGTTGTGTCTACCGAAAACTAAAAAATAAATATTAAAAAATTCTCTTTCTCTAAAAAAAAAAAAAAAAAAAAAAAAAAAAGATCCACTGTAGGACTGGGGATATAGCTCAGTTGGTACAGTGCTTGCCTCACATGTACAAGGCCCTGGGTTCAATCCCCAGCACCCCCATTTCCACAGCCCCCTCCCCACCACACACAAAAGATCCAGTGTAAATTGAGGAGCATCTCTATAGTTTCTTCTAACTGTTCATATCCTTTGCCATTTTCTTCTTCTTTTTCTAATGCTTTTTAAGAATTCTTTTTGTTGAAGAAAAAGTCTGTTATATGCATTTCAAGTGTTTTTCCTAGTTTTGCTCTTGTTATGGCTTTAAGCATTTTTTTTTTTTTTGCCTGTAGAATTTTATGTTTTTAGGCAGTCAACTTTAGCAAATCTTTCCTGTACAATTTTTAGGCTTTTCCATTCTTAGAAAGATCTTCCCTATGCCAAGATATCCAGATCTCTCCCTACATATATATGTTTTAATCTAGGATTTTTATGATTTTTTTTTTAACTTTGAAATCTTTAACCCATCCAGCATTCATTTTGATATGGGAAGCAAGATGGAGAATCCAGTCTTTTTTTACTCTCCCTTCCCCAAAGTGGGAAACCAATTTCTCTAAGATGATTTGCTAAAAACACTATCTTTTCCTTATAGATTTGAAATGCTCCCCTCATGTTATTAATTTTTGGATTAATTCAGTTTGTTTTAAAAAATTTAAAAACATATTACCCTTCATAGTATCTACAAAAGCATGGATTAGATGTAGTAAGATGCAGCAGTTGTATTTTTTAACATATGGAACTGAACAAATTAACAATTAAATAAACAGCGTCTGTGTGGCACCAAAAGTGACTTCGTGTGCTAACAGCAGTTTGAGGAAATTGGTCAGAGCACTGCTATCAGTTCTCCAAATGAAAACCTCCACTTGGAAGCAGGCCATGGAGCCTGGCTGGTAATCTGATCTGTTGCCTGAGTAGAATGCTGGTTGCCCAGTAGGGCTGACTTTGTGAAAATCACCCAGAGGTTCAGTGATATATGTATTTTTCCAAATGATAATTTCCAAATAATTATCATCTAATGAAATGTTTTCCAAGCTTTAAAAAGCTTTAAAAGTACCGCTGTACTGTTTTGTGCTAATTACTGGTAATACAACCTGTTGCATATGCTCTTAAATACAAAGACAGACTTGGGGGTCCGGTACCTCAGTGCAAGCTTGCAGGCTTAGCAGGGAGAGACTCCAGCTGAGTTCCATCCCCAGCACTGATTACACAGTCAGACTAACAAAAGGAATGATGCTACACAAACTTAAACACCAGTAGAAGTTTTCTTCTTTAGAGATCTGATGTTTCTGCAAGCAGATTCATCCTCACAAAGGTCCTGGTAGGTCTGAAAAGGGCCATAGATGATATCATAGGCCAGGCACAATGTTCGTGGTATGAAAAGATGTCAGTGAATTTATGTGCAAGACGGAATTAGACAATAATGCCAAAGGCCAGAGCCTCAATATTCTTATCTGTTAGTCTTTATTAAAGGTTTACAGAGATAAATGGAAAATTCTATCCTAACCTCCTGGAGATCAAATTAAGGAGCATGATTGCAGGTAATCAAATATCTTACACTGACCTGTCACAAATAATTAGAAGCAAGCAAACATGTCCCATGATGTTTTACCCTAAGGTGATTCTGGCTTTTAGACTTCCACATTCTCTGCTTTTAGAGTCCACCTCTTGCTGGGCACCCTCAGCACTGATAGTCATAAAGATCACACACTTTTAATACTAAAATCTCCCTGTAAAATAGAAGCTGCTGATTCTTAACATGGAGATTCAATTAGTTTTTATTTTTTTGTCCTTTAAAACAGTATAAAATAACCCAGTTTCCTTCTGTTGGTAGCCATGGAGACTAATTGCAAATATTTCAGTGGCTGAATAATTCTAAAAATGACAACAATCTTCAAGGGCATCTATTAATATGCTTCACATTAAAAAACAATAAAGCTAGCAATCTTAAAATTCCACTGCCAGGTTTTCAATAAGTCCCACTGGTTTCACAATTATTTGGGAGCCCATTGATTAGGAGAAAGAGGTAGATGATGCTTGTCAAAGGAAAAGCTCCAGTCTTACTTTCTTGAGTTCCTCTCAAAGGCCTGTTCGTTTCCAATTTTCTACAACATAGGTGTGCTTCCACTGGTGTCTCTGCCCTTCAACTTGGAAGTTTCTTACCTCTGATCTTCCCTGAACTGGAAGCCTCTGAGTATGTATGTCATTGCTAACCTTTAAAAGTCTCCTCTCTCCATCCAAGAGTCCCCAAGAGACCTTCCTGAGATGGTGCATTCACTTTTTTTTTTTTGGTGCTATTTACTTTAATGATATTAATCAGAACAAACTTAAATACTAATACAGCAATAGTCATAAGAACTATTCTTCTACAAATTCTACTTTGAATCTTATAACAATTATTGTTCATCATATTATTGCAAACCAATTGAAAAATATTGCCATGAGATGACATAAAAATGAAGAAGGAAGAGACTATTAATGACTAACCTAATTACACAAGGAAGGAAATCAAAGCTCTTCATCAGTTAGTTACCACTCTTATTAGCTGATTAGTGCATGCATGTATAAAACTGTCAGGTAAGCAAATTGTAATGTGCAAAACTAAGACATTTAGCTATTAAAACTTTCTGTGCTCATCTCTTATGTACAGCTTACATGATGTTTCACAAAAATCAAAATAATAATAAATGTTGGCACTTTCTACCGCAACTTTACAAAAATTTACTTGAAAATACCCTTATACTCAGAATTTAAGAGGCACAGTTTTATACTGCAAATATAGTTGTAATAATAAGTAATTCTTAGGTTTTTTTTGTTGGTTGTTCAAAACATTACATAGTTTTGATATATCATATTTCACACTTTGATTCAAGTGGGTTATGAACTCCCATTTTTACCCCGTATACAGATTGCAGAGTCACATCAGTTACACTTCCACTGATTTACATATTGACATACTCATGTCTGTTGTATTCTGCTGCCTTTCCTATCCTCTACTATCCCCCCTCCCCTCCCCTCCCCTCTTCTCTCTCTACCCCCTCTACTGTAATTCATTTCTCCCCCTTGTATTATTTTTCCCTTTCCCCTCACTTCCTCTTGTATGTAATTTTGTATAACCCTGAGGGTCTCCTTCCATTTCCAAGCAATTTCCCTTCTCTCTCCCTTTCCCTCCCACCTCTCATCCCTGTTTAATGTTAGTCATCTTCTCATGCTCTTCTTCCCTACTCTGTTCTTAGTTACTCTCCTTATATCAAAGAAGACATTTGGCATTTGTTTTTTAGGGATTGGCTAGCTTCACTTAGCATAATCTGCTCTAATGCCATCCATTTCCCTCCAAATTCTATAATTTTGTCATTTTTTAATGCAGAGTAATACTCCATTGTGTATAAATGCCACATTTTTTTTTATCCATTCGTCTATTGAAGGGCATCTAGGTTGCTTCCACAGTCTTGCTATTGTGAATTGTGCTGCTATGAACATCGATGTAGCAGTGTCCCTGTAGCATGCTGTTTTTAGGTCTTTAGGGAATAGACCCATAAGGGGAATAGCTGGGTCAAATGGTGGTTCCATTCCCAGCTTTCCAAGAAGTCTCCAAACTGCTTTCCAAATTGGCTGCACCAATTTGCAGTCCCACCAACAATGTACAAGTGTACCCTTTTCCCCACATCCTCGCCAGCACTTGTTGTTGTTTGACTTCCTAATGGCTGCCAATCTTACTGGAGTGAGATGGTATCTTAGGGTGGTTTTGATTTGCATTTCTCTGACTGCTAGAGATGGTGAGCATTTTTTCATGTACTTATTGATTGATTGTATGTCCTCCTCTGAGAAGAGTCTGTTTAGGTCCTTGGCCCATTTGTTGATTGGGTTATTGTTATCTTATTGTCTAATTTTTTGAGTTCTTTATATACTCTGGATATTAGGGCTCTATCTGAAGTGTGAGGAGCAAAGATTTGTTCCCAAGATGTAGGCTCCCTATTTACCTCTCTTATTGTTTCTTTTGCTGAGAAAAAAACTTTTTAGTTTGAGCAAGTCCCATTTGTTGATTCTAGATATTAACTCTTGTGCTATGGGTGTCCTATTGAGGAATTTGGAGCCCGACCCCACAGTATGTAGGTCGTAGCCAACTTTTTCTTCTATCAGATGCCTTGTCTCTGATTTGATATCAAGCTCTTTGATCCATTTTGAGTTTTGTGCATGGCGAGAGAAAGGGATTCAGTTTCATTTTGTTGCATAGTGCATTCACTTTTAATGTACACTTTTAGGCTGTCCTATTTGCATAATCTGCTTTCTGGAAAGCTTTTTGGAGCCTTATGCCAATTAAATTTCACCTCAAGTTTCTCAAAATCTAATTGTAGCAGGTTGCCAGCTTTTGTTGCTTCCCAAAACAAATGATATAAACCTTTCTGTTAAGGTAATTTGCTTGAAGAACTGTCAAGGCAGGGATTAGTATGAGGCTTCCAATTATACTTCCAGAGAGCTCTGTGCCAGGTGATGTAATTCTACCAATGGAGTCTGAAACCAGCCTCCAGGACACGACCTGCAGAGCAGAGCATCTGCTAGTGCAAGCCTGCAAGGGCTATTTAAAGAGCTCCAGGCCTGGAGGACAGGGGCAGGGTGTCAATGAAACCCCGTTCTGGGCAAGTGTTTGTAATGGAGCTCAAGGTGTTGGAGTGGAGGCAAGGACAGGAAAGGGTGAGGGCAGGGGACTGTTCAGAGGATGACAGAGGATGCTGGTGGCAGACAGGCAGAAGAAAAAATAACAAGAGGAAGGATGACCCTCCACCTGGGCAAAGGATTCCTGTTCTCTTCAAGCACAAACTGACAAGCCCACATGGTGTCAGGCTAGAAGATCATAACTGCACTTATACATATTTTGGTGGGTGTTTATTTCTTCTCACCTTTCGCATTGCAATAGGATGGAGAAAAAAAATTTTTTTTTAAATTTGTGAATTTTAGTTGTTATCTTAGATGGTCCAAATTTTCCTTCCACATTCCTCATTATAAAATGGAAATTCTGGATCTTGGAGAAGAGTCAAGGCTAGTGTGGCATACTTTTTAGAACCATATTTAAAGGCTGGGCAGGGTGGCATATGCCAGTAATCACAGCAACTCAGGAGGCAGAGGCAGGAGGATTACAAGTTCAAAGCCAGCCTCAGTAACTTATAGAGGTCCCAAGCAACTTAGTGAGACCCTATCTCTAAATAAGACATAAAAAGGGCTGAGGATGTGGCCCAGTGGTTAAGCACCCTTAGGTTCAATCCCTGATACCAAACACAGACAACCAAAAAACACCAAATTTAAATCCCTATATTATTTCAGGACTTATGATCTCAAGCATGTGGTCTCCATCTTACAACTTGGTTTAATTCTTATACTTGATTCAGTATAGAGCTTTGTCCCTTCACGAAACTTACCCCACTAAAGCCTGTTCTCTTAGGTTGGACTCTCCCAGGGGTAGACCGTGAGCCAGGGATTCTGATATAAGAGGTGTATTAAGGAAAGGCTCTCAGAGACACCTGTAGGTAGATGGCAGGAAGAAGATGGGGAAAGGGTAAAGCAGAGCAAGGCTGTGATGTCCTGCAGAGTCTCAGTCTTGGCCTGATCCTAGGAAGAGAGAACTCTGGAGCATAGATTGAGGCAAGGAAGCCAGGCTTCTGACTCCTAACCCTGCCAGTCAGCCTTGGCCAGGGTGAATGGGAGGTGGCATGGGAGGTAGGTTTCTTCACAGGGGCTGACTGACTTCAGGACAGATTGCAGGTGCCAGTGTGTGACTGCAAAGCATTTAGCTGCGGACTGGGCACACACAGCTGTCAAGAGACCCCAAAGGACCCAGGGGTGGGGTGGTGTTGGGGGCGGGGGGGGGGCAGGGGGAGGTACCAACAGCACTGCCACAGTGCTGTACCTACGCTGCTGCCTGTTCTCACTGGCAGCACCAGTTATGGATCTTTTATCACATTCTGCTGCAACAGGAAATGAATAATATCTTTTGAAAGTCCTGGAATGGGCTTTTCACTATCTAGAGAAGCACTCGCTTCCCCCAGTGGGTAGAAGTGTGCGTCCCTGGAATGCTTCTGTAAGACTGAGCAGCCATCCCGGTTGAAGATGACCCGGGCCATCTGGAAACAGCGGAGGGCATACTTTTGGCTCTCCTGGCCCCCCAGTTCAGTGATTTTCTGAGACAGGCAATGGCCGACAGATGCAGAGAGTGGATTCCCAGAGACTGGCTGCAGATGGCCAAACACTTCATAGAATCTATCCAGGGATTTCCGAAGTTCATCCTCCTCCTCTGTGGTCTCTGATTGGCCTTTCATAGAAATGTCAAACCAGATGTTCTCAGAAGTCCAGGAGTCTTTTTGTTCAGTATTTGGATTACTGCTGTCTGCAAGACAAAATACATTCCAATAATCAAGCATACAATTAAAAATATTGGAAAGCAAGCCAAGAGCAGATGATGTCTTTTTTCAGTTCAACACACAACTGCTCCTAGGGAACTAGCAATGGCAGAATCAGCTGATTTCAGAATCTGTTCTCACCAGACTCAGCCCTTGCCACCTACTTGCTCATCATAACAGCACCTTACTTGCATGTATCAGGGTCTTAACCTGGGGTTGCTGCATGGCAACGCAGGTGGTTGTGAATCTGGATGGGAAAAAAATCGTTTTTATTTTTATTAACCACTACCTGAAGTTAAGCATCGCCTTCCATGATGAATGTAGGCAACAAACCACAATATTAACAGCAATCTTTATGGCTCTGTCACCAAGAGATCACAGCTATTTTCATATCACACTGTAATGTGTAAAAGATGCTTTGAAATATTTATGCCTATCATTATGCTACAGACTGTTTGTGTTCCCACCAAATTCATGTGTTGAAGCCCCAACCCCTCATGGGATTGTATTCAGAAAGGACTTTTAGGAGGTACTTAAGATTCAATGAAATCCTTAACGATGGGGTTCTAATTCAATGGTATTGGTGGACTTATAAGAAGAGGAAGAGGTGGAGGAAGAGAGAAGAACAAAGAGACCAGGGAAAGACCATATGAGCACACAGTGAGAAAGTGGCCTTATGCAAGCCAGGAGAAGAGTGCTTGCCAGAAACCAACCATGCTGGCATCCTGATCTTAGACTTCCAGCCTCTGGTACTATTAGTTATGGTATTTTTCTATGTCAATCTAAGAAGATCAAGACACACTACTTTGAAATTATCATTTTACATTCATGAATGGATGAATGGATAAAGAAAATGTGTATGTATACATAATGGAGTTTTATTTAACCATAAAGAAAAATGAAATTATGTCATTTGCAGGAAAATGGATGGAACTAGAAACCATTATATAGCGAAATAAGCCAAACTCAGAAGATCAAGGGTCATATGTTTTCTCTCATATGCGGAAGCTAGAGAGAAAAAAGGAAAAGAAAGTATGTGGGGGAATGGCAGAGTGGATTTCATAGAAAGGGATCAGGGAAAGGGAGGAGGGAAGGGAAAAGGAAAATACTGGGAAATGATATTGGCCAAATTATATTCTTATATCGTGTGCATGTATAAATGTGTAGCAACCAATGTCACCACTATGTACAACTGTAATACACCAGTTTAAAAAAATGGAAGTATTAAAGCATTTTTAGAAAGAAAAAAAGAAGAAAGAAATTATCACAGTTATTATACCTGATACTAGATTTTATGGTTTATGCATTAATTAAAAAGCATACATTCATTACAATAGCATATATTTGTTTTAAAAATACTCCAGTGTTTTTTTCTTAGTAATCCTATATTCAGTATTTTACTTTATGTATTTAAAAATATTATTCTGTGAAAGGGTTAATAGGCTTCAGCAGACACTAAAGGGACCCATGGCACAAACACTGTGAAGCCACCTGATTAAACAGTTCTTAGCATTTACACAAATTCAGACATTTTCTTTCTTGATGTCCTATAATAATTCTACAAACTATTTCTAAATTAAAATCACCACCTTCATGTGTTTTCAAAGGCAGAGTAAAAAATAAACTGAGTCATTTAACCACAGACAATAAGAAATCAGAACTGAAGCCAAATCTTAGTCCTTTCTGAACCTCTCAGACCACTCGGATTCTTGATATAGGGATCTCTTAGGTATTTTGAAACACAGGGCTTTCTTTCCTATTAATGAGTTCAAGAAAAGATTTGTACAAATAATTAATCTGAATTATTTAGTTTGTAGAATTCCTTATATATCTGTTTTATTCTATAACATTTTATACTTTGAATCAATATGTTTTCCCTTTTGTACACGGATAAAAGCTTTCATAAATCATTAGCTTTGAAAGTTCCCTGCTTCTGCTAACTTAATTAACAGCTATGATTAAAATATTTGCATTGATTAATGATAAAGGAAAGTGCTTGCTGCAGTGGGTGGAGCTTTAGAAAAGGGAGGGTTTGGGATTTTGCCCTAGTTTTGCCAACAGTTAGATACGTCGCCTTAGCCACGACATTCAACCTTTCTGGTCTTCAGTATTCTCACCTTCAAAGCAAAGTTTTACTAAATCAACTCTCTCTTTTCTAGAATGTCTATGGTATTATAAGGATGAGAGAAGTAGATTATACAAAAAGAATGTGGATACATGTCCTGAGACACACACACATGAACAAGCATTTATCTATCCAATACACATTTATAGAAAGCAAATACTAAGGCAATTAATCATTGTGAGTTGCTGCAATATATAGCAAAGGTTGGTGATGTGGTTTGAATCCGGACTGACATACTTCTAGACATCAAACTGAAAATTAAACACAAGATATACAAAGATACATAACAATGTGATGACATTAACTGGAACAGTGTGAATTCAATGGAGAAATGCAGTATAAAGTAAGGATTAGCATGTAACAGAAGGCCACTTGCAAACTTATCCTGAAAGAACCAAAAATCAGAGATCACAGAAACAGAGGAGCAGGGCCAACAAAGACGAAGTTGCAAAAAGAAACAAAAACTACTTATAACTGGTTCGAGTTCATCTCCTTTACCAGCTGACCATGTTCCCAGCATCCTGAGATAGCCTGGCGGCAGGAGAGCAAGAATTCAGAGGGGCCAGACAAGGTAGTGTGACCAACGACAGAAACCAAGTTTTTAAAAGAATTCACTAGTAAGGGATGGTATGCCCACCATACTAGTTCCCAGAAAGCCTAAAACCATGTTGTGTGCTCCTCAATCATGGAAGGAAAGGAGAGAAGAAGAGGAGAAGGAGAAAGAGGAAGAAGCAGCTAAAGAAACTTCCCTGGACTCTGCTAGGCCCAGAGCTTCTACCCAGTTCTCCTGTCTGTTTCTCCCAACAACCCCATTGCTGAACTGATGTGTCCTGGGTGGATGGAAGGAGAGGGAGGCAGGTACTGGCCTCTTGCTGGACCTGATGTCAGAAAAACAGCAATAGCTTATATTTTCAGAAGTGCCAAGTTCATGAAAATCAAGGAAATACTAAGCAACTGCCCAAGACTGCAAGAGTCTAAAAAGAGACATGAAAACTCAAAGCAACAGGTGATTCTGAACTGGATCCTTTTACTATAAAGTACTTTATTGGAACAACTGAAGCACTGTGAATGGGGCTGGTGGATTAGGTGGTAGGAAGGTATCACTGCTAATTTCCTGATGTTGATATTTCAATTTCATTATGTCCAAGAGTGTCCTTGTTTGTAGAATAATCAGGAGTGAGAGATATCAGGTTAGCAATTTACTTTCAAATAATTCACAAAAAAGTTATCTGTATTGTATTTGCAAATTTTCTATGAGTTTGAGGTTGTTTTTAACAAAATTTTTTAAATTTGGAAGGATAATTGTGAAAACTTCTTTGTTGTTCTACTTTAAAATTAAACAAACAAGTGAATGGAAAAAGCCTAGGGACATGGCTAAAAAGCACTTGCCTAACAAATGGTATTGCTATTAATGAACCAAGAAGGAAGGAGGATGAGGGTCCACATGGCAGTAATAGGTGTCCCTTGCCACCTTCTTCCCCACAGATGATCTGGCTTTAGGTAGGAAGGTAAGAGGAAGGGGGCTGAGAAGGGTCTAAGAATAGGGAGATCCTCAGGAACTCTGGGGAATTTGGAGAATTCTTGAAATCTGCCCACCCATGGTAGTCACATATACAGAACACTCCAAATAGCCCAGCATGTCCTGGTAAGTAATTGGTCAACATACTTTCATATACAAGATGTCAAATATTCACCAGAGTTTCATTTTTAGGTTTAATTTTATTTTAACTTCTGAAACCCAGTGTCTACAAAAAAAGCCTCAAAACTAGCCTGCCTCCTGAATTTTTCATAAAAATGTCAAGCAGAATGAGACCCATCTTCAAAGAAACAGCCTTCCCCTTTCAAAAGAACAACGACATATTGTTTGAGTCATTTACTGTGTCAGATCTTTCCAACTGCCTCCAGTCCATTTTGGTCTTTGATTTCCTTTAAAATGTGCTTTACTACAGCTACAAAGCCTTCTCTCTAGTCATGTTGCTGTTGTGGTCTTTCTGATGTCACTGTTTCTTTGCCAAAATTGAAGCTTATCACCTATCCCTTCCTGATTCCTTTATGTCAGGAAAAGGTGGATCTTCCATAACCTGGTCAGTTCCTGCTCAGTGGTCCATCCTCCCAGCTGTGTTCTAATCCCATCTTTTCTACATGCTGGTATGCTGCAAATTTTCAGGGCTCTCAATGGTGACAGAAAACCACTTTAGGGAGAGTCTGGGGAAGTTTGGGTGTTAGTGATTGCAAAGTGCTGCTTTGTATTGAGTGAAGGGGCTCAAGGATATAAACATCCTGCAGTGCACAGGTCAGTCCCACACAACAGAGAAGTGTTCATCCCCAGAATGCCAATAATGTCCCTACCTCTATTTACTCCTACCCTGAAGAGGAACATTGACACAAAAGACAGATTTTTGGAAAGAGAGAAAGTGCATGCTGAATCCTACTGCACTGTAACAGACTGACTTGGCCTTGAGCTCCCAAGGAAGCTTTGCCATTGCTCCTCCTCTGCTGCACAACACCCCTTGGTCCCCATTCACATTATGTCTTCTTCCCTTCTTTGATCTTGAGATGGCTTTTTCTTCTTTCTTTCTTAGCAAGGACCCCATTCCCAATGATTGGCATTACCTAAATTAGATGAAACTTCCCTTTCTACTTCGACATGCTTTCCATCATGAGCAAGATTTCTTTAGAAAACTATAAGAAGAAAAGGAGGTTATCAAGACTTGATACCACAATGTCTTTGCATGTATTGTTTCAAGGTAACCCATTTACCAGAGTGTCCATTTGTTAAATTTTCTCTTGGAAGTGTGGAGAAGAACATATAGATGTTTGAGATTCTTTTAAAAGAAAAAAATATTTTATAGCTTTAGGAATTACCAATGATAATTTGAATTCACTAATTCAAGACAATCATTTAGCACAGTTGTATACTGTGAGGGATGTCATTGCCTTCAGAAGCCCCAATGTCTAATTGGGGAATTCTTCCAGAGAAACTTCCATGGCTACATCTGTGGTTGATAAATGCACAGCAGGATTTTATCTCTGTAAAACACTTTAGCCTTCAACTTTAACAAGTTTCTACTAAATACATTTGATATTTAGAATTTTGTCTCCACACATCTTTATCAATAGCCATCCTTTCCCCCATTTCTTTTACTAGCAACAGCTTGTTAGGAGGATCTGTAGTTTCAAGGTTGTACAGAAATGAAAGAATCTAAGACTCAATATAAAAATCTGGGGAAGCATGAGGATCCAGGAAAAGAAGGACTATGTGGCTTCTAAGTCTGTTTCTACGCTGCTCGATGGGAATCTACCCATTTCAGGGTGCTACCTGGCACAATCCCCAGTTCCCAGGCCTGGATGCCTTGGTTTTTCTGATGGAGGCTTCCTGGGTTTTGTGTGGCTCTAAAAGGAAGTCTGGGCATAAGAACAAGATGAATAGGGGTGTGGGGTGCACTTCCTGAAAGTCAAGTCATTTATTATTACACTTTGATACACCACTTATCTTTGGGGACAGATGTTAAACTTCAGAAGCCTCACATTGCCCTGGACAACAGTAGGGGCTATGGCCCACAGATCAGGGGCTCTGCTCTGCTACACTACATCTGCCTGCTCTGGTCTTTGCTTTCTTTTCCTTCATACCCTTTTCTGTTCCTCTTATTTCTGCTACCCTACTCCATACTCTAGGGAGGAAAGAATCATAGAATGAACACAATTAAGTGATACCTTAAGTCTAGCCCTGTAAGCCTGCATGAATGTCTGACTGGCACTCGCACCTCTGACTGCATTACCACTTTGAGAAACCCGGCTTCTTTCCTGACCCTTGAATGCATTAAGCAAGCTCCCCTTCAGAACCTTTGCATTTGCAGTTCCTCTTCATGCAACATGCTTTCTTCATATGTTTGCATGATTGGTTCCCTTATCTCCTTTAGGTTTCTTTTCAGATGTGAATTTTTCAGTAAATTTTCAGTATCAGTCATAATAGGCTAAGTTATACTGTATAACAAATAAGCACCAAATCTCAGGTGCTTATTTGTGAAATAACAAAGGAATACTTATCACAACCTATAGAAATGTATCACACCACAAGAATACACATATACAAATAGACCTATTCACCTTACCTTTAACCTAGAAACCAGTCTGATGGAGCAGCAGTTAGCACACTAACTGCTCAGTGACTGTGTGTAACAGAGCTAAAAGAGCACGTGGAAGCAGGCAGTGAGTGAGGAAGCCCTATTCACATTCCAGTGATCAATGTGCAGTCATATGGCCAAACCTGATTTAAAAGGATGAGCATGAAAAATTATCCTATAGGGAGAGAATACTGGTGAAGAGCAATTCAGTCTATCATACCTTCTCTGAGCATACTATTTAAAATTTCATTTCCCATTTTTATAATAGCCCAAAGGTGAAAGGAATCATGTTCCCATGATAAAGTTTGGTATATGCATACAATGGAATAACATTCAGCCTTAAAAAGGAAGATACTCCCGACGCATACTTACATGGATAAATATTGAGGACATCATGTTAAGTGAAACAGACCAGCTGTAAAAAGATAAATATTGCATGTTTCTACTCTGATGAGTTACTTAGAGGAATCAATTCATAGAGACAGAAAGTACAGTGGTGGTTACCATGGGCTAGGTGGGAGGAAAATGGAGAGTTGTTATTTAATGGGTATAGTTTCAGTTTTGAGAGCTGAAAAGAGCTCTGGAGAGTGTTATTACGTTCACATTGCTGTCCACCAAAGGGCATGTTTAAAAATGGCTAAGATGGTCAATTTCTTGTTACACATATTTTACCACAATATCTAGTAACTGCATTTTTCTTGCTTCCCTAAGTCAGGCTATCCCCTTCCTGCCTTATATTTGTTGATTTTCTATTTTTCCCTATTCAAGGTTTTTTTTTTTTTTTTTTAAAAAAAACTCTCTTGTTTCTTGTTACCTGCTATATCATATCCTGAGGGCCTAACATGGGTGCCTGGTACATGGTAAATACTCAGTTCATTAAAATATTTTTCCTTTTAGTTGATGAGTTCCATTTTCAAAGACATAATTGACTTTGGGCATACAAAGACCTATCTATTTTATATTTATTAATCCAGAGGCCCCCCCCCACTAATACATTTGTGGAATGAATAAGCAAGTGAATGAAATTAAGGTTAACAAAATTCTAAAGGAGACATGTAAGCAGAAAAAGTATAAGCAGTTGAATTTCTACTCCCAACATACCTACAATTCAAGGACACTTCCTAAAGATTGGCAAAATATAAGGAAAAATATGAAACACTTAACAATAGGAAATGATAGAATTCCACACAGTATAATAAAGTGTGATCTGAAAATATACACATCTCTGTGCTATGCAATACACTAGCTACTAACAACATGCTACTAATGGGCACTTGCAGAGCAGTTAGTCTGAATGGAGATGCAAGTATAAAATCATATCAGATCTTAAAGACTTAATATGAAAAAATATATAGCTCAATAATTTAAAAATACTGTGATGTAATGTTTGATGTATTGAGTTAAATAAATAAATGAATTTTATGTTTTTAAATGTGGCTACTAGAATTTTTTTCTTTTCTTTTCTTTTTTTTTTTTTTTGTGTGTGTGTGTATGTGGTGTGGGGGATCGAACCCAGGGTCTTGGGCATGCCAAGCAAGCACTCTACCAATTGAGCTATATCTCTAGCCCTAGAAATTTTTAAATGACATCAGATTACATTTCTGTTGGATAATGGTTGGTCTACCCATTCTTTACAGTTGTGATTTAAGAAGAAGTTGGCTCCATAGTTATCTTTCCTGAAGGCTTCTGTTGATGCTCTTGGAAATCAGGTGACATTCTAAGGCAGCCTGGATAAAGATTTGCAGTATCATTGTATTAGTCTGTTTTACGTTAGTATAATGAAATACCTGAGGCTACGTAACCTTATAAATAGGTTTATTTACCTCACAGTTCTGGAGTTAAAAGGGCTCACATCAGATGATGGCCTTCTTGCTGGCAGAGGTCCAAGTTGGTTCAGGGAATCACACAGAAAGAGCCAAGAAGAGCCAGTGAACATCTCTCATGTATATGACTCTCTTCTGTTCTCCCTCCCTCTTCTCATAAAGCCATCAGTATTCAATCATGAGGGCTCCTCCCTGATGACCTTGCCTAATCCTAATCACCTCTTAAAGGCCTCACCTCTAAACACCACAGATGGATTTAGATTCTACCCTTTTAACCCACAAAAGAAACTGAATCTCAACACACAAAACCCTTGGAGGACAAACTCAAAAACCATTCAAACCATAGCAAATGTGTTGTCTTATCTGCTAGGGAAGCATGAGATGTCCACACCCAGGTGGTCAGTGCTGTGTTGTCCTCCTCTGCTAGCTGCCCCTGCAGAACACTCCTACAAGGAAATGAGGCCCAGCTTTCTAAAGTGGCTCAGATGTCTCTGTCTTTCAGACTCAATAATTACAGACCATCTACCACTGGAGGCACAGAGTTTGGCCCAGTGATGGCTGCTAATGTCCAGGATGAACAGGTAATACTGGGATGGAAAGATGAGTCATTTTCAGAGGAAGGAAAGCCATGCCAGTTGGGGGAAGGCCAGAAGCAAGGTGTAGAGAGAAAGATGTCCAAGAGCCTCATATGCATGGTCTGATGAGGGCAGAGAATTCTTACAAGACAGGAGAAGCCAGGTTAGGCTCTAAAGACTCATGTGCCAGGCAGAGAGGCCAGGCAAGCACTTTTGATAACCAGCCAGCTTCAGGTATTCCCTACTGTGAAAGCATGTTATTATTAAAGTGACCAGTACTCTCTAGGTTTCTGGGAGGTTTATCCAGGACATTCCTGGTTTATGCCTATTGACTCAATTAGTTATTAATAGTGCCCTCTTTCACTCTGGCAAGGGCCCCAGATTACATTATTCATAACGTATGTACAAGCATCGTGACATATTGATGGGCAGATACAGCTGGGTTAACAGTGCCACATTCTTACCCCATATCCTATGTCATGGGATGGGGCAGGGGGTTGAGATTGAAGCTGGAATAATCCCAGTCCATGTGTAAATATATAACGTGTACAGATTTTACTTTCTGATAAATCTTGGGTTTGTTCTACTATTCCAACACAATCTTCCTTTTCTTTTTCCTCTTTTCATAAAATATATTATGAATTTTATGATTTTAAATGTGGTATTTATTTTCATAACTGGTATTTCTTCTATTCCCTTGCTGTCCGAGAACCTGGTTACTGCCAGTAAGTGAAGGACCCATTCACTCTACCCATCTGTCCCTCAAAGGTTTCTTCTTTCTCGTTTTATCTGTCCCCCCATACCCTGCCACTCTCTACAGTGCAAAAATAGCAGCATTGGCACTCTAAGGCACCTTATATTCTTTCTTACTAATAATAAAATTAATGATCCAAACATCAATACATTTAAGCTTGCTTTTTCCTGATAGCAACCCTACCAAGCACAGCTTACACCTTTTAGAATTTGCAACTGTTCCTTTAAAGGACAAAAACCACATACTCACAAAGAGAGGGTTGTGGATATCAAGATAATTTAATCCAAATTAACACTTCAAAAGGATGGATGCTTTTGTCAGGTGCTTTTGAAGCCAGTCTCTGTCTGTACTTGTTTACATCTGAAAGCTAAAAGTGGATGAATCACCCAGAGGGAAATGGCATATGCTGTTACCCTTCATCCTAATGACAAACAGATGCAATGCACAGAGGATAGGGTCCTCTCAGAGGACACTGTTGAGGAATAAAATGAATGCTGGAAAAAACCAGAGACATGTGTGGGCAAGTAAAGACCCTTCAAATCAGGTGCCAGGGCCATTTAGTGATGTCAATGGTCTGAGTAATAAGTTATTTTACTTTTGCAAATTTTATATTTTCTTAAGAAATTAAGATGTTTTTCTTTCCCATATTTTTGCTGGCACATTATAATCATACACAATGGTAGGATTCTTTGTTACATATTTGTATATTCACATAATATAACAATATAATTTGGTCAATATTGTTCCCCAGTAAGAAATTAAAATGTTCTAAAAATTATGGAGAACTAACAAGCTCACACTTCCCCAAACTGACAATTTACATAATGTCACATTCGCTTCAAATCTTTTTCTCATTAAGTATTTCAATTAAAGTTGATTGCTCTCTCATGGATATGAATGTTTCCTTCCAGTCCATTTTTATCTATCTATCTATCTATCTATCTATCTATCTATCTATCAGCCATACAGAACTGCTTTATGTATGGTGCTTATTTTAATTTTACTTTCAATATACAAAGTTTTGCATCTTACTTTAAAGCTTTTTACTTTCCATATGCAAAGTTTTGCATCCTGCTTTTGATACACAAACCTTTACTTCCAACTTTGTAATTTTTTATTTCTAGCCATTGTTGACAGATACGAACCTGCTTTATGCTATTCTAATATAGAAACATACTATTATTTTTCATCCATTCTCTTGCTGATGGACACGTAGGTTGATTCTGATTTTTCATAATCACAAACAAAGCCTCAGTGAGCTTCCTGACACATACTTCTTTGGGCAACTTGCAAGACTTTCTCTGGAAATACATCCAGAAATGGAATTACTGAGTCAAGGGGAATATGCATTTCAGTTTTACTAGACCCTGCCAAACTGCTCTCCAAAGTGGTTGTAGCAATTACACTCCCACCAGCAGTGTCTGGGTTTTCCTGTTTCTCCACATCTTTGCCAAACCCTGATATTGTCAGACATTTCAAATTGTATCACCTTATTTGCTTTGCATTTTCCTGATTACTACTATGGTTGAGCTGCTTTTGGCACACTTATGGGCCCTTTCAATTTCCTATTCTGTGAACTGCTTATTCATATTTTTTAACCATTTTATATTGTTTTTTTTGTTCCCTCTCTCTTTGTATCCTCTTTCTAATAGCATACAAAATGAATTATTAAGAAGACATTTTTTGTCTAATTTTTATTTGATTAATTTCATAAATAGATTACTCCAGTCTCTTATAAGGAAGTGGATAAAAAGAATGTGAGAAATAAAGACTTCTGAGAAAATACAAGTTTTTATTTTAATGACAAATCTCAAGCAATATATCACTCACAGTGTCAGCTTATTACCACCAAAAGATGAGGATATTGTGTTTCAGCTCCATTTAATAAAAAAGTCATGTACCAAGCTGGATCCAAGGCTGGGAAAACATCTGGCTCAACAAGGTCTGATTTTTCAGACAAGAAAACTGAGACAAGGATCAAGTTTCCAGACTTACTGGATGAAGGGATGGGCAATTAAAACATAAAAAACTCTATCTGCTCATTAATTTCTCTAATTCATGGAAACTTCATATGGTTATCATTTGTCATCATAAGAACCCGTGGCAGGGTTACATGTTGGCAGTAGTGGGCCAGGCAGTGGAGTGAGAGGGCCTCCATTGATGATTCAGTTAATTAAAGTTTAGGATTTACTGGCTTGGATCATAAAAATGTTTAACAATTCTCTTCTTTGTTATGAGATTGAAGCTTAGCCTGAAACTTGATTTACTTGGTTTTACATTTTGTCATAAAGTTAGAGGATCAGAATTTATGTATGTATGTATGTATGTATGTATGTATGTATGTATGTATGTCTACAATTATTTTTGTGGTGCACATGATTGAATCCAGGGCCTTGCACATACCAAGCACATACTCTGTTACTGAGCTCCGCCCCCAACCCTAAAGAATCAGAATTTGACCTCTTTGTATCTAGAAAAGGCATTGGGAATTATCTGGTTCAACTCTTCTGAACTAGAACCTTATAGCTAGAGCTGAGACAAAGAATTACAATCCCCAGACCCTGCCTTATGCTGAGGAATAGTTCTTGGGCACTTCTATATTTCATGTCCTAAGAGGAGACAATGAGGGAGGCTGTCAAACAAGGAGAAAAGAGACAATTTCCTCTAGGAGTCTTTTGGAGTTCAGAACATCATCGAAACACTTAAAACAATAATTTAAAAATATTTTCCCTCAAATGGTTTTTAAACTTTCATTTCACATAGGAGGTTTCTGCAGATTCATTTAATATCCTGGCCTAGATGAGTAAGGAGCCCTTGTGAGCAGAAAGGAAAAGCCAGTGATTTGGATCTTGGTTGCTATGGCAACACTGCTATTCTGATTATGACTGTTTACTGTAGCAGAATTAAGTTAAATGTGAGGAGCCAACTAAGATGAAGCTTGAAAATTTAACCTTAACTGTAAGAAAAATATAAGCTCTTTAAAAATGATGCTTCAAGTACATTGATGGATACATAAAATTTAGCAAGAATATCATTCCTGTTTTCTGAGGAAGCAGAAAGGTGATCCTTCATTGAAGAGGAATGGGGGCCTCCCACAATCTGCCCAAATCAACAAGTCAATATTTGGCAATTTTAAAACCTAAAGAAAAACTGAACAAATTCCAAATCAACACAGACAATCCCAGTGTTGACATCTACTATATCTGAGAATATATATATTCTCTTGGGTTTCCAAGAGAATATATATCTGAGATAGACAGGGAAGTCTGACATTTCTACCTGTAGCGGGGGTTTTTGTGAGATTTTTTTTAGCAGGGTTTTGCAGATTTTTGCAATGGATCTCCATGTCGATCTAAGAAATCACAGACTAAATTGTAAACAAACATACCAAGGGCTGGGGATGTAGCTCAGGGGTAGAGTGACTTCCAGCACTGCAAACAAAAAGAAAAATAAACAAAACCTCCACCTACCAGAATGTACTTATATGGCTCAGGGCTCCCCTCCAAAATCACCACGCTAGGGGCCAGTTCTTATTTGTAAAATGCTAACACTGCTCACAGCCTGTTAGGAAATGTCTTCCCTCCTTCTGGAAGTTTCCTCTGAATGTTTGAAAATAATGATTTTGGATTCAGAAGATTGAGCTATGTGACCTGGGCAAGTAACTTTTTTTTTTTTTTAAGAGAGAGAAATTTTTTTAAATATTTATTTTTAGTTTTAGTTTTTGGTGGACACAACATCTTTGTATGTGGTGCTGAGGATCAAACCCGGGCCGTACGCATGCCAGGCGAGCACGCTACCGCTTGAGCCACATCCCCAGCCCCCTTGGCAAGTAACTTAACATCACTTAATCTCATGTCCTCCTCTATATAATTTCTATACTAATAGCTCTTATCTCATAGGACTATTGAAAAAATTACAATGATTTATTAACATAAAGCTTAGCCCATAGTAAATACTCAATAAATAAAAAATATTTTTGTAATCATTACCATAGTAACAAGAGCAGTACCCATAGCAGAGTTGTTATATCTAGGTATCAAAGCGCTTGTCATTTAACATCTGGGATTTAAGAAAATAAATTGTAAACGCTTTTGTATTTCTACTACACAGTGATAGATGCATATCATAAGGAAGGTCCAGATGGACAAACAGTGGCGTATGACTGGAAGGAACATCATCTTTATCAATAGCTACAACCCCACCCTGCTAACACAAATGAAGAGATGAATCACCGTGAACACCACCCATCTCACAACAGTGGGACTGTAACTACAGAGAGGTCCCAAGTGCACCCACTACAAAGCAAACATGATCCCAGCGTGGGTAGAAACAGCAGGTGCCTCAGTGTGTGGGAGTGTCAAATATTGAAGCCCAGGCTGGTGGGGCCCTCCAGCTGTCCCCAAAGACATCCTCCCAAGGGGGACTAGCACCAGAGTGTGGGTGGGACTAAAATGATTCAACCTCCAGAGCCTGATGGTGGTAGCAGTTTTTGTAAGTTGAGGGCAACTATAAATCAGGTAAAGAGCTTCAGGGAAAAGTCTGAGTTAATAAATACACCAAAGAAGGAGAATAGGCTATATTAAAAAACAAAACAAAAAAGATTGTGAAATTAGGCAGGAAAGATCTAGGGTTCACAGAATGATTGCAGACTGAGTCAGAAATGCAGTGAAGTTAAACATAAAAAGGCAAGATGAGACTGGGAAATACAGAATAGTTATAGAGTCAATTCTAAACCCCTACCCCCATTTATACTTAAATCTGAGGTGAGTAAGTTTTGAGCCTTGTCTTCTGAAGCATATAACTGCAGATAACATGAAAAACTTAGAGAAATTGGGATGGGGGGGAGCCCCAAACAAATTTAAAACTTCTATAAAACAAACTATGCTGAAACTCATTATAGAGAGAAGAGAAGTACAAACCGAGGTTGACTAAACAACTGAAAGTATCAGCCAGGATGAGTTTGGGATGTACTTGTGTTGAAACATTTCTTTCTTTTTTTTTTTTTTTTTAAGAGAGAGAGAGAGAGAATTTTTTTTAATATTTATTTTTTAGTTTTCGGTGGACACAACATCTTTTTTTTTTTTAAAGAGAGAGTGAGAGAGGGAGAGAGAGAGAATTTTAATATTTATTTTTTAGTTATCGGCGGACACAATATATCTTTGTTTGTATGTGGTGCTGAGGATCGAACCTGGGCCGCACGCATGCCAGGCAGATGCGCTACCGCTTGAGCCACATCCCCAGCCCTCTTTATTTTATTTTTATGTGGTGCTGAGGATCGAACCCAGCGCCCCGCACATGCCAGGCGAGCTCATTACCGCTTGAGCCACATCCCCAGCCCCCTGTGTTGAAACATTTCTAATGAGGATTTAAAATGAATTTCTACATTTGAAAGGATACTCTAGCAAGATTTTAGAGATGTTATAAATTTTTTACAAATATGGTGGATGTTATAAAAATCTCTATATTATTGAACATCTAAAAGTATTAGATAAAATATGTTTAAAAGTCTTTCAAGCCAGATGCAGTGGCTCATGCCTATAATCCTGGTGGCTCAGAAGGCTAAGACAGGAGGATCACAAGTTCAAGTTCAGCCTCAGCAACTTAGCAAGACCCTATGAAACTTGGTGAAACCCTGTCTCAAAATTAATATTAAAAAGGGGCTGGGGATGTGACTCGGTAGTTCCTGGATTCAATTCCTGGTACAAAAAAAAAAAGAAAAGAAAGAAATGTCCTTCAAGATACATGACTGAACAGGCAATAAAGTAAAGACAGTCCTAGAGACCATTAAGAAGCAAAATGAAAGTGGGACTTCCAAGAGGTTACTCAGACCTAACATGTCAACTTCAACAGATTCACAGGATTCAGAACGTGAAAGTATAGAGGCATGGCAAGATAGGGTGCTTAAAAGAGATTGATACATAAAGTCAAGAGCCCTGAAGTTATACCTTCAAAGAAAAGGTGAACTAGAAAAAACAGATCTTGCAAAAGGTCACAGTAAGAAAATTTGTCTTAACCTTGATCTAGGTGGAGAGAGAGAAAAAAAGAAACACCTCCCCTGAGATTTAACCACAAGCCAGAACTCACGTTTGTGGACTGAATTGTGGTCTAAAAACCTCCAAGCCAGCTATTTATTTTAACATGATTTCAGATTGATGTGCCCTCATATGTCTCCTGAGAGCAAATTTTAATCTTAGAAGAATGTGCTCCCAACCTACAGCTCAAAAACCCTACAAATAAAGTTCCACTGATCATGAGCCCACAATAAAACCAATACTCACAAAATCTACACTGTTAAAAAAAACCTTATTGAGAGGGAGTAAGCAAAAAGAGCCAATAACAGGATGAGACCCATAGAAACTTTAGATATTAAAGAAATTAAATAGAGAATTGAAAGTCTGAGTAAGGAATAAGAAACTACAAAAAAATGAAGAAGTATATGAGAAAAAGAAACAAAAAGAACAATTAAAAATGCAACTTATAGAAAAAGTGAAAAATTACAGTACTAGATATGTATACAAATGGGTAAAACAGAAGCCTCGACATAGTTGGAAGAAGAAATTAAAAATAGAAATCAGAATTAAAGATATTACTTAGAATTTAGCATAGACACAAGGTGATGGAGGAAAAAATAAGTAATATGTTAGTCAAAATGATATAGTCTAATATGTATCTAATTGAAATTTCAGAAAGAGAATATGGGGGCAGTGCACAATGAGTTAATGAATGGGAATTTTCCAGAACAATGAAAAGCATAAATTCTCAGATTTAGCAATCGAAATGTTTTACAAGCAGGATAAAAGAAAATCTATAACTAGGCACTTGATAAAACAAAATATTATTAAAGGCAAAGGTAAAATTCTACAACAATGAAAGGAGGAATTACCCAAAAATGAATGACAATTAAGTTGGATGAGACATCTCCATAGCAGCATTGCAAGCAGACAGCAATGGAATAATGCCTTCAAAGTTCCATGGAAATAATTACTAACCTAAGGCCAAGCAGGAAATGGTGAGGAAATTAAGACATCAGATACAGAAGTGGCCGCCAAAAAACCATAAATGTCAGAGTAAGATTGCCCTTGGCTCACTAAGAGATTAACATGTTCAAAATTCGTATCACTTATATCAATTTATGGAGATTTTGCCTGAAGGCAAAGGAAAGAGCCATGTGGAATTGTGAAGGACTATTAATTAAGTGGGTACAAGTCTGCTTAATTTCCAAGGTGCTCCTGCTATCCTTGAAACAGTATTCCAACCTAGACTTTGATTCCAAATCATATGGGATCATCTTAAAGTATAATTCATGTCCATTCTACATTTTGCTCTAAAAGTTTCATTCCAAAAGTCAATTATGTAAAATAACTCAGTTGTTAAAAGTTGATTTTATAAAAAATGTTCTTGATGTTTTGCAGATGATATTTTCTCTCTCTGTAATCAACTGTTTTCATTTGCTTTTGAAGTAACTACTAACTTTATCTTTCTGACTCAGCTGATACCTACTGCTCTGCACTTCAATACTCATTGCATAGCCTTTGGCCCTCAGACCAAGATATCTGTTCCAAACACTATTCTGGAAAAAGGGGGAAATAATTATACTTACCCTCTCATGATATTCACTCTCTTTGAAGAGATCATGCAAAAGAAGTTATACAGCTTAATTTGAAGAAGCTTCATTTTAGCCAATAAACTAATCATTAGAAAATAAATAGGGACAGGGCTGGGGATACAGATCAGTTGGTAGACTGCTTGCCTTGCATGCACAGGTCCCTAGGTTCAATCCCATCACCACAGGGGGTGGGGGGAAGACAAGAAAATAATCAGAGACAAAGCATCATGAAGTTATTGCTGGTAACATTTACTATCTTACTGACATTTTAGAATGTTCTGTTACCTAATAACATCCTTAAATTGATTTCATTTCACATATAAATGCATAAATCTAAAAAGGAATAAAATCTTGAAGGGAACTATGAAGAAGAAAAAAATTTAAAAATGGCCTAGTTATACTGGTCATTCTGAATGACTAAATTTTTTTTAACCTCTAAGTGGCAAAACTTCAAGTGCATTACTTTAGCTCCTAAAAGGAACCCTCAGAAGCCATCTTTCATGCACATTCTGTTTTTCTGCATCTTGATCTGAGTAGTGGTCACATGGGTAGATACAAATGTAAAAATTCAAAGTATAACACTCATTTGTGTACTTTATATACATTATACCTCAATTAAAAAATATAACTACAAACACATATATTACATGTCTTCAGTAAGTCTTGGAGATAGCACAGAAATGAAATTTTCAAAAAGATTTCCAGATGGTTCCAATGTTCAGTTAGTAACTGAACTGGGGTAACCAGGATAATGTTCTAAGCACTTTAAATGTCTTGCCTTATTAAATTTTGGTGTAGTTTGGATTAGTGTTCTTCAAATGTCTTGAAAGTATTGGTTCTCAGGGTGGTGTTACTGGGGGTAGTGATACCTTGGGAGGTGGGGCCTAGTGGAAGGTCCTTAGGTTATGGGGGACATGAGCTTGAAAGAAACTGTGGACCCTGGTCTCCAGTGTTTCTCAGCTTCCTGGCTCAAGATGTAAATGGTTTGGTCCTCCACTACCCCCATCATGACATGTTGCTGTGGTCAGAGGCCCAAAGCAATGTGGCCACCCAATATTATACTGGAACCTCCAGAACTATAAGCTAAAACAAATATTTTCTTTTTTTTTTTTTTAAAGAGAGAGTGAGAGAGGAGAGAGGAGAGAGAGAGAGTTTTTAATATTTATTTTTTAGTTCTCGGCGGACACAACATCTTTGTTGGTATGTGGTGCTGAGGTTCGAACCCGGGCCGCACGCATGCCAGGCAAGTGCGCTACCGCTTGAGCCACATCCCCAGCCCCAAATATTTTCTTTTTGAAAGTTAATTGTCTCAGGTATTCATTACAGTAACACCAAGCTGATTAATAAAAATCTCAAAAGCCCTATGAGGTAAGTTAACCGTTCTGGGCTTTTGGTTACGAACAACTTAAATCACTATTAGCTACTGTAAGCGGAAAGATATATTAAGAAATGTAATGGGCCTGGGGTTGTGGCTCAGCGGAAGGGTGCTCTCGAGGCATGAGGGGCTGGGGTCAATCCTCAGCACCACATAAAAATAAATAAATAAAATAAAGATATATAAAAAAATAAATGTAATACGATTGATTTTACTGTTGGGAGAGTTGCAGAAATAGCCTATAGGATAAGCTTGTAGAAAACATTGCTCAAAAAAAAAAAAATAAATAAAATAAATTAAAAAAAAAAAAAAAAGAAAACATTGCTCAAAACATTCAGCAGAACTGGATAGCCAAAGGGAATGCTGCCCCCATCACTATCAGGGACTTAAAGGATTAGGAAGCTGCTGCTACAGATGCTGTTCCAAACTATGACAGTTGCTGTTACAACCAAAGCTTCCCAGTCAGAGAAATATCAGTAGAATAGACAGAGGGGATCGAGTGGGAGGGAGGAGAGACAGGATAAGGGAAGAACAGAAGAATTAATCTGACCTAACTTGCCACAGTCTGGCTGGGCACAAAATCACTGAGCCACCACAAAAGCCTTGTAGATTCCAACAGCAACTCTTTATTCCCGAACTCTCACCGACACTCTACATGCATGTTCTGGGAAAATACACTCCCTCCACTGGGCTCTGCATACCAAATACTCTCAGAACCCCGAGAGAACTCCATGGTTACTCAAGGAGCAGGCGCCTGAGGCAGCAGGATACGCCCTATTCCCAGCAGGATCCACCCTAAACCTGGAGCCACCCTAATCCAGCAGGATCCACCCTAAACCCAGAGCTGCCCTAATCCCTGAGCAAGGTCACCTTTCAAACCAACACTCTCAAACATTCATGCAATGTCACTGCAAATGACCTGGGTCCAAGGCAAGCCCATTTCCACAATGGAGAGTCCTCCCTCTAAGCAACATTGGGTAGGCTGACAAGGAAATTGCCATGCGTCATTCCTATTTGGCTATGGCTCTCAGCACTAACTTTCCTATGTACATATATGAATATACCACACTGTATATCCACAAGACACTAAGTAAAAACAAAACAAAACTGTAAGAGCCAAAATATCAATAGAGGGGACAGGAGCAGGAGGAGAAAAGTGGGGGGGGGGAAGTATTTGGGACTTAATTAGAGCAAATTAATTATGTCAAAATGAACCCTAATGTTGTGTATAACTAAAAGGAATTGATAAAAAATAGAAGGGGGTAGAAAAACTTCCCCATCAGGAAGTTGTCTGCTGAATCAGGGAACTGTCAATACAGCAGCTAGTTCTAGAACCATGTTGTTTTTTCTGCTACCAGCTAAAAATGAAGGCTCCATGCCACATATCTCTATTCCCACATAATCTAGGTCTGAATTCAAAGGTTTATGGGAATACATTTGATTACCAAATTTTTAAAAAATATTTTTTAGTTGTAGATGGACAATACCTTTATTTATCATTATGTGGTTCTGAGGATTGAACCCAGGGTCTCAGAAATGCTAGGCGAGCGCTCTTCCACTGAGCCAAAACCTCAGCCCCTGATTAGCAGATCTTGACTTATAACCAGAACACTAGTTACTGGAGATTCTGGAAATGGGAAGTTCACATCCTCTGTAAAACAAGAAATCATGCTAGAAGGGAACTGGAATAGGCATTGAGTGGGCTGAGAGATTCACATATGACTAAACCAAAGCACAGAGATTAAGAAACTGTTCAAAGTGGCAGAGCCAGTATGCAAACCCAAAAAGTATGTCCCCAGAGATTAAGCATATAAAAGAACAATAATACAGCACACAGATAAACTCATAGGTAGGAAGTTTCCATTCCTGTCATATAAATTTCCTCATTAGAATGGTACTGAATAAAATTTGTCTGCCCCACTTAAAAAAAAAAAAGTGTGTGTGTGTGTGTGTGTGTGTGTGTGTGTGTGTGTTTTACTGCAAATAAAACACAAGGCTTTGTGCATGCTATTCAAGCATTTTACTACTAAGCTACATCTCCAGCCCTTTTTATTTTTTATTTTAAGATAGGGTCTTGATAAGTTCCCCAGACTGGAAATACTTGTGATCCACCTGACTCAGCTTCCTGAGTCACTGGGATTACAGGTGTGTGCCACCATGCCCAGCTTATAAATAGCAACTTGTAATTTACTGTATTCATTAATTCTAATAGTACTTCTAGGAATTGAATCTCACAGTTTCTTATCTTCTAAATTCAAAAGACGTTAATTTATGTGGCTTTTTTACCTGTGGTATAGAAAGTGATTTCAAGTATTGTGGGAAGAGGGAGGGGAATCCAAAAATCATCCTTCCACCACACAGTTACTGAAGACATCCATACCTAGACTTTGATATCCATTTCCAATTCTAGATCCTCACATCAGTTTCATGTTACAAATAAAAAATATCCATTAGTTATTTTAAAACTTTCTGAGAGAGCATATTACTGATTCTTCCTTCAGCAGTAACTCTTGGGTGTAACAGAATGATCATTATTTAGCCTTTGCTTGGAAAGCTGACCATTATATAGATTTTTATGAACTGAAAACCTTAAGACTAACACTTGCAACGTATTCTCTGTTATCTGAAGCTGTATTTACGTACATTTGGTCTTGCCTGTCTAATAATCCATCCATCTACCAATCTCCATTCATCCATCCATCTATTCATCCATTTATCCATCTATTCATTCCTCCTTCTATGACTCAGATATCCAAATAAAAACATTAAACCATACCCCAAATAAACATATCAGTAAGTGTATCCTATGGCTCTGAGGAGAGAGAAGAGTAAGTTCCAAACCACAGGATGGAAATGTTGAATGTTCCTCACAAAAGAGAATTTGTCAGCTATTTTTAAAAGATAATTTTGAACAGAGATCCTTCTGGAGGGTCGATGAAAGATAAAATGGTTCCTTTGACATGGCAAGTTATAAATTGTAAATATGCCAGTTTGGGAAGGTAAATATTTGCTAAAGAGTAAGTACATGGCAAAGGTACGTCATTATATCAAAAGTAATTAAAAAGCTCCATTTAATATCACACACATCTATTCCATTTTTAATAAGCTTATAGCCTCCACTGACCATAGCCCAATCTGTCTCCATGGTGGAGAAGGAAATGATAAATATCCTTAGCATGACTTCCAACAAGGTGAGTCTGAGTTAATTATTCTGTATGCAAGTGAAAATGGATTTGGTTAAATAAATTAGTCTGCCAGGCAAGTTCATCAGCCACATGCTGCACAGAATTTCCTATTAATCAAACGTACATCAAACTGTATCAACGATGTGCTCACAAGAAGAGCTGCTTAAAACTTATATATTGGGACTGGGGTTGTGGCTCAGTGGTAGAGTGCTCACCTAGCATGTGCAAGGTCCTGGGTTCAACCCTCAGCATCACATAAAAATAAATAAACAAAATAAATGTATTAAAAAACACAAACTTATATGTTGATTAATAACTAACTTTTAGTTCTATCAATGTAATATATGCTCATAGATTTGAAAAATCACGAGGCTAAAGGTGAAAAACAATAGTTTCTTTCTCCCTTCTATTATCTTCTCCCCCATTCCTCATAGTCTACTATAGAAACTTGCCATTCTAGTTTTTACAATCATTATGTATTTAATTAATATGTTTACCTACAATAATGCATCACTTTTAGATAGTATATATTGGTATCCTATTATGGTAGGTAAGAATTTAGGCCTCAAGCTGGATGT
Organism: Spermophilus citellus; assembly: GCF_964194105.1. Lineage (NCBI taxonomy): Eukaryota > Metazoa > Chordata > Mammalia > Rodentia > Sciuridae > Spermophilus > Spermophilus citellus. The sequence goes on along the minus strand of NC_138185.1, from coordinate 31,679,195 downwards.
GGTGGTGCACACCTGTAATCTCAGCAATTCAAGAGGCTGAGGCAGGAGAATCGATAGTTCAAAGCCAGCCTCATCAACTTAGCAAGGCCTAAGCAATTTAGCAAGACCCTGTCTCAAAATAAAAACTAAAAAGGGCTGGAGACATGGCTCAGTGGTTAAGCACCCCTGGGTTCAATCCCCCGTACTAAAAAAAAAAAAAAAAAAAGAATTTAGGCCTCAGATATACATATATGTGTAGATAAAAGGCTTCCTTCCCCATTTTCTAAATATGGTGAGGTCAATTTTTTTATTAAAACAATATGTAGTGTTTATATTATTGTAAACATATAAATATTGGTCACTGCTAAATAGCCTAAGAATATCTTTTATTATATAATAATATTATATTAGTATATTGCTGCTTCTAAGTTAAGTAGTTTTTCTCTTCTGCATTTGCATTGCCTGTTCCACAGTTGTTGACCTGGGACTACATGCTATTCCTCTGCTAAATTTCTTGTATCATTTCTATGATGATTTCCTCTGCCTTGTCTTTTGTTTTTTGTTTATTATTCCTCCTTCATTATTGTTCCTGTTTCTTTCATGTTTTTTATTTCTTATTAGTCTTGTTCTTTGTATTTTGTAATACAGGATCTCTTCAAGTAGCTGGTGATCTTTGGCTGTGGGTTCATAGTTAAGGGTGAAGCATTAAAATTTAACTGGAAGCTCTTGCTGTGGGTAGGGCTACGGATTGAGGGGCTTTGTACAGTATGTCTGGATTGTTTTGCCAGAAATGGATCTTCCTACTGCTTGACTAACCAGAGAAAGATGGGTAAGGATACTGTTTCGGACAGAGAGGTTCAAAAAGTCCCCTTTGTGGTGACAGCATTTAACCAGAGAACTAACTGAACAAGGGTTGGAGCAATGCAATGATCTGGGACAGGTTCTAAACAGAGAAAATGATAAAGGCCCTGAGATGGGAACAGGTTGGCAAGGATGAGAACCAGCCAGGAGGCCACAGCCATGTGAGCAAAGGAGATCAGGAGGAAGGATGTGCATTTCTGATATCTGCAAACAATTCTTAAATAGATTTTGTCAGGGACATTAAAAAGCCAAACATTAAAATATTTCATGACATTTTATAAAAATAAATCCAAATTCTTTTAACAATGTTTGACATCAGACATAGAAACTCATCAATATTTTTCCTTTGGTGAGTCAGGCAAGCTAACAGTTATGTAATATTTTTTATCCCATTCAACCTATTAAGATTCTGAAAAATAAAAAAATTCATGCCTCATAAACACTTACATTAGAGACTCTCTGAATAAGATACAAATCTCTACACAGAGGTCTCAGCTAAACCAAAGGAAGTAGTTCATATTGTTGAAAAACACCAAAAGCTTAAAAAAAAAAAAAAGCAGTTGTCAAGGCAACAAGAAAAATAATTACAAAAAGTTTTCAACTCATTAACTATCGTGTTCAAAGCTGAAGTTTTATTTACCCTTAATAAGCCATTTTAGAAGATGGGATGTGAATGAAGAATCCACAACACAGGGGAAACTCACTAGTAAAAAGTCACTTAGGAAAATAAAAAGTGAGTCCCAAAGTTTGTAGGCTAAGTCACGAGAATTTTTATTTTTTTAATTTTAAAAATGAGGGCTGGGGATGTGGCTCAAGCGGTAGCGCGCTCGCCTGGTATGCGTGCGGCCCGGGTTCGATCCTCAGCACCACATACCAACAAAGATGTTGTGTCCGCCAAGAACTAAAAAATAAATATTAAAAATTCTCTTCTCTCTCTCTCTCTCTCTCCTCTCTCACTCTCTCTTTAAAAAAAAAAATTAAAAATGATTCTGTAACTTTCTGCATGGCACAATTTTGCAGAGAACTGCCATTTATTAGTGTGACACCAAATGGTTACTGAGAGACCAGAAGGTCAAATAACTTGCAGGAGGGTTTCCAGATCTTTCTCCTTGAATGTCTGTAATTTCAGAGTAACTCAAAGTTGACTTTAAACGCCATCTGGCCACTCTGCCAAAAATCCTAGTACTCGCATGCCATCAAAAAGGTTCCTAAAGGGCTGGGGTAGTAGCTTAGTGGTAGAGCGCTTGCCTTGCATGCCTGAGGCACTGGGTTCGATCCTTAGCACCACATAAAAATAAAGATTGTGTCCATCTACAACTAAAAAATAAATAAATAAAAAAAATAAGAGCTATAAAAGGGTTCCTGACTCTCCTATTCCCTGGTTTCTCCACTTGGAAGCCTCCACAGTTCCTGGGGACTCTGTTGTCCTCCTCCTATGGAAAACCTTCCCCAATTTCCCAGGTGGAGCTGGCCAGCCCTCACCCACACTCCACAGCATTCAGTATATGATATCAACAACTATTATGTCTACTGAATGTTCACATGTGTCTCTTACCTGTCATTTCTTAGAGTCAGGAGCCCTATCCTATCTGTAATGCCCTGGCACAGTGCTAAGGTAAATGTATTTGAGGGAATAAGAAATGATGAATTATAACTTACTGCCCTAGTTTTCATTGCTAAAGGAAAATCCCAAATCACCAACTAGCAGGAAGACTCTGGAAAGTTGGTAATGCAGCGGGAGGCAAATGCCGTCTGGTTCTAGCTCAGCCCTAGCTGGAGGTTTGACTGTTGAACCTCTTATTTTCCAAAATGTGTCTGTAGAATACCACCTGTGTCCTCTGAGATGCTAGCAAGTGTTCCAAGAAATAAATAAATAAGGACACGATTTTCTAATAAGTTTGAGAATAGCAGGGTGCTCATGATCTGAATGTTTGTGTCTTTTCCAATTTCCTGTTTTGAAATCATAATCCCCAAGCTGATGATCTTAGGAGATGGGCCCTTTGGGAGGTGATTAGGCCATGTAGGAGGGGCCCTTATGAATGAGGTTAGTGCCTTTATAAAAGAGACCTCAGAGAGCCCTGGTGCCCCTTCCTCTATGTGAAGATATACCTAGAAGGCACCATCTGTAAATCATGAATCAGATCCTTACCAGACACCAAAGCTGCTAGCATCTGGATTTTGGATTTCACAGCCTCCAGAACTGTAAGCAATACATTTCTATTGTTTATAGGCCACTTAGTCTATGATATTTTATTGTAGTAGCCCAAAGAGACTAAGACAGCAAACAGATATTTTTACAGCAGTCCTCTGTACAACAACATCTTGCCCCTAGGACTAGAGGAGGATGGGATGAAGTGAAGCAGAAGTGCTAACCAACAGTTAGATAAATGCAAACTGTGTTTTTCATTATTATTACTTTCCACCTCACCCCCACCAAACTCTGTAGATTAAGTACTTTTCACAATAACAATTAAGTACTTTTAATATTAATATTTTGATGTATTCAAAGAACTAGTCAAATTAGAATGCAACCCAGCAGGGTGAGTTTGTAATATTTTTTGCTTGTATTATATAAATGACCCCTTTCCTAGTTTTTCCTCTGCATGAAAGTTCCACATTGCTACTTTCTCAAAAACAAATGGACAAAAACTTTGAAAAGTTATATTGGAAGAGAAGGACTCAGAATAGTGAACCAAACCTTCCTCCTGCAGGCAGCTGCTCCCCAGGCTTTCCAGGCCTCCAGGAGAAGGTGTGGATGTGAATGACAGCTCCCAACTTGCTTTCCCAAAAAATTGAGCACTGCCTTCCTGACAGCCAGAACATAAATATCACCATTACAAACTCACCCTCATGCAGATATCTGGACCCTGATGGTCACTAAGGGAATAAAATATAAACAATCACCTTAAGTTTTGGCTCCTTAGCACCAAAGGACAGCAGGAATATTGCAGATGAATGGGAGGTTCCAGGCCACTTAAGGTAACTTAGCATAGGCCAGGGTTAGATAAAACAGAAATGACAAAGATACAAATCCAAACTATAGCCTGCTTTTCTTTTCTGAACAATTCTCTCTTTTAACTTCTCCCTTTGTTTCTATATCACAGTCATAGACACACACCCACCACCACCACCACCACCACCGCACAGCAGGGTACTCACTTAGATGGACTGTGCTCAGGACAGGCAATAATTTATAGTAACCCAGTTAAGCAGAGGTCTAGAGATAATGCAAATGTCACATTGTCCTAAACCAGAGCAGAGCAGAACAAACAAAACAATGTACCCATTAAGGTATTTTAAAGGTCAGGAGAAACATAGTCTATCAGTGTTACAAGGATGAATAATCTAATTTAAATGAGGATCATTTAAATACTTCAGAAGACAAAGGAGAAACTAGGGACAAAGCTCAGAGGAGTCTGGAAGGAAAAATCTGAAGAAAGTCAAGAAGGAGAGACGCCTAGGAGTCTATTTTAGGACTGTCTTAGGACTCTATTTTTAGGAGGCAAGAGCAAGAGTACAAACACTGTAGGTTGTGTGCACCCAGGAGCCTGACAGCTCCAGGTCAGAACAAGGGGGCCATGTCAGCCACAGAGCACTGGCTGGCCTCCATGTGGTTCCAGAAACACGAAGAACAGTGCAGCATTGCACAACTGCCCAGAATTCCAGGTGGGACCTAGAGAAGCACATCTTCAGACTGTAAGGCAGGGAACCAGGAGTCATGAGATTTTAGTCTAAAAGCTACTGGATCCAGGCCTGCTTTCTAGATGAGACTGAGGACAACAGCATTAGTAAGCAGCATGGTTCTATCCTGGAGGAATTCTAAGTCTTTCTCAGAGGTTTGGAGTATATGATATACTATGACCAACATAATTTCAAAAATTTAAGCTGTGGACAGGAGGAGCATGAGTTCTAGGTCATGTGATACTATTTTCCAGCAAGACATGAAAGCCCAGATCCTAATCTGAGTTACACCTTTGTGTGTGGTGGAAAGAAAATGGAGGCGGCAACATATGCAGGTCCCATTTGACCCAAGAACCCTACAACAGTGGAGAAATTTCTCTCTTGAATTTACTTCCACTTGTCTTAAGAAATGAAAATAAGGGCAGCGGTGGGACAGGAGAGAGGAGAACAGAGGGCATGAAACCAATGGAATTATACGAAAAACAAAAGAAGGAAAAATATAACAAAACAACATGAGTTTCCCTTTGTACAGAAGGATTATAATGTTTAGTCTTTTTTGTTTTTATAGGTTTTTTTCATATTTCCTAATCTTCTACAATGAACACTTAAACAGAAAAATTTTGAGAGAGAGAAAGAGAGGCCAAAGGGATTAATCAAATTGAGACAGTCCAAGGGAAACAACAAAGCTATTGCCATGTAAAAGCTATTGCTTGTTCCTGCCTCAGGCACTGCCTCCATTCATCTTATTATTTCTTCAAGGGCAACAAACAATCACTTATTATGTATTTATTAAACATCCACCACATTCCTGACCCTGGATAGAGAAATGAAAGATGTGGCTGGTGGTGTCAACAAATTTGCAGTCAAGTACCAAAAGAAATAATGACTACATATTAACACATATATATATGCATATAACATCATAAGCTCTGAATCCTTATAAGCTCTATTAATTTTTACAAGCTGAACATACCTAAGGATACTCAGCAATGAGATCAAGAAACAGAACCCCAGAAACCTTCCTTATGTCTGTTTCTAATTATTACTCTTCTAAGGTACTTCAAAGGATTCTGAACACCTAGATTGTCTTTTAAAATACTTTGCATACATGAAACCACACCATATGTACTCTTTGGTACCTGACTTCTTTCACTCATCCTTATGTTGTGAAATTCATCCCTGCTGTATACAGCAGTAGTGTGTTCCTTTGCAATGACAGATTTCCATTGTGGAAAACCATCACCATTTACTTATCCATTCTACTGATGACTGGCATTTAAGCAGATTCTAGCTATGGCTGCTTTGACCATTTCAGGGTATGTTTTTCCATGAACATACGGATTAGGTACCTACCTGGGAGTAGAACTACTGCATTGCAGTTATATATATATTCAGCTTCTGGAGATACTGCAAACATATGACAACTTCTCAGAGAATTAAGGGTCCAGTTCTAGTTTTTTCTGCATCATAATAATGGCATCAAATACCAGGTCTGTGACAAATCCAATCTACTACCCAAGATTGAGAGCCCCCCAAATCAATCTGTTTTCATTTACCTTAAAAATACTATATTTGCAGATATTGCCTAGGCCTATTTTTTCTCCCTAAAGAACTGACTATGAATTAAAAAGTGCAAAGGAAATTATATTGTAGCTAAAAGCAAATCATATCACAAAAGAACAAGTTGCCTAAAAAAAACACAACTTGTAATTACTATTCACTTCAAAATAAATCAAATTATCCATATAAACTCAACCACTTACTGGTAAATTAATGAAAAATATGACAGTATTGAACATTTAATTGCTTCTATTACAAAACCTCCAAACTTAAGCTTAGTTTATCAGACAGGCAAGGGGAAATTAGTTAGCAACAGATGCATCAGTAAAAACCTGTTAGAACACAGCTCCAGAGTTAATCTTCCCCAAGTTTATTACAACCATCTGCCCATTTCTTTTTTAAGTTTTCACTTTAGACAATCTTACTTAGTACCTCCAAACAAAATGCTTTTTGCTTTTTTCCCCCTTGATCAGTATCTTTTCTAATATCTTCAGTTTATAAGTTTCCAAAAGCTCTGTTATCTCAAAATGCAAGTTTAATTTCCTTTCCAGAATGTTTTTTTTTTTTTTTCAGATTATTAAGCCTCTGGAAAATGGCAGATGAAAAGACCATTGAGCAATGGTAGGGCTTAAATAAATTAAGGCTTCTAGGCTATGTTGCTACTTCCTGTTTCCACAAGGTAATCTTTTTTCAGGTTATTAAACATCACTTGTGACCTTTAGAAAGAACTCCCTGAAGTCATTCATCAATAATAAAATTTGGTTTGACTATCACAATAGAGAATAATATAAAATGATGTCAACTTTCAACAACAAGATGTAATAATGCCTATTATCTATTTTCAAAATTACTAAATTGATTCAAGGTAGTCCAAATTACAATTAAACATATTTTACTTGGCACCAAAAATTAAGAAAATACAAATAAGCATAATTAGGAAAGACAAATGAGAAGTTAAAATAAAGCATTTATGAAAGATTTATTATATACCATACACTGTTCTAAGGCCTGGAGAGTTCAGGATGCATACCACAAACATACAGAAATCACCCTGCCTTCATGGAGCTAACGATGCAAGAAGGGAGAAAAACAGAATAAGTAATTCACAGATAAATTCTAATAAGTCGCATGCAAAGTGCTCCCTGAGGCCATGACATCAACTAAATGTGGGTGAGTAGCAGGTATGTCAGGGAGTGACTAGGTTATGTACAATAGGTGATACTGTTAATGAGAGTAAAATGTGCTGGATCTACTATCCATAACTAACACCATTGCAGCTAGTAAATGATACTCTTCATATCTTTCCATTAGTCATTTGAATGCAAGTAATTTTGTTGAGCACTCATTTTTATATCAAATAATTAGAAGCAACACAAAGGAATGTAGAGATGATTATGGTGTGGTCACAAGGAATAGATGATCTAGTCTACAGGGGAAACAGTCCCACAAGGACCAGCAAGACCACAACATGAAATGTACCACCTTTATAGAGTCAGGAGGCAAGGGGAGGTTCCAATGCTGCATTCTTCTAGCATTCCTCCAGGCCTAGAAAGAGGACAGAGAACTCCTGGGAAAGGGACTAGACATAAAAGGTTAAAAAGAGGTGCAAAGGTCATGGTGTATTTGGTAAGTAGCCTGTAATGGGCAGAATGGCAGAGGAGGAGACAGAGAAGTCTTGGCCTCTTGGCCATCCATGTAGACTGCTGAAGAAGAATTACTTGAGACAATCTTGCTGTCCTATACAAACTCTAGCTAAATGACAATACATCATTTTGTGTAGGTAGCAGAATGCTCAACTAAATTATTGTAGCCAAATAAATTAATTAGTTTTGCTATACCATAATTATGTTCTGAAGAAACCTTACATTATTAAAAAGCATATTAATAAATAGCTATTTCCACTTGAGAAAAGGAGGGTTGTGTTTACAGAGAGTTAAACTAGATAATTTTTCCTGCAGGAACTTCAACAATAAAAAGTAGAATTACTGTGAAAGTCAGTATGGAGGGTCTTCAAAAGATAAGGAATAGGGTCTGGGAATGTGGCTCAAGCGGTAGCGCGCTCACCTGGCATGCGTGCGGCCCGGGTTCGATCCTCAGCACCACATACAACCAAAGATGTTGTGTCCGCCGATAACTAAAAAATAAATATTAAAAAATTCTCTCTCTCTCTCTCTCTCAAAAAAAAAAAAAAGATAAGGAATGGAACTACAACAAAACCCATCTATACTACTCCTTGGTATTTATCCTAAAGAATTTAAGTCAGCAAATTATAGTGATGCATGCATACCTAATGGACAGAACTTCAGAACATTGTGTTAAGCAAAATAAGCCAAACTCAAAGAAATCAAGGGTCTTATGTTTTCCCTCACATATGAAATCTAAAGAGGCAAAAAGAAAGAAAGGTAGAGGGGTGATCTCATAAAAATCAAAGGGAGATCAAAGAGATGGACATGAGAAGGGAAAGGGGAAATACTAAGGGATAATATTGGCCCAATTATATTGTTATAGCATGTGCATGTATGAATATGTAATAACAAATCCCCCCATTATACATGGATAGCACAGAAAACCTGAGCCAAGTTCACACCCACGCATAGCAAAAAAGCCCGTGCTGCCAGCTGACCTCCTGCCAGGCACAGGGTGCGAGGTGAGCCCTGTGCCCCACGGGCAACTGCTTCCTTCCTGCAGGCCCAGGGCTCCCTCAGGTGCTGAAACCACAACCAGAATATTCAAACCCTGCTCCCAGCCCAGTCAGTTACATAACAGCCAGTTTTCAGGATAATAGCCAGTTCTCAGAATGAAAATTTACACTGTAAGGAAAATATTAATTAATTATGTTTGTTTAAGGTCTCTTACAGCAGATAAAATCATGAAAACAACAGTGTTCTGGAAAGTGAGGTCTGCTCGATAGGTATAACAACAGCAAGACACATCCTGTTACTTGTTTTAAATGGCATCTCACCATCTTAACTCAGGCTGTCTCAGCCCAGCCAACATGCCTATTAATACCAGAAATAACTACCACAGCAAGCACTCTCTTCTCCTTAAGGAGGAAAATAGAAAAGGAAAATGCTCCCTAGTCAGACCCATATCTTTCTTATTTGTCCTGCGGGCTGCCAAACATACCCACTCAGCCAAGACTGCAATGAGGAATTTAATAAATGGTTCTTTAAAACATCACCAGGGGACTTCAGCTGTGTGGTGGGCTTTCGATAACAGTGACTGACTCTATGGACTGGCCTTGACCTCAGTCTGCTCTTCCTGAATGTTCTCATGCAGGGTCTCATGCACAGTAGTTCTGTCATTGTGCAAAAGGTCCATTTTTGCAATTGTTCACCCAGCATCAAAAGCACGTTGCCATAATTACGCACACACTTAGTTTTTATGTGCAAGAAAGGGCAGTGGGCAGATGACACTTGTTAATCAGTGATGTTCCACAAATTATATTAACAGCAGCCCCACAAAAGCAGGTGCAAACTGCTAATTTGTTTTAAAGGAGTACATCTTCTCCTTCGGGTATGGTAAAGGGAGGGATTCGATAAAGTAATAAAAGAACATCATCGTTTAGCTAAGCAATCCTGTGGTTCTGAAAGGAAAGCTAAGTAAGGTCTCTAATGATTACAATGGTCAATATGTTCATATAAGCCACAGAAATCAATCCACAACTTTAAAGTATTAACCTCAACATTAAGTATTGGAAAAGACAATCTCAATTTTAAGATATTCAAATGAAACTGACAAGAACAAACTTCAATCTACATTGTAGAAAATTGGAGATTTTGCCATAAAGTTGCTCCAGGTACATTTTTTCCCCCTTAAAAATGCAACCTTAACTAAAATTAAGTTTGGGCACCTGGGGCTGGCAGGAAGCATGCTTTCTGGTCTGCTGCTCTGACTGTACAAAGGCAGCCCTGCCTCTGTGGGTGGGGCCTGAGTTATGCAGAACTACCTGGGTTCTTCTAGAAATCCTCCAGTTATAGCTGACAGGGATGAGAGTGTACATTCACTTTGCTTCATTCTATATCTAGTAGCTCTGGGATCATTTCCCTTTTCACTATGACATTCCAGTACTTGTCCCTCGCAAATATGACTTTTGCTTCTTTGCGTGCACAGCTTGGCTGCATTTCCAACCAAGTATGGCCATATAACTAAGTCCTCTCCTCTGGAATGAGATCAGAGGTGATGGGTGCCCCTTCCAAGAGTGGCCCATAAAAAATATTGTGTTCACTACTTCACACTCTTTCCTGTTTGAATGGACGGATGTGAATAATGATAATGCCTGGGGAGCCACATGATGGAAAGAACCTGGGCCCCTGTGTGGCTGCTTGGAGAAAAACCACCTTGCTGACCTGCCTAAGAGTTTTATATGAGCAATAAATAAATTTCTATTAGGGTAAGCAAAAGAGTGTAGTATTACATCCTATTCTTAGAAAAGTTATTCAAAAGTTTAATAAAATATATCACCTAAAAAGTTTGCGACTGACAATTCAAAATCCTATTATCAATTTCCCTATATATACACTCTAAAAGATGAAACTATGGAGACAATAAAAAGATCAGTGGTTGCCAGGATTTGAGAAAAAAGAAGAAATAGGCAGAGGAGAGGGGATTTTCAGGAAAGTGGAACTACTCTGTGTGATACTATAGAATGAACCCTCATGTAAACTATGGATTTTAGGTGATAACAACATATCAGTACAACAAATGCACCACTCTGGGAGCAGATATTGGTAACAGTGCAGGCTATGCATGTATTCAGGCAAGACCTCTATATTTTCCTCTTGATTTTGCTGTGAATTTAAAACTGCTCCAAAAAAAAACTGATATTTTTTAAATTCACTGAAAAACAAAATAAGACTATTTATATAGCACTCTGCAAGAGCCATTAGGCCACTAGCAGGAAAGTTCATTTTTGTTTCCTTCTCATAAACCAGGGCTACCCAGCAGAACTTTCCATGAGGGAAATGTTTTCTATCTGTTCCATCCATCCAATGTGGTGCCACTAGATCATGTGATCATGGAGCACTTGAAATATGGCAAGTACAGCTATGGAAATGAATTTTAAACTTCATTTATTTTTAATTCATTTTCATTTAAGGAACTTTATATAACTTCTGGCTACCATATTGAATAGTGCTGCTCTAGACTGCCCCATAATCTCATGGTTATCCAGCTCAGAATGGGGACTGGATGACCTAGATTCTATTTCTGATATCTGGCATATAAGATATCATCTACATTTTTAATCTCTAAAACTTAAGAAAGAGGCAATACTTGATACTTCAACGGCTTCTGTCCTAACCACCAAGTCTCAAATCCACCACGAGCTAAATGCTCCTATATGCAAATGGCTAAAAATCTTCCTGCATAAACTATTATTACCTGTTATCTCAGATAAAATAAATAATTACATTACACTTATACTTTCTTTCAATATCACTGTTTAGGTTTGTGTGCATTTCAGTGTACTTTTCTTTAAATATTGTCCAAATAATTTTACTGTTTAATTATAACTTTGAAAGAAAGGGCAGATGTGTGTGTGGGAAGACATTCCTTGGACAAAAAGCCTATACAGGCAAAAATCATTTTAATTCACGAGTGATGTGCCATGAAGCAGCAATACAAATACTTACAAAACAAATTTTGTGTTGATAATATATTTGGTACAGAATGTTTTTAATAGTATTTTATCAAATGACTTAATTGTGAAACAAAAATAAAAGATTCATAGTTTATTTTAATGCAGCCTGAAAAATCAAGTACCTTGTTTTATCTTAAAACTTTAGAAAGTCCCACATTTGAAATACATAGTCTTAACATTAAGGTAACTTTAAAAATTATGCCAGGAACGGTGGCGCATGCCTGTAATCCCAGTGGCTCAGGAGGCTGAGACAGGAGGATTGCGAGTTCAAAGCCAGTCTCAGCAACATAGCGAGGCACTAAGCAACTCAATGAGATCCTGTCTCTAAATAAAATACAAAATAGGCTGGGATGTGGCTCAGTGGTTGAGTGCCCCTGAGTTCAATTCCTGGTACAAAAAAAAAAGAAGATAACTTAAAAAATTAAATTACAGTTTATTCCTATGAAATTAAAATTTGTTAACATTTAAAATGCAAAAGCTTTCAATACAACTTTAAAAGGTTAACAAAGTTAATAAAGTAGCAGGGCGTGGTGGCGCACACCTGTAATCCCAGTGGCTCAGGAGACTGAGGCAGGAAGATCTTGAGTTCAAAGCAAGCCTCAGCAATGGTGAGGTGCTAAGCAACTCAGTGAGATCCTGTCTCTAAATAAAATATGAAAGGCTGGAGATGTGGCTTAGTGGGTCAAGTGCCCCTGAATTCAATCCCTGGTACCCCCGACCCAAAAATGTTAATAAAGTGGTACCCAGTATGGTTAAAAAAAAAGGCAAAAATTTAACAAATAAAAAAATTACTTTCTATAATCAGAATTACTTATTTCCTAAAAGAAATGAGCTACACTGATATATCATTGTATTACATCTACATTTTCCTATAGTTCTCCCGAAGTTGCATAGCCAGTTACTACACACCATGTGCACGTGTTGAACATCATAGCAATTCTGAATTCCTCAGCATGGGATTCCACTGAAAGTTGGGTGGGACTGAGCTGTTATGCTAACAACTGCTGAAGCAGCTACAGAGGCAAAAAATAAGAGAAGCAATCTCCCTATCATGACCCACAGGCTCCAGGTGAGCAAAACCAACTTTTGAGTATAGGCATGCTTGGAAATCTGAATGCTACATACAAAACAGTTTCTACAGGGAAAAACAAAAACAAAAACCTGCATTTTAAACAACTGACTTATAAAAGGTATTTTTTAAAACATAATTCATCTATAACCTTAGGGTTACCCAAATACATGATATTTAAATCAATTCTATACTGGGAAGAAATTTTAGAGAGACTAAATATGGTCAATTTATATGCAAAATTTTATAATTTTAATGAAATATATTTACCAAGTTTCTGATCTATTTTTTTAATTTCATTTTTTAATTTGCTCTAATTAGTTGTGCATGATAGTAGAATGCATTTTGACATGTTGGACACAAATGGAACACAACTTCTCCTTCCTCTGGCTGAACATGGTGCAGAGTCACACAGGTAGTGTAATCACATATGCTCATCTATTTTAAAATATTTAATCCAGGCTCCTTTTAATGCCATTTATCCAGTGACTGGTAACATTTCTCCCCCTGTGAACTCTTGTTTTCATCTTGCTCAATTCCCTAAGCCACCTCCTTTTCCAGGAAGGAAATGTCTCATTTCACTTAAGCCATGGTCATATCAAAATTCTAGTCTACTCTAAATTATGTTTGACAGTTACCATAAAAAATGGCACTTCCAATCCTCTTCACTAAAAGGTAAAAGTAGATGCTAGTACCAGTAGGCTTTAGATCCCTCACATAAGCAGAATCCTGCAGATTCTATGTTGTCACTCCTTCACATGACAAATAATACTTTAGATCAAGGCAAAAAAGTAGACACATAAGCAAATAATTCACCCAGAGATCTGTACTATTTTGTTTAAAACACAGCCTTTCAATTACATTAAAAGAGAAATATTCATTTATTCATCCAATATTTAGCACAAATTTCTTAAGCAGCTACTTCGTGTTAGGCATTATTCCATGTGCTGGCAATACAGCAGTGAACAAGACCAAGTTAGCAAGGTCCTAAGCAACTTAGCGAGACCCTGTCTCAAAATTTAAAAAGTATAAAGGACTGGGGATGTGGCTAGGTAGTAAAGTGTCCCTGAGTTCAATCCCAGGTACCAAAAGATAAAAAAATGGAGAGAGAGACAAAGTGCTTGATATGATGGCACTTAGGTTCCTGGTGCTAAAAACAGACAAAATACAAAAAAGAGAATTTTATCACTGAAGGTAGTGATAAATGTTTTGATGAAAGATAAAGCAGAAAAAGTAAATAGGAGACAAATGAATGGGAAGGCCAGGTTGGATGGGTGGGCCAGGAAGAGTTCTTGGAAAAAGTTATATTTGAGCAGAAATCTGAAAGACACAAGATAACACTCCATGCTCTGGGGGAAGAACATCCTAGGATAAGGGTCCAGAGCACAAAATCCTAGAGGTGGGAATAAGCTTGTGTGTGAAAACCAAAGGAAGCCCAATGTGGCTGGGGACAAGCAAGAGGAGCAGTCATCGTCCGGGAGGGATAGCCAGATTACCTGGGGTTCTGAGGGCTGATGGAAGCACTGGGTTGTGTCCTAAGTACCCTGGAAGCAGGAGAGAAAAGTGGAGGATCTGGCAGTTTTAAAGATCATGCTGGCTGCTGCTGGGAAGCAGACAGGAGGGTAATAGTACTGGAGACCAGTTAGGAGGCTTCTATGGGAGTTTGTGCTAGCTGGTGTGGCCTGGGCTTGGATGGAAGAGACGAGGTGGAGTCATTACCTTACTCAGAACACATCTGGAGTTAGGGCCAATAGGACTTGCTTAGATTGGGTACAGGGAGTGGAGGAAAGAGGGGCCTAAAGAACTGAATGAAGCCAGGCCTGGTGGCCCACACCTGTAATCCCAGCAACTGCAGGTCAGGTGGTGTGAGGTGGGGCTGGCAATGAAGGTTGAGGCAGGAGGATTGAGGCCAGGCTCAGCAACTTAGCAATACCGTGGTCTCAAAATAAAAAATAAAAAGTGTTGGTTAAGCACCCCTGAGTTCATTCTCCAGTACTAAAAAACAAAAACAAACAGACAAAACTGGATGAAGAGAGGATAATGAGGAGAGAGGTAGAGTTGTTTGAGGGCATCAAGAGCTCTGAGTGAACCTGCCAAGTCTGAGGTGCTTATTAGATCCCATCTGGGGATGCTCAGTAGTCACTGGTAGCCCATGTCTAGGGCTCTCAGGAGAAGACTTGCACCACAGGGGTGGAAAGAGAATACCAAGGGACAGAGGACAGAGGGTAGAGGGAACCAACCAAAAAATTGAACAAGAGCAGCCAGTATGGTGGGAGGAGAAGCAGGAGAAAGGGGTGCACAAGAGCCAAAGAAGGAAGGGAGTCACCAACTGCATCAAATGCCACTATTTGGTCTAACATGGTAAAGACTGAGAACTGTCCACTGGATTCTGGAAGACAAAACCCACCACAGCAACGCTGTAACAGTGGTGGAGAGTGTGGTGGGGAGAAGGTTAGGGGTGGCGAAGACTAAAGCCTGACTGGAGTGGGCTGGAGAAAAACTGGGAAGGGAAGAGGTGGAAGAGTGGGTATAGACAAATCAGGCACAACTTTCACAGCCTTTTGCTATAAAAAGGACCGAAAACGGGGCAGTTATCTGAAGAGAAATATGTGGTCAGGAAGGATTTTTTTTTTTAAGATGGAAACTCTTACGTCATCTTTGTATGTTGCTAAGAATGAGCAGGTCAAGAGGGAAAAAATCAATAGCGTAGGAGTGAGGAGATTATTGCAGGTGTTATGTTCATGACCAGGGGACAGGATGTAGGATTAAGTAGATCAACTGCCTTCAATAGGAGCAGACAGTGCATCCTCCTTAAGAGTGGGGGACATCTGGGGACACATGCAGGTGGTAGGGAGATGAGAAAGATTTTTTTTCAGTTTTCTCAGCAAAAGTAAGAAGCAAGGTTTGTGTGGTGGGAGGAGAAGAAGGAGAAAGGGGTGCACAAGAGGCAAAGAAGGAAGGGAGTCACCTTATGGGGTGATCCCTAGAAAAGGCAGAAACGGCTTCTGTAGACAGAAACAATAACAAGCCTCAGGCTGGATGCATGAGGACACCAGAGCCCACCTGGAAGCCCAGCTCTCAGCAAGGGACCTGCCAAGCCCATTTTTAAGGAGAGAAATACCTACTTTGCAGCCAGGAGGGGGCAAAAGAAGGCAAACCTCTCGGGGAATCAGGACCAGGCAGAGAAAAATACTCAAAACCTTTTAACAATGCCTTAAAAATAAAATCTTTGATCCATTTGCTCTCAATTTTCCCAATGAATTCTTTCTACTCAATGAAAAAAATACTAATGTTTCAATAGGAAAAATAGGCTAAGGTCAATTACAAAGAATTCACATGTTTAAAAAAATGTGAATGGCCAATACATTAAAAAAAAAAAAAAAGCTGTATTTTATCCATAGAGACACAAAATGGGTGGTGGCTGCCAATGACTAGGCACAGGGGAGGGGCAGGGTATTAAGTGTTTAATGGGCACAGAGTTTCAGTGTGGGAAGATGAAAAAGTTCTGAAGGTGGATAGTGGTGATGGTTATACAATATGGTTGTTTGTTTGTTTGTTTGTTTTTTGTGTGTGTATGCTTGGGAATTTGAATCCAGGGCGTCATGCAATGCCAGGCAAGCACTTTTCCACTGAGCCACATCCCCAGCCCAATAATGGGTGTTCTTATTGCCACTGAACTATACACTTAAAAATGGGTAATATGGTACATTTTGTTAAGTGTAGTTTAACACAATTTTCTTTAAAATTGCATTTTATTGGCCAAAAAAAAAATGCAAATTAAAACAATAGGGTGACACTTTGCATGTAAGCTATGTCTTTGATGAGGACACATAGTAGGCATGGAAATCTGCAGAATGAGTGAATGTCCCCTAGGGTTGAAAGAGGTGGGAGATGAGCCCCCTCCCAACCTGCTGGGTGCAGGTTAAGCAGATGTCATTTTCCCAGAGAGCCATGGGACTCAAATATTTTGAGTGCGTTATCTGTCAGCAATCTATTCTAAAGAAAGAGTAGTCAGGCTCAGAATATCTAAATGCATATGCCTTGATCCATTGCATGCTGGAAGACCAGAGAGTACCACCAGTGGACAACAACCGGGAGAAACGTCTGAATGATACAAAGAACAGTGGGCAAGAGACCAGGGAACCCTGCCCAGCTCCAAGAAGACTGTTGAGTTTCCTGGCAGAAATCTGAAATCACCCTAAAATCAGAAACTAGAGGAGCTGGAAAGAGAAAGAGTGGGGAAGGAGGTCAGCAGTCCATCTGTATATTATTTAAAGGGATCAGAAGGGCTGAGTCAGGTGTCCCTAACACACTTTGTAACACACATCTTTTCAGACTTGCCAGCTCTAATGTGTGTATTAGCAGGACATAATGCAAGATATATGGGAGGTTGTGTTCACAGTGGCAGTATCTGAAAGCAAAAATATTAATAATAGGCAGCAAAAATGGTTAATAAATTGTAGCACATTTATGTGTTGGAATATTACTTGTCACTAAAAATTATTATATTTCAGAATCTAAATGACTTAAGAAAAGGCTTACAGTATAATGGTAAAAATTTAGACAACTGGCAAAATTTGAATCAGGTCTATGGGTTAGATAATAATTCTGTATCAATGTTGATCTTCCTGATTTTGATAATCATGCTGTAGTTAAAAAAGAAAGTAACACTGCATGGTGGCACACATCTGTAATCCCAGATTCAGGAGGCTGAAGCAGAAGGATCATAAGTTTGAGGCCAGCCTCAGCGATGTAGTGAGGCCCTAAGCAACTTAGTGAAATCCTGGGGCTGGGGGGTGTGGCTCAGTGGAAAAGAATCCCTGGGTTCAATCTCCAGCACCAAAAAAAGAAGGAAAAAATCCCTGTTTTTAGGATTATACACAGTACACGACTTCAAAGTACCCAAAGGAAAGGAAGTGGGGAGATCATGAATACACTTACTCCCAAATTATTTCAAGAAAAAAAAAATATATCAAGAGAATGATGAAGCAAAATGTTAACAATGGGAGAATCTGGTAGAGGTTATAATTTTTAACAAAAGCAATAACCCAACTTCGGCAGGTGGGGAAAGAGCTAAGAAATGGATAGGAAACTCACAGGAAAATAAACATGTCTAACAAAATTACATGGAGTAATCATCAACTTCACTAATGAGAGAAATGCAAATTAGAACAATAATGAGTTCTTGTTTTTTTACCCATGTCAGCAAAGATGTGGGAAAACAGGCATTCTCAGACATTTTTGGTACTACCTTTCGGACTTATCAGCAGTTCTCTAATGAATTTGGAAATGTGCATGCCCTTTGATGCATCAAGTCCACTTTTGGAAATCTGTTCCATAGACTGAAAAAGTCAGGTATAAAATCTCATGGAGAACATAATCCTTACTAGGTTAATTAAAAAGCTACAAGTAAATTACAAAAATGGTAACAATGATTATCTCCAGCCTTTAAAAAGGAGACTTTCTTCTCTTCATTCCTTAAAAAGAAGAAGAAGAAAGAAGAAAGAAGAAAGAAGAAAGAAGAAAGAAGAAGAATAAGAAGAAGCCGCCTTAAAACAACTAGAATACAAATAAAGCAAATTTACTTAACCTCTAAGTACCCACCACCCACCATTATTATTATTTTGAGGGGGTGGGGGATTGGGGATTGAACTCAGGAGCCTTTAACCACTGAACCACATCCCCAGCCCATTTTTATATTTTATTTAGAGACTGGGTCTCCCTGAGTTGCTTAGGACCTCACTAAGTTGCTGGGGCTGGCTTTGAAATTGTGATCCTCCTGCCTCAGCTTCCTGAGCTGCTGGGATTATAGGCGTCAGCCACTGTGCCCACAAGGCTCACCCAGCATCAATAACAAATATTGATGGTTACAGGGAAATAAATCATTAGATACATTTGAAGCCCATCCTATCTTTCCAACTTTTTCTTCTCAAGTTCCTTTTTGTGCATGCATGCACGCATGTGTGCGCGCGTATGTGTGTGTGTATATATATATGGGGTTTTTGTGTGTGTGTGTGGTGCTGGAGGTTGAACCCAGAGCCTTGTGCATGTGAGACAAGCACTCTACCAATTGAGCTATATCTTGAAGTTCCTTCTTTAAGCTTTTCAGTATGTCCCAATGACAGTCTTTACTCTTATAACAACTAAAGCCTTTTTAAAAGCAACATTGACCATGCATGTATAATACATCAATATATACTCTACTGCCATGTATATCTAAAAAGAACAAAGTTTTAAAAAAAAAAACCAACACTGGATATAAATAAGCAATTGGTCTGCACACTGCTTATTATGCCCAGGGATTTTGGAGATTCCCTCCAACTACTTTGCACTGTTGTTGGGTATGTCCATTTGCATGAGATAAGACTGGCTGGTTTCAGGGTTCTGAGGTGGTATCAAATGTCATGTGGGAACCAGTAGCTTTCACATTCGAGTGCCCAGGTAACTGCAGTAGAATTCTTCCATAGAATACTGGTGAACTAGCAGCTGCAAAATGACCAAGCCAAATGGAAGGACTGTGCTGATCACCTTTCTGGTTCAACTACTTGGTCACTGTTGAGAAAATTAAGATCCAGGGTAACCATATGTCTTGCCGAAGACCTAACCCCAGGTCTGATATGGAAACGGGCACCACCAGCTGCCCGGGACTGGATTCTCTTGTTTTTCCCTTTTTGAAAAGTGAAGATGAAAAGGTACCCAGGCCACATTTGAGAAGGTGTTCCCAGAATAGTTCCACTGAAAAAAGGCTCCCTCCTCAGATTTCCCACAGGGTGAACCTGGCCAGTGCCCCCTGCAGTGAACTAAAGCATAGAAGAGAAGGGGTTGTCCTTAGACCTGAAGCATTGTTCTTATTCAGGATGAGATTTAAAACTTTTGAAGTCTTCTTGTTGACTCGTCCCTGTCTCTCAGGAGTTAGTTCTTGGACCCCCTAGAATGATAAGAATTGGTTTTATTGCTGAGACACACAGCCATACAGCTCTTGAGGGGGAAAAAACAGCTACAGTAAATGTCAGTTCACCTGAGCCAACACAACAAACCAATTACCTAAGTGAAATTCTGCCTGTCCAATAGTCCATGGGGTGGCCAACCTCCAAGATGGCCCTCACCTCCTGGTAGTCACACCCTGTGCATTCCACATTGTACCTGGGCTGGTCTGTGTGACTTACAGAATATGGCAGAGGTGAAGCCTGCTCTCTGTCTCCTCTCTCTGTCTCTCTCAAGACTTACTGTCAGGAACACTGACAGCCATGTATTGAGGATGCTCAGCAGTCCTGGGGAGAAGCCTCTGGAGAAAAACCAAAGACTCCAGGTAAGGGTCACCTAATGCTCTTATAGAAGCAGACCCTCCAGCGCTGGTCCAGGTTTGACCACAATCCCATAGGACAGCTGAGTCAGAAGCATCCACCTAAGCCACCTGGATTTCTGATCCAGAAACTGTGAGATGGTCAATGTTTGTCACTTTAAGCCTCTTGTTTGGGGGGTAATTTGTAATATCTCCCAACAGGTAATCAAATTCCCTATCCTTCCACATCTAGTATGCTATAAACGAAGTCTCTACCAAACTGTATTTTACAGGTTAAAAAAGTATTGGTCACTCAAACTCTAGATAGGGCAGAGGGGTGGGCGGAGAAGGGAGCTAATTAAACTCAAATGCTAAAAGATAGTTCAAAGGACTACAAAATCACCACTGGACTATCCAATACCCAAGCAAATTATAAATGTCAAAGAAGGGTTGGGAAACTCTTTCTTTTATGGGGCTTTAGGGGAACTACCTTCCCAGCAGGTTCTCCCTGAGGTAGCTAAGGATTTCAGGATCTAGGACAACACACCAGGGGTTTAGGTACATCCTGGCTGAATTTGTCTTCTCTTTTCTCTTTCTTCAAAACACTATAAATCAAAGGCCCAAGCTAAACCTATATGTCAAACCTGGTGATGAAAAGGAGACAAGACCAAAGGGAACATAAATAAAATCTTTCCCTGTGAGATAGTATGGTCAGACTCAAGTAATATTTTTTCTTTATTTTATAAACTTTCCCTTGTCTTTTGCAATGATTCATTTTTAAACTTTCCCAGGTGAAAATATCACTGTGGGAGAGTTTTTGCTAATCTCAATATTTTGGGGGCTGGTTTGTTGATTGTTTCATCACTAGGCAGTAAACTACAAAATGGCAGAGACTGATTGCATTTAACTCACACTTCATCCCCCCTAATAAGTGCCAGTACTGTGCTAGCTTATTAATATCTGCTGAATAAATGCACTGAATTTGCTTTCCATCTCTGAAAGCCTACCAAAGAATATCTGTTGAGTGCTTATGACTATAGCATAGTATAAATGCTGCCAGGGCCATAAAACTTGATATAGAATATTACTGCAAGTATTTAGAAAGATTCTCAAGTCCTCATTGTTTGTCCACTTGGATCCAGTAGGTTTTCAGGCATGAACATAAAAATATGGCTTTCTTGGCAAGTTATGTAATATTTAAATATTCTATACCATTCCTTTGATACCTGAAATCAAAAGGCATTTATTGAGTACTTTCTATATTTGATGGAGGCAAAGCAATTATGAAGATGAGCATTATAGTTAATAAGCAAAGTTGGGATTGGAAATAATAGATACAGATAAGAGTATAGATGATTCTTTATAGTCTTTCAGATGTTCTATATCTGTTCAGATTCTTCTATACTTAGCATGGATTGGTTTTAAAGTCAGAAGAAAATAAACGGTCCTCCAACAGGGATGGAAGGGGGAAAACAGTATTCGGGCAAATCAATAAAAATGAATACATGGAGAGATAATACCTGGTAGTTAACCATATGATCAAAAGCATGAGCTTTGAAGTCTGCAGATTTGGGTTCAAATCTTAGCTCTGCTGCATATTAGCTGGGTCTCTGAGCGGATAACTTTGCCTTTCTTAAGCTCAGTTTCCTGATCTGTGAAATAGTGATAAAGGGTCCTCTTTAGATAGAGAATGAGGATTTGAAAAGATGAAACAATGAAGGATCTTGGCATACTGATAAAGGTGCCTACTATATCTATATCATTATGGGTGATGGGAGTAATATTTGTTGCAGCTCTTGGGGTTACTTTATCGGGCCTGAAACTACTTCCTAATACATAGCTATACAGCCTTCCCCTGCTCTGTTCTTCTATCACCTGTTTTACTCTTTCTTCTCTACTTTTTTTTTTTATTCCACTGGCCTTGTCTCCACCAATTGAAACCAGTAATACCCATAGTGTGCTTAGGTCTGCAGAAGGAAGGACATGGGATTTAGTCAAGTGAGGCAAGGGCCGGGCTCCTGCCATCTTGTCAACCCAGTATGTACTGTCAAGCTCTTACTCACTCTTGGCAACTCTGGGTTATCTGACCTATAAAATGGGAACTGGTCCAGGCATAGAGTGCATGCCTGTACTCCCAGTGACTCTGGAGACTAATGCAGAAGGATTGCAAGTTCTAGGCCAGCCTCAGAAATTTAGCAAAACCCTGTCTCAAAATAAAAAGTAAAAAGGACTAGGGATGTGGCTCAGTGTAAAGTGCCCCTGGGGTCAATCCCCCAGTACCCTCCCCCCCCAAAAATGGTGACTGGATCCTGAATTTACTTACAAGAGAAAAATATCAAGATGCTGGGTGTGGTGGTACATGCCTATAACTCCAGCAACTTGGGAGGCTGAAGCAGGATGACTGTAAGTTTGAGACAGCCTCAGCAATTTAGCAAGAACCTGTCTCAAAATAAAAAATAAGGGCTGTGAATGTAGCTCAGTGGTAAAGCACCTCTGGGTTCAATCCCCACTACCAAATATATACATATATCAAAAGAAAAATCTAAGTAAACAACCTCCAGCAATGACAGAATAACTGGACTAGACTTTTTATTCTGCAGTAAACAATTAGAAAACTGGGTGAAATGTATAAAACAATTATTTTCAGATACTGAACTCTGGTGGTATAAAACTTTGATCCCTGAGCAAAGGGAAACAAGTAAAGTAAGCCTACAATTGCCCTATCATTCTGCCTGGAAGCACTATCTAGACCACAGTGTAGGAAGAGGGAATCTAAGCAGAGCATAGCAGTCTTACTGACTCTCAGCAGTCTCCAATCTCCCCACTGAGACAGAGATCAGAGATTCAGATGCTTGGATGTGTGCAGCAGAGTCCTGGGGAGAGACAGCCACACAGAGAAAGGGCTTCAGGAATCAGCAAAGGGATTCTTCTGAGTCTTCATCATTAAACTGTTCATGTTTAGGATGAAACTCCATAAAAGCAGGCAAAGCCAGGGGAGCTGAGAATTGAACAGCTCCCACAGCTCTCACAGGGTTGGGAAACACACATGTCCTGACAGCCAGAGTGGAGAGATTGGTGGAAAACCTGGATTATTCAGGAAAGACCCAAAAATGCCACACGTCAATATGGCATCTAGTCAGAGAGTAAATGCTATTCTAAAATCTCCCCCATGATCTTAAAAGCAAGCCTTGAAAGGATCACAATGATGAGCAAATAACTTAACTGCCTTCCAAAACAAACTTTAATATTTTTTGAAGAAAGAGAACAAAATCCAGACACTCAACAATGTAATATCATTAAGTCCAGCATCTAATAAAAATATTAGATAGGAGAAGCAGGAATATACAATCTATACCCAGAAGAAAAATCAGGCAGTAGAAACAGATGTTGAAATTACAGAGATGATGAAATTAGCAGGCAAAGATTTGAAAGTAGCTGTTATAAATATCCTCAAAAACTTAAAGAAAAGCATGAACATAATGTACAAAGGAATAGGAATATCCATGATAAGTTTTTAAACTGGCCTTTTATACTGTTATACATTTTAGTCATAAATTAACTCTTGAGTAGGATGTGATGTCACAAAAAAACTATGAAATAGAGTCAAACCAGGAGATCAAGTTCCAGTTCTGCCAATGTCTTGCTATGGTCCTCAGATCCTTACCTGAATTTTTTAAGAGCTAATTTCCTCAGTTTCCCTATCTGTAAATTATAGATGTTGACCTTAATAATTTTCCTATTTTTAGATTCATACTGTTTATTTTTAGACAAGAATTCACTTATTCAGCATTTCGCCTGATTTTCACTTTTCATTTTTCAATCAGGTTGTGTTTGACAAATCCTGGGTTTGCAATACTGGCAATACTGGAACTTTTTATATCCAGAGAGAAATCTTCAGTGATTTTTGAATCCTTCTTCCCTGGGAACCCTTATTTATTTTTTTTTAAGAGAGAGAGAGAGACAGAGAGAGAGAGAGAATTTTTTAATATTTAATTTTTTTTTTAGTTTTCGTCGGACACAATATCTTTGTTTGTATGTGGTGCTGAGGATCGAACCCGGACCGCATGCATGCCAGGCGAGCACGCTACCGCTTGAGCCACATCCCCAGCCCAAGGAACCCTTATTTAAAACCAGAAAATTACCAGATGCTGCAGAACATAACTGTACTTGAGAGGCTGAGGCACGAGGAACATGAGTACTAGACTAGTCTGGATAATTTAGCAAGACCCCCTCCTGAAATAAAATAAAAAGAGCTGAGGACATAGCTCAGAAGCAAAACATTCCTGGGCTCAATCCCCAGTATGTATATATGTATGTATCTATGTATGTGTGTATAAATACAGAAAATCATCACTCAAAGAGAAGGTGTCTTTTGGGTGTTACATTTACAATAAAATCACTAAAAAAAAAATTTTTTTTTTTTTTTTTGGTACTGGGGATTGAACTCAGGGACACTCAACCACTGAGCCACATACCCAGCCCTATTTTGTATTTTATTTAGAGATAGGGTCTCACTGAGTTGCTTAGTGCCTTGCCATTACTAAGGCTAACTTTGAACTCGTGATCCTCCTGCCTCAGCCTCCTGAGCTACTGGGATTCCAGGTGTGTGCAACTGCACCTGGCCACTAAAGAATTTTTTAAAGTAAATGTAGTGACCAGGCACAGTGGCACATGCCTGTAATCCCAGTGGCTTGGGAGGCTGAGGCAGGAGTATTTCAAGTTTGAAGCCAGGCTCAGTGACTTAGTGAAGTCCTAAGCAACTTAGCAAGATCCTGTCTCTAAATAATAATTTTAAAAAAGAAAGTAAAATAAAAAGGGCTGGGAATGTGGCTCAGTGGTTAAGTGCCCCTGGGTTCAATCCCTAGTACTTCACGTGCAGAAGAGAGAGAAAGAGAGGGGAACAGGGAAAGGGAGATGAGGGGATAGAGAGAGAGAAAGAGAGAAAAGGAGAGAGAGAAAGACACTCTCTCTTAGTACAATCATATCAATCATCAAGCTTATCTGGTTAGTAGGGAAAGCAGCTCAATTCTCTGCCGGGGCTATTCCTTTTCAGGGATGAATGGATTCCAGAGCCACAAGGTCTAGCAAGGAGCAAGAATGATGACAAAGAACACTGAGAAAATTCTTACTATCTCCTTCCAAGGCTCTAGTAGTATGTGTCACTAGAAAAAGCAATTTGGAAATACAGAACTTATTTAAAAGGATGCTAGCAATTTCAGTCTCAAAAGTTAAACATTTACCTAATGTTTAATGGGCTAAGCTATATAGATTCTCAAAAAAATAATAATATAGGAGAAGAAATAGTCTAGGACTCTTAAATATATATTCCCTAACATTCATCATTTTCAACTTTGGAACTATTTAAAGGATCTAGCTCAATACTTTAGGGTTGTGCTCAAAAATATTTACATTCTGGAACATTTAACTGAAACTATTCAGTTATTTCTAAATAGGCCACCAATGAGTGGTCGGTACGTTTTTTTCAAGATCCTTGGATTCTATACAATTTCACACATGAGACTTACTTTACCCAGTGTTAATAAATATTAAATGCCTTTAAAGATGGTTTCAGAATTATACCCAGGCAGTCACAGAGAAGAAATAATCTATTTAAAAAAATGTATTTTGAAAAAAAGCAGGCTCATTTCTTAGCCAAAAAAAAAAAAAAAAAATCTAATTTAAAACAACCAATTAACTCAGTTTGCGTGTGTGTGTGTGTGTATGTGTGTGTGTTTTCTTTGCTTTGTAATGTGCAGAAATAGTGCTATAAACATAGGACCACTTCTTGTTCTCTTATTTAATATTTACATATTCTCTTCCTCCACAGAAGAGAGGCACTTTATCACAGAACTAGTGTCATAAGCAAAGGAAAACATATGAATGTACTCCCTTAATCCCAGAGTTCTTCCAGGCTCTACAAATTTTGTGTCATCACAGAGGACCTTCCTGGACACCTTGTATTAATCACATCCCCATCTTTAATACTGCTTTCCTTTTCTTCATAGCACTAGCTCATATAGCTCTTTGCTTAATAGTCCCTCCCGGCTTCAGTACCCCACTCCAATCCTGGGTAGAATAGAAAAGCCACTTTGACATCAGCGTATTTGCTCTGTTCACTGTGTGTCCCCAGAGCCAAGCATAGGGCCTGGAACAGAAGAGACGCTGAATGAACAACATCAACTGCACTGGAAAGAATCCAGTCATGAGGGGTTCAAATAAACACCCCAATAAGATAAGGAGAAAAAAGAAGAGAACTCAGTGTGTTGGTGAGACACAGACCCAGTGAAAAGTAACACACACAGCAAGCCACTGCTCATTAACCTCATGATTTACTTTATAAAGCAGAGAGACACTTTTATGAGCTCTTTAAAAACTTACATAATCTAAAAAATATGATCCACAAAACTTTTAAACTTGTTTTCTTACAGAGGCCACCCATTCACTTGTTCAGTGATTGTAGTTATTTTTAGAACTGAAAGAAAGGACTCTTCTAAGTTTTTACGCATCATGATCTTTAAGCAATATAGTTATTAATATTTCTTACCATCTTCCAATAAGCCTCCAGTACAGAGAACAGTGCTATATATGCTACATACACCATAGTTTCTTTCCCAAGCACTGGTCTACAGATGATGAAATTCTTCCCAGCCATGGTCAAGTGAAAGAACCAGGAACTACAGAAAGCTGATCTTTAACTAGGCTTTACTTTCATTTTCAATATTACAATATAATTTCTTTTATAAGATCATGGTGATTTGTGGGGACCATGGTATACACTATTTTTAACATCTTTCCTTGGCAAAGTAAAAAAGTTGGGCTAATCTATATGGACTCTCAAAAAAAAAGGAGAAGAAAAAGTCTAGGACTCTTAAATATACATTACCTAACTTTATCCTCATAGTAACCCTATAAATTAATAAGGTTTTTTCCATATTTTATTGGTGCATTATAATTATACATAATGTTGAGATTTGTTTTTACATTTTCATATATGCACACAATGTGACAAAACAATTTGGGCGATATCATTCTCCAGTATTTCTCCTTTCCCTCTCTTCCTCCCTCCCCTGGTCCCTTTCTTTTACTATACTGATCTCCCTAAATTAAATATTATTAATTTCAGTTTTGCAGATGAGAAAAATTAAGATTCAGAGGTAAAGTAACTTGCTGGTAAGTGGAGAAGATGGAATTCAATGCAAGACTCCAACTCCAAAATATCACTGAACCACATCCCCATACCTTTTTATTTCTTATTTTGAGACAGAGTCTTACTAAGTTGCTTGCTAAGGCTGGTATTGAAATTATGATTCTCCTGTCTTGGCCTCCCCAGTAGCTGGGATTACAGGCATGTGCCACTACACCTGGCCAAATGCATGTTCTTTTGTCTACAATTCTGTTGCCAGAGAGAGACCATTTAGTGCTAATACCCTTAATGTCAAAGATGCATTATTTAGAATGCATTATTTACAGAGGAAATTTTAAACACTTGAGACTTTTGTCCATTTTGTGAGATGTCACATGTTTTTTTTTTTAAAGAGAGAGTGAGAGAGAGAATTTTAATATTTATTTTTTTAGTTTTTGTCGGACACAACATCTTTTTTTGTATGTGGAGCTGAGGATGGAACCCGGGCCTCACGCATGCCAGGCGAGCGCGCTACCGCTTAAGGAGGGCACATGTTTTCTAACCTGATCAGTAAAGACCTTGACTCAGATGCAACTGGTCATGGTTCTGCTGTCCTGTGACTTAATGGGACCACAAGAGAAACATGCTCCCTTTAAGAATTAAGGGGATCTAGGAGATAGCCATCCTGAAACTGTCATTTAGGAGGCCATATGACCTGAGACATTTCTGTAAGCTGGATTTCTGCACCCTAATTATAGAAGAATGAGCCCTTTCCTACCTACCTTCGGCCTTGTTTTGGATCAAATAGTTAGCAGAGATCAGTGCTCAGTAAGTGTCCAAAGAATGAATGTTGAATGAACTAATGCTGTGTTACTGTTGCAGGAAAACTAAGAATCAAGTGTGATACATTATTATTAGGTCATCAGAGCTTCTTAGAGTTGGAGATCTAGTCAAAGAACAGGTTGATCTTAAAATCCAGGATATCTGTAGAGTTATCAAAGAATCAGATGACAAAACAATGTCTCAAAGAATCAATGGGACAGCACAACTGTATGTACCTACTGTTCATCCTCACCCCACCTTGGAAATTACATTTGCAATGGTATAGTGATAGTATATTTTAAGACTTAAAGAGACTCTGCAGAGGGGCTGGGGATGTGGCTCAAGCGGTAGCGGGCTCTCCTGGCATGCGTGCGGCCCGGGTTCGATCCTCAGCACCACATACCAACAAAGATGTTGCGTCCACGGATAACTAAAAAATAAATATTAAAAAATTCTCTCTCTCTCTCTCTCTCTCTCTCTCTCTCTCTCTCTCTCTCTCTCTGTCTCTCTCTCTCTCTCTTTAAAAAAAAAACAAGGTTTCTAAGCAAATGAAGAAAAAAAAACTTTAAAAAAAAAAGAGACTATGCAGATAACTCAGGCAAATGCCCTCATTTCAGATAAAAATAATTAAATGGCTTGCCAAAGGTCCTGCTTCTAATTAGAGGCAATAATGAGCTTAGAATTCCTATCTCCTAATTGCCATCTAGCCTAATGCTAATATCACTCCACCACAGTATAGTCCCCTTAGTTACTCTGAGTCTAAGGTGGTCCATTATTGAACAACACAATTTTTATCAAAAGCACAGTACATAATAAACTAGATGCCAGAAAATTAAAATAGTAATTTTAAAATAGCCAGAGACCTCAGTATCTGGAATCATTGAGTACAACAGGGTTTCATAACCCCAGCACACCTGGGCTAGATAATTCTTAGTTATGTGTGGGTTGCAGTTCTGTGCATTGTTGGATATTTAGTGGTTTCCCTGGGTCTCTACCCTCTAGCTGCCATTAGCACACCCAAGGCCATAACAACCAAAAATGTTAAGTCCAAATGTTGTCAGATACCCCATAGGCAAAACTGCCTGCAGTTGAGAAGCACTGATGGAAATACTTGAGTTAACTTACACTGAGAGAGGATGGAAGCAGTTGTTGTAAGATGTTGGATAAGAGCAGCTAGAAGAAAAACCAGTCCAGCTGGTGGAGCTGCTGAAGGCCAATTGCACTGGGCAATCAGTGGTGGCAGAGTGGCAGTCCCCTTCGGAACAAGCTGAACTGTTTTAATGGGGCCCACCTCACATGGGATAGCTTCCACCTGGAGGCTGCTAATCAGACACCTGACTGTAGGGATGTGACATAAAAGGAAATGTGATTTAACTGTGAACTCACAGCAAATAAATCTAATTCCAAGGATTTACTTAAAAACAGTCATATCCCAGCAGCTTGGGAGGCTGAGGCAGAGGATCACAAACTCAAAGCTAGCATCAGCTACTCAGCGAGGCCCTAAGCAACTTAGCAAAAACTTGTCTTAAAATAAAAAATTTTAAAAGGTGCTGAGGATATAGCTCAGTTGGTAGAGTGCTTGCCTCACATGCACAAGGCCCTGGGTTCAATCCCCAGCATCACAAAAAAAGGGGAGGGGCTGTGGAAAAAAGCCGGGATGGTGCTGGGGATATGGCTCAGTTAAGTGTCCCTGGGTTCAATCCCTGGTACCAAAAAAAGCCAACCAAACAAACAAAAAACCCCAGTCATATCTATTAATGCTTTCAAGATTCACTGTAAACAACAGTTAGTATTCATTTCATGTAATTAAAATCTTTCCTATTTTTGTACAAATACATACATTCAGTACATATTTAATTCTTAAGTAATTTTTAAATGCTATTATTTTAATCATGTATAAATACACTCTTAGAAAGAAAAGTGCACCCTCAACATTTCTCACCTCCTCTTACGAGTTATTACTCATTCTCAGTTCCACCCTCTGGAAGTACAGTCTAATGTTGCATGTGCCACAGCGCTATATCTGCCACTACAGCAACTCATAAAAATTGTGACCCTTTTAAATTCTTGCATGGACTATTAATTTAATGCTCTAAAATATTTTTCTGAAATTATTAATAAATTAATAAACCTAACTAACCTGACTTCTAAACACCTCTACCATCTGGAAATATGTTTTCTATACATTTTTAGGAAGATCATTTGTTAGTCATTAGGCTTCAACATATTTTCTGCTAAAATCTACTAAATTGCTAATACTCAAAATACAGCAATATAGTATTCAAGTTTGACTACATTAATGAGGATATTCATTCACCAAATATGTCGGGTAAGAGACCCACTGCAATATTGTTTATAAGAGTAAAAATGTCGGAGGTAACTTAAACATCCATTGGCAAGCATCACATTAACTACATGTGGCTAAGTCATACAATGGAAAACCATGAAGCTCCTAAATTGAGCAATCTACATGTGCTAACATAGCAAGGGGCCTTGATAAAGCACTAAAAGAAAAGAACAAGATACAAGATGGTAGAGTGGTAAAATTCCATTTGTAGTTTTTTTGTTTGTTTGTTTTTAAGAGATGTGTGTGCTATTTGTGTGTGTAAAATTGTGTGCAGGTATACATGTGCCTAGGTATATGTGTGTGTATATATATATATATATATATATATATATGCATGCTTATAATTGCATGGAAAATACCTGGGTGCTTTGTTTGGGGCTTTTTGGCAGTCCTTGGGATTGAATCCAGGGCTTGTAGGAGCTAGACAAGTGCTCTACCACTGACCTATACCCCCATCCCACATGGAAAATATCTGGAAGGATATATAGAATTTATATAATGATTACTTCTAGGAAAAAGCATTGAGGAGACCCAGGACTTCAATATTTCATTTCTTTCTCTTCTGTTCTATTTATAACTTTTAATAAATAGTCCTGACAAAGGAATGTAAGTGGTACTTCTTTCCCAAGAATTCATTTAGCAAACTAGGAGCATTCCACGAAATAGGACTCTGTAACTTATGAAACTGTTTTAAAGGACTGGAATGGGTATTATTGTCAGAAATATTCTCAGAAGCGAGGAGTCTATACTGTATTTCCCAAATTTTATTTTTTTTAATGAAAGTGATTCTGAATTACAATTCAAGTATAATCAAATATAGCCAAGAGCAGCACTCAGCCTAGCATAGGAGGGGAATGATGCAAAGGTTGATCACAGAGAGGCACAGCCCTGCAGGGCTTCAGCTGGAAGCACTGAATACAATCCTAGCACACAGTTACTAGGTAACTGATTTCTAAGCCAGAGTGTGTTCATGAATAAAATGAGAATTCAAGGCAGAAAATTATAGGTAAAGGTTACAAGACCATTCACTCAAGTGCTAAAATCAGGTCTTTTGTGGAGAGACACAAGAAGTGGCATTCTAGTGAAGAGGGTGGCAGCCCTCACTGCCACCACTCCAAACCTCCTACACACTCCCTGGGTGCACAGAAACAAAACCACAGAATGTAAATACAAAATGTTGGTGTCTTAACTGATCTGCATGCCATGGGCAGACAAGATGGCTGAAGCCAACTCTGCCATCATTCTGCAACAACATGGTGATGCTGAATTTCTGTCCATGGCCAGAATTTCTGTCTATGGTCAGGAGCTACCGAGACAGCACTGTGAGCCTCTGCCACTTCTTTCAAAATTCTATTGCTTGGTTTCTTTCAAGCTATTCCTAATTCTTTCAAAAGTTGGGAGGCGGTTTATCAAAACCTCATGTTTCATTGGTAAAAGTAGAAATGAACAAAAAGGCTTTTATTGAAGATAATCCACTTTCTCACTGTAATCTCACAAAGAGATCATGCCCCAATACGCTTATTTTAAGTTGAAAATATTTAAGTTGAAAATGCATTTAATAACTCAAATTCAGAAGGTTAAGGATGTATGTTTTCTCTCATATGAGGAAGCTAGAGAAGAAAAAGGAAAACAAAGGTAGGATGGATCTCCTAAAAATCAAAGGGAGATGAACAGAGGAAAAGGTGGGAGGCATGAACAGAGGAGGGAGATGCTGGGGAGTGATACTAACCAAATTATAGTGTTACATTGTGTATAACAACAAATCCCAACAATATGTACAACTATAATGCACCAATAAAAAATGAAGAAATTTTTAAAAATGCATTTAATATCCTAATCTACTCCACATCATAGCTCAGCAACACAGTACTCTATAAACTATTGGGTCCTCCCCCACCTCCTGTGGTTGTGAGGCTAACTGGGAGCTGTGGCTCACTGCCATTCCCAGTGTCACAAGAAAGTACATACCACACATTGCAAGTCTAGGAAAAGATCAAATTTCAAAATTCAAAGTATGGTTTCTCCTGAATGTGTATGACTTTTACACCATCACAAAGTCAAAAAAAAAAATCACAACCAATTCATTGTTAAGTTGGGAACCACTTATATAGGAAAATGATCAGTTGTTCATAACTGTCATAAGGGATTGGGAAAGTGACAGAAACAAATAAGACAAGGAAATGGTCTAATCTTTACCACGGAGGAAAAAGATGAAACCCACACATTAAGGAGCCCTGAATGTGATTGTTTTGCCAGAGTTTAATAGCATGGAGGTGAGGACTGTTATCTGTGTCACCTCTTATGTGTCCAAGACAGGTGAAAAAAAAAAATTGGAGTTCAGATAACTTGCCTAAGTACATTAAGTAAAAAGTGATAAAGCCCTTCCAACTCCAAAGGCACAGTTTCTCTCCACTCAACAGAACAATGGAGGTTACCAGGCCCTACCACCTTAAGCTCATCTCAGCCTGATAACAAATTTAGCAGACAGTTCTAGAATTTACATTCCTATATTGTGAATAATTACTATTTACTTATGTATTTGTACTAGGGATTGACTCCAGGGTTGGGGATATAGCTCAGTGATAAAATACCCCTAGATTCAATGCCTGGGGGAGGGGTGGACAAAGGGACCATATTCATCTTTACTGCAGCATCATGACTGTTAGACCAAGAGTTGGGCAGGCAGTACAACTCTCCTAGAAAAGATTATCTTCTGGGAGGTAAAAAGGATATTTGGGTTAGTGTTGTCAGATTTGGGGAGTATTTTTTTTTTGTACCACTGGGGATCAAACCCAGGGCCTTGGACATGCTAGGCAAACACTCTACCACTGAGCTATATTCCCAGCCTGATTTTTTATTTTTCCTCAGCTCATCACTATGGACTGTTATCAGGACTCCCCTTCCTGACATCCACCAAGAAGTCCTGGGCAAAGCAAAGGCTTTATTTCACTACCAGCAGACAATTCCCTGTTTCATAAGCAAATTGCAGTGGAGTCTGAATATGTAGAATCTCTTTGGTTGTCTCTCCCCAACACCACCTTCTCCCCATTCCACCCCTACAACAGGAGCACCGCATGTAAAGCTGAAAGAGATCCTGCATCTTAAAATAAATTCCTGTCTTGGGGAATATGCACAAGTTTCCATGCCAGTCTCAAATGTATGGGGCACTGGCATACATGGTTAGGTGACAAAAATAGCAGGTGGCCACTTTGCCAAGTGCAAGTTCTGCAATGGAATTCTTGAGGTACACACTATTTTAGGCCATAATTTAAATGTTCTCATATAGTCACAAATCAGCTCTGAGATAATGAAAAATCACAAGATATAGCAGACCCTGAACAAACAAAACTGACCTATAGGGACTATAAGGTCATATAAAAAATATACAGGAACTATATTCTTTTTACCTCTAACTACACGAATGTTTTACACTAATTATATTGATCCAGCCACAAGAGTAGGCAACTTCCCCTTTGAAGAGTCAGGACCCAGACCTCCAAATACCAAACAGCAAGCCCACTCACCTGCTCTTTTCTCATTTCTGTTTTATTCCTTTAAATGTTAAACCCAAGGGCTAGGTTTCTGATGACTCCCCTAAAACCACACACCTCCATGTTTGAAGCAAATTCCCACCAATCCAAAAGTTTTTATTTTATCAGAGTCTCATAATGATCTGCAATCACACAAGGTGAAGATCAAATGTCTTCAAAAGGCAATCTGGTCTTCAAAAAGACCATATTAAAATATGGCTGAGAATAAAACTAGGATGGGGAGAAGGTAATCAGGACTGGGAATCAAGCCCGATGAGAGCCAGAGCAAAATGAAACCCTCTTACACTATTCTAAAACTGGCCCTGGTCCTGCAGTGTGAGCAACAGAGAATTCTGTGGCACAGCTATTAGAATAAATCTCCAGAAGCACTGCTGCATATTAGTGTATGAGCTTACAGAAATTGCTTAGACTTAGACTGCTTAATTCTACCATGTCCTTATAGCTTTAAACTAGCTGAGCCTCAGTTTTGTCCACTGTGAAATGGGGATAAAACAGTATCTTTCCCTTTACTTTCTGAAGGTTTATGAGAGATAATGCCTAGTAGATATTTAATAATGTCAAAAATCATGATTACTATTATCAGGTGATTTAATAATCCCTTTGTAATAATTTTTATGACTTTTGCAGTAAATACTAAAGGAGATTTATTATGATCTTTAAGCTAACTCTTCTATTTCAGAATCTTGTGGCCACATGTTTTTAAAGTATGTTCTTAGTTCTGCTACCAGTAATAATGTTACCAGCTACCTAGGCATCCCTTTGGCCAGTCAAGTTGATCCATAATATTAAGCATCACAATTTTTCTTATATTCTATTTTATGTAGATATGACATGAGGTCTACAGTGATTTGGATATTTCTAAGATCAAAGGACATAATGACAAAGTGGTTTTCCAACCTCTACAACAATAACACTACCCAAGAATGTCTTATATATAAATATGTATGGTGCTTTCCACTTTTTTCAATGCTTTCATAACTCTTTAAATTAATTAACTGATTAATCAATTTGTACATACTCCTATTTTTTCCCATCAGGACTGAAGGTGGCTTTAAGGATTCACAGAAGTCTACAAGATGATAAAAATAGAATCTAAAGAAAGAAACAAGGACTGAAAATCCCTGGGCAAGAGGAAGAAAAGATATTTCTCATTTTCATAGAGCAAAAAATGGACATAGTCACTAAATAATTTTCTGAAGTTACATGAGGTTAAATGCTAACAATGACTTTATACTAAGGCAAGCCCTTAAAATGATATCCTGGGAATTTAAAGTATTGAGAAATTGACTTAAAAAAAAAAAGATGAAGTCAAAGAGACTACCATCCAGAATAAAGTGGGGATGGAGAAATGAGGATTCTTCTAAGGACCTCCCTAGGAGAAGTCCTAGGAGCTGGATGTGGATGTAGCCTGGGAGTTAGTGACGACAGCAACAGTGAGGGCTGCTAACATGGACCAAACTTACGAAGTACCAGGTACCATTCCAAGCACTTTCTAAGCATTACCTCATTTCATATTCACCATAGTGCCTTATGATGTATGTTCTATATTTAAATTTTACAAATGAAGAAAATGAGGCCCAGAAAAATAAGTCAGTTAGTGAGTAACAGGTTTGGCCTGTTCAGGAGTCTGACTCCTGAACCCATTCCTAACCTATTGTCTCCAGAAATCTACTGCAGACAGAAGCCACCAATAGGAAAGTAGGGCTTGAAGGACAAGGACGTCCTTTTGCAAAGCTGAGAAGGTGAGAAGAGCAGGGGCATGGTGGGAGGGTCAAGGGACTTGCAAGGAAAAATAAGAACTCAGCTATAGGGAAGTTGGAGTCTAAATCCTCATGCTGGAAAAGACATTTATTTGGATCCTAGCAGTAGTCAGCTTGGCAGAAGCAATTCCTTGAAGAAGTACCCTATCACAGGGGTAAGGACTCTAACTTGTTTCCAAACAAACCTTGTGTGTAAGATAGAATAATAGGATAATAATAATAATAATAATTTTTAAAACTAGCATTTGCTTTTTTGTATGGTAAGTTTACAGCCATCATTCAATTCAATAAGTATTAACTGAGTACATACTAGGTACTAGGCTACAAGGCACAGTAATTTTGAACACAAAACCTTTTCACGAAGACTTGGTATAACTTCCATAGCATATTAAATACTTATCAAATATTAAGAAATTTCTAAATTAAAATAGAGCACATATCCTAATTCTCCCATCTCTGGGATACAAGTGGATACCAATCTCATAGGAATTCCTGTTACAATGTTCTAAGAAATTACTGTGTTTTGTACAGGGTCCTCTCCTCCTCTCATAACTTTAGGAAACACTGCCACCTTCTACAGTAGCCCTGTCCTGTGCAACTTTGAGCTGTGGCTTCTTCTCTTATTTACCTTTTTGAAGGAGGCAATAAAGCTGTATGACAAATATTTCCAATCCTCCCCTCTCCAGCCATTGTCAGGATTGTACTTCCTCGTTCCTTTATGGAAATGGAACCATGTAAATAGTTCTGGGCAATGAACTGTGAATAGAATCAATACCTGACGCTTGTCATTTCTAGGGCAGATAATTTAATTGCCCCATGTAAAGGCCCCTAGAGTTCTCATTTCCCCTCTACGTGGCCATAACAACATTTGGGATGGTGGCTGCTACATCCCTAAGTGATTAGCCCTTCTTCAGTCCTGGGTTCAATACCTGGAACCAAAAAAAAAAAAAAAAAAAAAACGTTGCATCAATGCCCTCATCCCTTGAGTCTGAGCTGGCCTGTGACTGTTTTGACCTATAGAAGACATGAGAAGAAGGGCGGGCCTTTAAGAGGACTGCCAATTTCTGCTTTCCTTCTCTTAGAAGACTCACTCTTAGGATTTTCCCCTTTCGAATTCAGCTGCCATATTGTTAGAAGCCATGGGTGGCTGCTCCATTTGACAGTCCAACTGGGCTCCATAGATGGCCAACAGCAACTGTCAGCCATGTGAATGAGCAGTTTGAATTTCCCAGACCATTCAACACGCAGCTGACTGTAGCTCAACATCATATGGAGCATAAACACCACCCAACTGAATCAAGTCGACCCACAAAATTGTGAGAGATAATACAATGGTGGTTTGAGGCAAAATTAACAGTGTGACTACTACAGGAAGGAAGCAGTGTGCATCATCCTTAAGATGTAAACAGACTTATATCTTTCATTCCTCTCTACCTCTTTCCTTCTCTCTCTCCCTTCCTGCCTCCTTCTTTCCTTATTTTTCCTTCTTTCATCAAGAAGGGTAGCTTTAGCCAGGCATGGTGGCACATGCCTGTAACCCCAGTGACTTGGAGGCAGAGGCAGGAAGATCACAAGTTCAACGTCAGCCTCAGTAATTTAGGCCCTCAGCAGCTTAATGAGACCCTGTGTCAAAATTAGAAGTAAAAAGGGTTAGAGATATGGTTCAGTGGTAGAGCATCCCTGGGTTCAATCCCAGGTACTAAAAAAAAAAAAAAAAAAAAAAAAAAAAGGTAATTTTAAGCTACATTACACACTGCTAGACAAATAAAAAATAAAGTTTCCTGTCATTACGGGAGCAAAATATAGAATCCACAGCTCTGTTTCTGTTTTTCTTTCCAGTTGTTTTCACTATGCTGAGAGACATTTGATAAATCTTCTTCTTGGGCTGGGGATGTGGCTCAAGCGGCAGCGCGCTCGCCTCGAATGCGTGCGGCCCGGGTTCGATTCTCAGCACCACATACCAACAAAGATGTTGTGTCCGCTGAGAACTAAAAAAATAAATATTAAGAAAAAAAAATTCTCTCTCTCTCTTTCTCTCTCTCCCTCTCACTCTCTCTTTAAAATAAATAAATAAATAAATAAATAAATAAATAAATAAATGAATGAATGAATGAATGAATCTTCTCATTTTTCTGTCTAGTTGCAAACAACTTCAACTTCTCATGCCCGTTGAAGGTTGAGTTAATATTTGAAAAGTGATATGCAGCCAGATGCAGTGGTGTATGCCTGAAATCCCAGGGACTCAGGAGACTACGGTGGGAGAATGAAAAGTTGAAGGCCAGCCTTGGCAATTTCGTAAGACCCTTGGCATCCCTGTAATCCTAGCGGCTTGGAAGGCTGAGGCAGCAACTCAGTGAGACCCTGTCTCTGAATAAAATATATATTAAAAAAAAAAAAAAGGGCTGGGGATGTGGCTCAGTGGTTAAGCATGCCCCCCCCAATCCAAAACCAGGTTCAAAAAAAAAGGGATTATTTGTAAAGACTATATAGGAACACCTTTCAAATACAAATAAAAATATTTTGTAAATGAGAAACATGTCTTGACAAGTACACAAAATTTATGCAATGACAAGTTTATATGAGAATAGGATTATATAATTTGCCTACAATTATATGCAACATCAGCAGAAAATACTGTTGAGGTATTGGTTCCAAGACCAACACCCCCACACCCCTTATGGATA
This sequence comes from Spermophilus citellus, assembly GCF_964194105.1. Taxonomy (NCBI): domain Eukaryota; kingdom Metazoa; phylum Chordata; class Mammalia; order Rodentia; family Sciuridae; genus Spermophilus; species Spermophilus citellus. The sequence continues at coordinate 31,640,835 of NC_138185.1, read as the reverse complement.
CCCAAATCCTCAGGTGCCAAGTCCCTTATATAAAATGGCAAAGTATTTGCATATAACCTAAGCAATCCTCCCATGTACTTTAAATAATCTCTAGATTACTTATAATACTTAATACAATGTAAATACTATGTTAGTAGTTGTCATATTATTTAGAGAACAAGGACAAGAAAAATAAGTCTGTATATGTTCAGTTCCAACACAATTTAAAAAAAAAAAGGGGGGGCTGGGGATGTGGCTCAAGCGGTAGCGTGCTCGCCTGGCATGCGTGCGGCCCGGGTTCGATCCTCAGCACCACATACCAACAAAGATGTTGTGTCCGCCGATAACTAAAAAATAAATATTAAAATTCTCTCTCTCTCCCTCTCTCTCTCACTCTCTCTTTAAAAAAAAAAAAAAAAAGTATTTTCAAACTAGGCACTGTGGCGCATACCTGTAATACCAGTGGCTCGAGAGGCTGAGGCAGGAGGGTCATGAGTTCAAAGCCAGCCTCAGCAAAAGCAAGATGCTAAGTAACTCAGTGAGACCCTGCGGATGTGGCTCAGTGGTTGAGTGCCCCCTGAGTTCAATCCCTGGTATCAAAAAAAAAAACAACTTTTTTTCAATCCACAGTTGGTTAAATTCACAATATGTGAAACCCACACATACAGAGGGCCAGCTATAACTAATGGCAAATGCTTGAAAGTATTTCTATAGATACTTTGGGTCAGTGTTAGTCAGAATTTCTGAAGTTCTGTCCCAGTACAAATCCTTTATCTATCTACCTACCTATCTACCTATCTATCTGTCTCATTCTAAGCAACATAAAGGAATTTAACCAAGAAGTGCAGACCAGAAACCAATGCTAGCAGCATTACTAGTTATAACAACATCAGTAACGACAGCTAGCCTTTACTATGTGTACCGTGCTGTCTGGGTGTCTCACTGAAAGCAATGAAACGGGCAATATTATCAATCTTGTTCTACAGATGAAGAAATTGAGTAAAGCAAAATGTAGCAACTTGCCCAAAGTCAGAAAGCTAATCGGTACAGAATCAAGGGCAAATTCAAATTCAGACAAAACTGAAAATAAAAATGTGTACTATGTTTTGTTTTGTTAAGTAAGGGGAACATTTAAAACCAAAAGGAAACCAGATGGTGGCAGGAAGCAGAAGGATCACAAGTTCAAGCAACTTAGCAAGACCTTGTCTCAAAATTAAAAGGTGACACGGCTCAGTGATAGAGCACCCTGCGTTCAATCCCCAGTACTGACATAAGTTTCCTATGAATATGTGAAAACACGACCAGTTTCATTGTATGTACATCATGTACAACCTCAAGAATGGGATCCTAATTAGAATAAGTTATACTCCATGTATATATAATCTGTCAAAATACACTCTACTGTCATGTATATCTAAAAAGAACAAATAAAATTTTTAAAAAACAGATATAAACCCTCATATATATGGTCAAATGATCTTTGACAAGGATGTCAAGACTACTCAATGAAGAAAGGAAATGGTGCTGGGAAACTGGCTATCCATATGCAAAAGAATAAAGTTGACCATTTATCTTATACCATGTACCAAAATTAACTAAAAAAAAAAAAATTAAAGACCTGGGGCTGGGGTTTTGGCTCAGGGGTAGAGCACTTGTCTAGCATGTGTGAGGCATTGTGTTTGATTCTCAGCACCAAATATAAATAAATTAAATAAAGACCCATTGATAACTAAAAGAAAAATATTTTTTTAAAAAATTAAAGACTTAAACAAAAACCCAAAACTATAAAACTCCTAAAAGAAGACACAGGGGGAACCTTCATGATGTTGGAACTGGCAATGATTTCTTGGAAATGATACCAAAAGCACAGGCAACAAAAGCAAAACCAGACAAATGGGATTACAAAACTTAACTTTTACATATCAAAAGACACAACAGATCGAAAGGGAGAAAAAAAAAATTTAAGGTGGATACAATATCTTTATTTTTATCTTTATGTGGTGCCGAGAACCGAACCCAGTGCCTCACGCATGCTAGGCGGGCGCACTACCACTTGAGCCACATCCCCAGCCGGGGAGAAAATATTTGCAGGTCATATATTTGATTGGGGGTTAATAACTAGAATATATAAAGAATTCCTACAATTCAACAATAAAAAAATCATATAACTCAGTTTTTTTAAACAGCAAAGGACTTCACCATTAAAAAATAGAAAATAAGTAGTGAAGTGAGGATGTGGAAAAACTGAACTGGGCGTTGTTTTATAAAACTGGATTGCATAAATCTGGGGGGAGTTGAGTTATATGTTCTAGATAATAGTCCTTTGTCAGATATGGAATTTGTAAATGTTTTCTCCCAATCCATAACTTCTCATTCTTGTCATGTGAGCTTTTACAAAGTAAAAGTCTTTAATTTGAAAAGGCCAGATTAACTAATTTTTGACTACTGTGTTTTTTTAGTTTGATCATTTCCATCTGTTTCTTTCTATAACTTACTTCTTTGCAGATTTTGTATTTTTTTTTCATGTTTCAAGAGAATTTATAATTGATTGCTGAAGCATTTTTACAGTGGCTGCTATAAATGCCTTGCCATAGTCCATCTGATTCCTCTCAGTGTTGGCCTCTATGACTGTGTTTTTACACTCAAATTGTGATTTTTCAGTTCTTGGTGTGACGGTGATCTTTGGTTGTACCCTGAACATTTCCAACTATGAGGTTTACAGAGTATGGGTCCTATGTAAACCCTTTACTTGGGCTGCTAGTCATCCTGTTTAGGTTTAGTACACAGGTCCTAGCCTACTTTTGAGGGATGTAGTTTCAATGACAATTAAATTTTCTGAGTATCTGATGTTTATTTTGGTTCGCTTGATTTATCTGGCACAGTAGGGTACTGGTGCCACCTGAAGTCATTTATCTAGGTGTGGCCTCCAGGCCTTAGCTTCAAGGTCTGGGTATCTCTTAGTGGGGAAAGGAGATCTCAAGCCCCCTGAGAGTGAAGGCTTTCCCAGACCAGGCTGCTTTTTGTGCTGGGGTTCCCTTTGCCTGTGTCCCTGGCTGCCCCAGTGTGTGTGGTTAGAGAATAGGAATCTCAAGTCCTAAAGACAAAGAGACCTGCTAGGCTGGATCATTTGTTGTTTAGAAAAATCCTCTTTTTAAAAATCCTCTGTTTTAAAAAATCCTCTTTTGTGTCTACTAGTCACTAAGGTATCGCTTAGCAGGGGAAGGATGTTTTAGGCCCGGCAGAGAAAAGTGATTCCCTTGGCCACTGGATCCCCCTTGCTGGGTGCTAGGCTTTCTGAGTGATAGGTAAACAGCCAGTCAATCCTAGGGAGAAACAAACCTACTGGGACACCTTCTTGTTGTCAGATTGCCAGTCAGGAAGCACAAGGTCTGGGTCACCTTCTTCAGTTGGATAAGAGGGCACAGACATCTTGCTGCTATTTTGTTCCTCTAGTCCTAGGGCCCAAACCAATTCATTTTCTTCTTAAACTCTTTTTTTTTTTTTTTTGGGGGGGGCGGGTAGGGGCAGTGCTAGAAATTGAACCTAGGGCCTCTTACATGCTAATCAAGCACTCTACTACTGAGCTGAATCCCCAGCCCTCACCTTCTTCTTATTATATCTCCTTTGGTTGCCTCTTGCATTTCAAGTTGTTTATAGTTATACTTAGCAGGGAAAAGCAAGGAGTAACAGGTCCATGCTATTTTGTTGGGTTAGAAGTCCCAAGAGTTTTTAAATTGCATGATTGCCCTTAAATGATATTGTAATTTCATCAAAGAAGGAGAAACTTAAAAATTCCTTTGGTCTTGTCAAAATAACAACAACAAAACAAACAAACAACAATTTAAAAAACCCCACAACTTTTACTTTAACTTGGCAAAATGTACAAATAAAAATCAGACATCATTATCTATACTTTGCATCCTAGTCTGCAATGAACCAAACAGAATAAATGAAAAGGTCTCTTCAAATCATAGAACACATGCACAATGAATATACCTAATAGTGGTGACCTTAAGAGAAATTAGCTTCTTAGATTTCAGTGAAGTAAAGTAAACTCTAACAACTTTTAATTTTACCTCTAGTAGGCACAGAACTCTGCAAAGAATAAATGTCAAAGGTCTACCATCTAGTACATTTAAATTCCTTTTCTTTGTAAGGTTCAGGAATGTGCAACAAGTAGCCACTAGAGGGCAACAGATTCAAATACTGGCTTATGGCAAGAAAGCCAGGCCCTATCTCCACAGATACTGTTTAGAAATTATTGACTGAAAACACAGCATATTATTTGAACCAATTTCCCCCAAAACTCTACTTCTAAAATGGAATTGGCCAGTAAGTAACTTCCTTATATTTGTATTTACTTTAAAATCTCTAATATTTTTCAAGATCTTTGTGAAAGAAGATTCTGAATATATATTGAATATATTGTATAAAATATATACAATATACAATACATATACAATATATAGTATAAAATATATATTGTATAAAATGAATATTTATATAAAATCAGGGGTATAGTGAATAAAAATATGAATATATTGTATAAAAATGGGAACGTTTCTATTTTGTTTGATTTTTAGAATTTACTTAAATTTTCACCTTAATTGTATTTTTTTTTTTTTTTTTTTTGGCAGAAGTGCCGGGGGAATGAACTCAGGGACACTCAACCACTGAGCCACATCCCCAGCCCTATTTTGTACTGTATTTAGAAACAGGGTCTCACTGAGTTGCTTACTGCCTTGCTTTTGCCGAAGCTGGCTTTGGACTCATGATCCTCCTGTCTCAGCCTCCTGAGTCGCAGGGATTACAGGCATGTGCCACTACACCCAGCATGTATTATTTTTTATTTAGGAAAAAACTCACAGTGCTATGAAATGTGATAAGAATAGTTAAGAAAGTATGTCTTTTTAAAAAAAGATTTTTTTAAAGATAGACACAATATCTTTATTTTATTTTATTTATTTTTATGTGGTGCTGAGGATTGAACCCAGTGCCTCATATTCGCAAGCAAGTGCTCTGCCACTGAGCTATAAGCCCAGCCCCAAGTAGGTTTAATAGCAATCTTTCTGCATATCCTTAAAGCCATAACCTCACACATTGTGACTAGAGAAATTCTGCAGAATAAATAAATAATCCACTAGGAATATACATACTTTCTTCATGAACAGGAAGTAGAGGAAAATTTTACTCTCAGGAGCACTGTCTCTACTTACAGTTGTTCATTTTCCTATTTTCTTTTCACAGAAAAAAGTCAGGGGCCAGTTTGGGCTAATCCAGACTTTCTAAATAAGACTTTTATATAAATAAGAGTTAAACAATTAAGCAGGGCCTAAGTAGGAATATTTAGTTTTTAACTCAAAAACTTTTTCATATACCATTCTATACAAATACAGCTGAAATTTGCTGATGAAGTTACAAATTGATGAGAAGGCCTGTGATAAATGCTATTTATCTATTTTAAAATCTTTTTTTTTTAATTTTAATATTTTTTTTTTTTTTAGTTATCGGCGGGCACAACATCTTTGTTTGTATGTGGTGCTGAGGATCGAACCCGGGCCGCACGCATGCCAGGCGAGCGCGCTACTGCTTGAGCCACATCCCCAGCCCTAAAATCTTATCAAATTTCATTTATATGTGTTTTTCGTTTATTCAGTCCACCAGCCTTTACTGAACACCCATTACACACCAAACACTGTCCCCTTATTCTCTACTCACACACCAGGGTCTGGGTTTGGCAGAAGGCAGTTGTAGGCAATGTGTGATCAGAATTGGCAGAAAGCAAAACATGAATCCTGCCAGTCAAGCATGGGGAACCCAGGAATGAATAAAGCACTTACCCTGAGGAATTATGTTCCAATAACCTGGGTTTTGTAACTTCAAATATGTCAGCACCCAGCTACGAAAAACTCCAGGGAACAAAAGGGCAGCCACTCAGAAAAAAAAAGAGAGCAACTTCAAAGGGCAAAAGGAAGAATAAAAACAGTTCTAGAGCCACAAGCCAGGTGCTGTGGTATATGCCTATAATCCCAGCGACTTGGGAGTCTGAGGCAGGAGGATCACAAGTTCAAGGCTACCCTGGGCAGCTTTAGCAACCTCCTCAGCAACTTAGTGAGGCCCTGTCTCAAAATAAAAAGCAAAAAAGACTAGGGATGTAACTCAGTGTAAAGAGCCCCTGGGTTCAATTCCCATCTCCAAATAAATAAATACAAAGGTTTTGGAGCCAGATGAAAAATTCCTTTTGAGTAGAAAAAGGTTTCATTCATTGCCACAGAGTTCAAATTCCTATTTTCTTTCCTAGGTTTTAACAAAAGTTGAATCCTACCTGGTATGGAACTGAACTGGGAAGGCAATGCCTTCTCTCCAATTAGTCTGCAAGTTAGAGCTTCTTCCACAGTGGAAAGATTAGAGGTTGAGAGTTCTGTGGACAGTGGACGCAAGGCTGGTCAACTGAGCCAGGAGGCATGGTGGCCCCTGAGAGGGTACTGATATCACTTTAAAGATATTCAGAGTGAGCAAAAAAGAGCCAGCAGGGAACTGAAGAGGTATCTGCAAATGTTTTAAAGTTTATTGCTGAATACATAGTACACAAGTATACCCAATGTTTACATTTCTTTAAAGTCCTTCCTTTGACATCGGACTGACCAGACTGAGTCTCAGCTTTCTACCACTCTTGGGTAATATATTAATATGTAACCAACCTCTCCAAGGCTCTATTTCCTCATGGGAAAGATGGAAATCATAACAGTATTTACTTCCTAGGAGTGGCTGTAGACTCAAAGGGGACAATGCCTATAAAATGCATTTGGCACAGTGTCCGCAGTGAATGTGTACAATGACTGAGAAATGATCAATATTTCAGTCTTCCCTTAATTACAGATGGTCTTGTTTGTCCTATAGACATGTAATAATGAATTTTTAAACTAGGGGTGGTGTCTGTCTGGCTACTGTAATCAAGTTGTTTTCTCATATTTTAAAAAGATACAGCTGAGTGACAAGTCACGGGTGAATGTTCACTTGGAGAAGCCTTTGAGGAAAGCTATTGGGTCAGACCATGATGTCACTGCTGTGGACTCTACAGATAATTGCCCTGCAGCTATGACTGGTGACAGAAGGGCAAGGAACCTGTTTTTCAACTCGGTTAGGATTTCTTTTAAATAAAACCATAATTGCAGTCAAGGTACACAGAAGTAAACAAGTCTCTCTTTCAGCAGCAGGTGTCCTTGAAATTCAAAAGTGAGGAGCAATGAATTATGTCACAGATGGAGAGTAGCATTCTTTCTTTTCATTTATTTAGAGAAATACTTTATTAGCAAGTAGTATTCTTGAATTTTTAAAAATAGTTCTTCTCTAAACTATTACCATCTCCAATGACTATCTGATGTGAACTACAATTTAGCAGTCTAAAACAGAAAACTGCCAGGTGTGGTGGTGCATGCCTGTAATTCTAGCAACTGGGGGTGCTGAGGCAGGAGAACTGCAAGTTCAAGCCCAGCCTCAACAATTTAGTGAATCCCTAAGCAAACTAGTGAGACTCTGTTTCGAAACAAAATTTTTAAAAAGGCTAAGGATGTGGCTCAGTGGTCAAGTGCCCCTGGGTTAAGTCCCCAGCAAGAAAAGAGAGAGAGAGAGAGAGAGAGAGAATTAAATAGAGAACTATATTGTTTTTTACTTAAAAAGGGGGTGGGGTGGAGGCGGGCGTGGTGGTACATGCCTGTAATCCCAATGGCTTGGGAGGCTGAGGCAGAAGGGTCCTGAGTTCAAAGCCAGCCTCAGCAGAAGCAGTGTGCTAAGCAACTCAGTGAGACTCTGTCTCTAAATAAAATACAAAACAGGGCTGGGGATGTGGCTCAGTGGTCGAGAGTTCAATCCGTAGTACCGCCCAAAAATGTGGGGGAGATCAGAGTTACATAAATTGTGCACATAGCAAGTTACTCAGGAAATAGGACTTGCCAGTTTGCTGTGACCCTCGGTAATTTTCTTTATTATCCTGAGATTCAGCTTCCACCATGTGGAAAAAGAGAGAATTACTGAAGCTTGTGGTTCCAAACTCCTTTTGGTCCTGGAAGTTTTTCTTTGGATGAATGCTGGCCTGGAAGCCCACACTGTAAACAAGCTAATACAGATATGCACAGGTGGAGAGTCCAGGGCCCCTAAAAGCTTACAACTTTCTCCTAATCCCAAATCTGTATTTCCTAAAGGGCTGTCTAGAGCACCCACCAGGCCAGAAGCTCTAACCGTGTGATGCTCAGTCATATACACTTACGGTTTCTTTCACTACTAGAGCCACACAATTAGGACCCACTATTGTTGCCTTCCACCAGCAGCAGGCAATGTGTTCAGAATCCTGTTTTAGGGGCTGGGGTTGGAGCTCAGTGGTAGAGCGCTTGCCTCACATGCATAAGGTACTGGATTCAATCCTCAGCACCACATAAAAATAAATAAATAAAGATATTGTGTCCATCTACAACTAAAAAAATTTAAAAAAAAAAAGAATCCTGTTTTAGATCTGAAAATTCAGTCTAGACAGTTAAATCTGCGTAACTCAACCTGGGGTGGAAGGAAGGAGGAGGAGGAAGGAGAGGAGGAGGAAGGGGAGGAGGAGGAGGGGAAGGGGAAGAGGAAGAAGGGGGGAAGGAGAAGAAAGGGAAGAAGGGAAAGAAGAAATGCATTGCCATACAAAATACCTGAATCTTCTATATAAAACTCATCAATTTAGCATATGATAGGAAATACTCAGTTTTAAGTTCAGTCATGTCTCAAAGAATTGGCTTAATGATTACTGTCCTGCTCTTGCCTTTCTTCATTGCATGTTGGGTCCAGTGTAGAAGATGCTGGATCATTAGCTACTAGATTGGATATCACTGCATATATCTATAAAAAGATGCCTTTAACATTACTTACATGTCCAAAATATACCCTGATTCCTACTTAAAAACAGCAAAAACATAGCCAGAATATTGTAATTATTAGAAAACTTCTAGACTAAGTTTTTGACTCTTAAGAGCTTATAATTGCTTTTATACAGGAATAGAGTTTTATAGAATTACAAAGAGAAACCATATGAATTATATTTATTCATTTTTAAATATTAAATGCCCTAGATGAAATATCTAAAGATAGAGGTTATAAAGAGCTTTTGAAGACTGGGATGTTGACAAATTCAAAAAAAAAAAAAAAAAAAGAACAAAGGGACATTAAACCACTATTTACTTTAAACTTATAGCCGCCCACCAGCTAGGGCCTTTAATCATCAAAGACTTATTGTGTTTAACATTCAAATCTGCTGCACACATTCAACTAATTTCCCCAACACTGTTCTTAGACAGAAGTTCACGTTTAAGGAAAGGGTTGAGATTTCCTATATCCGTATTGCAATGTCTAAACAACAACTTCAGAGAAACTGTTTGTCCTGTATTAGAATTCACCTTGGGTGCTCTGCAGGACAAAGGTTCCACAGGCCCTGATAAGCTATGCCACAGAAGCCACCAGGAGCTTATGAAGCCACAGCAGTATAAACAGGACTGTGCTCCCAGGAAACCTTTGTGACCTTGCTTCTGCGGTCACTTTAACCAATAGTATCTGTGGCTTAATTGGGCTATTCCCATTCTGTATACTCTCCGCTTCCCTGGAGTCCAGCAGCAATGGAGAAAGGGAACACATACCTAACAGGGAGTTCAAGTCCATCTAGTCTTAGAACTAATTGACGGATCCAATTCAGTAGACTCTGGAGTAGATTAGAGTTGATCAGGGAAAAGAGGGCACATTCCAAGGAGAGGAACAAAGACAATGAAGTTTGGCTCAGCTTTAAAGCAAGAGTATTGGGCCTGTGTTAGTTAGAAGTTAGATACCTCCAGGGGCCCATATGCAGCTTACATGCACCTACACACACCTGCCAGTTGCTAAAATACTGCAAAACTGTTATATCAGCAGTTAAATATTTTTAATAAATACCTGGACACCAGATTATAATGAGTCCTGAAAATGAGGCAGAGAAATTTTGATTGGAACTGGCAGTTAAGAAGCAGTACACACATCTCAAAAGTGATTTAAACACGGAATGCAATGAAAGCAGTATCCCAGGAAGACTTTTTTTTTTTTTTTTTTTTTTTTTTGGCAACAGTGGGTCTTCTGCCTTATCTCACCAAGAAGGGCAACTGGGAGGAGTTTCATAATCCGGTGCCTGGCTCCAGTGAAAAGTCATTTCCTCCACCAGTGCTTCATGAGATGTGGCTGCCTCATAACTTCAGAAGGATATATGTTTACTAAGACATCTCACAGCCCAGCCTTACGCCTTTGCAGACCAGAGTGAAATGATCAAGACTTTTGAGGTTTTTCTGACTAATAGCCTGGGAATCTTATCAACCCATTAGTTTCTTGGAAAGTGCTCTTAAGACTCATGTTTCTTACCACTAATAGCCTCCTCCAGGGCATGAACAGTGACATGGTAGTTGGACACATAAGATAAGGACAGGGAAATGTCCATTAAATTTGGCTCCTAAGAGCAGGTTTAGTCCAGTGGGTAGATGGGGTGGAGGGCATGTGCCCGGGCAAGAGGAGCAATCATAAGATGAAGAAGCAGAAAGGAGTAGAACTGGGAGTGTAGCTCAGGGGAACAGCACATGCTTAGCGTGCACAAGACCCTGGGTTCAATCTCTAGCACCAAAAATTTAAAAAGTGCAGGCAGCCTCTTCACAAAGCATGGCTGAGAAAAGCAAGGTAGAGGAATGCTACAGCTAGAGATGAAACAGGAAATTCTTTACCAAAATGAGGCTTAAGCCTGGGTCCAAATTACTGTAACTAAGCTTTTGCAGTGTCCCTGCCACCTCATAAAGCTGAGGCTACTCTTCTCTTGCCTACTACTCTCCAGAGATTAGAATCTGTGACACCAACTCCAACCCTGAAAGTGGGCCCCTACTACCCACTGATAATCCACCTGCATACCATCTGCCACTTGCCTGGGTTTCTGAGTGCTCTCTTGATAGCTTACCTGTTTCAGGGCTATACTCTATGGTCAATAGGCTACTTCACCTGACCACCTCACTCTATTGCCAACTGTGTGTCTGGTTTGTGACTGGAGATTCTGACAACTGGGATGACCTGGATGAATTTTAATAGTGGATTCCTGGCCCATATTTCACCTAGTAGCTGGGAGAGTCACACACTAGGTTCATTCTTAGACCCACCCCCATTCCACTGTAAGCTATCTGCCATACTCTGCCAATTCTTGAGACAGTCAACTCTATTTAGAGCCAAGCACAGGCAACACAAATGTAGCCAAGAGTATGCCTCACTGAGTGAGTACCAGGGTAGGTACAGACCAATGCAGAGTTACTATGAATGAGTATCCAACTGTAAGCTTTGGTATTCACCAATCCTTGAATGATTAATTTCATAACAACACATAACAGCAAATAAATAAACCAAGGATATCAGATTGGCCTGGGAACCTGAATGTGTTAAGAATCTGAGATAGAACAGTAGCCATCAGAACACCACTGGAGATCAATGTAAATAAAGATTGGCATGCCTCTGAGCAGACAAGAGTCAGAGTTGTCAGAGCAAGGTTAAAATGTTGGCAAAAGTCTGTTGAGGAGCTGCAGGGGAGAGAACACGTAATTACGACTACCAACGAACATGCAGTGATGGGAGAGAAAGTAGACTGTGAGTGCAAATGTCAAATGAAAAACCCAGGCCCTTATGCAATTTTGAGAAACTAGAGATGGCAAATTGTCAGATCTAAGTAAATCAGACTGAGCTATTGGAACAGTGACCACCCTCATATATTTCAGGGTTGTCCATCTCAAGTTCATTGCTTGGTAATGGTCATATTAACAGTGGTGATCTTTCCTTTCCAGTGATGACCTTTGCAGACAGTCTTTAAGACAGTACTAACTTTGTAGACAGAAGCTCTAGGACAAAAATTAATGTCCCCATGCTATGTACACAAAGTTCCCCTTGGGGTAGATAAACCTGAGCATATGTATTTCTGCATAGGATAAATTATTATTAGAGATGATATTATTAAATAAACGGAGTGGCTGGTCTTCCATTTGATTCTAATGGCTGACTCCCATCATGACTGAAAAATGCCATCTTTACTTAGTTCTGAGAAAGCTGAGTGAGCTAGTCTGTTTTTTCTTTTTTTTTTTAACACACCTAGTAATCACACCTATGAGTAACAAATGGCATAATACCCAAAACTAATAGAGAATGGCAGAATGTACAACAAAATCAAAATTGTTTTTAAGTATGAAGTCTGAATAAAATATATCAAAAACTTAACTAATTCCTCCTAATCCCAAATGAGTTATTTGCTCTATCAAGCTAATAAAACTTGCCTAAAATTTTCAGCAGTTCCTTATCTTAGTTGTACCATCCCTTTGGTCATCCCCAAAGTTAGAGATGTAATTTTTTTCCCAACAAAAATGTAATTTAAAACTCTGCCCCAGGGCTGGGGATGTGGCTCAAGCGGTAGCGCGCTCGCCTGGCATGCGTGCGGCCCGGGTTCGATCCTCAGCACCACATACCAACAAAGATGTTGTGTCCGCCGAGAACTAAAAAAAATAAATAAATATTAAAAATTCTCTCTCTCTTTCTCTCTCTCTCTCTCTCTCTCTCTCTCTCTCTCTCCTCTCTCACTCTCTCTTAAAAAAAAAAAAAAAAAACTCTGCCCCAGACAGGCACCATAACACACATCTGTAATCCCAGAGACTCAGGAGGCTCATTGAGGCCAGCCTCAACAACTTAGTGAGATCCTTAGCAACTCAGTGAGACCCTGTCTCAAAATAAAAAATAAAGAGGGTTGGAATGTAGCTCAGTGGTAAAGCACCCTTGTGTTCAATCCCAGTACCAAAAAGTAAAAATACTGCCTCTGCATTCACCCACCTCTGTCAACTATTTAATGACACTGGACAAGCTTCCTAGCATCTCCAAGCCTGTTTTCTCATTTACAAAAGGTGGATGATTCCCACTTAGTAGGTCTATAATAAGAATTTTAAAAGGGTGTAGGGATGGGCTGGGGAGGTGGCTCAAGCGGTAAAGTGCTCGCCTAGCATGCACCGGGTGCTGGGTTTGATCCTCAGCACCACATAAAAATAAAATAAAGATGTTGTGTCCACCAAAAACTAAAAACTAAAAAAAAAAAAAAAAAAGGTGCAGGGCGTGGTGGCACACACCTGACATCCCAGCACCTGAGGAAACTGAGGCAGGAGGCTTACCAAGTTCAAAGCCAGCCTTGGCAACTTAGTGAGGCCCTAAGCAACTTAGCAAGACCCTGTCTCGACAAAAAATAAAAATGGGCTGGGATGTGGCTCAGAGGTTAAGTGCCCTTGGGTTTATCAAATATGTAGCACTGAGTTGGAAATACAAAACTACTTACTACTTAGAGGTAGCAGGTTCTCAATAACTGAAAGTGATAATTGTTAATGGACTCTAAAACATCCAGTGTCTAGAATGCATAGAAAATTATTATATATAAAATCTTCCTTGCTGAGGCAGGAGGATCACAAGTTCAAAGCCAATCTCATCAACTTAGTGAGGCCCTAAGCAACTTAGTGAGACCCTGTCTCTAAATTTAAAAAAAAAAAAAATTAAAATATGGTTGAATAGGAGGCTCAGTGATTAAGCCCTCCTGGGTTCAATCCCTGGTACAAATAAATAGGTCTGGAGATGTAGCTCAGTGGTAAAATACCCTGGGTTCAATACCTAGTACAAAAAAAAAAAAAAACTATACTAAATATGCTGTTCAGAATAGAGATCACCTCTGCTTAGATGATCAGTGAAGTAGAATGATCCTACCTAATCAGACATAGTAGTGTACCCCTGTAATCCCAGCTACTCAAGAATGATCCCACCTTGAAAGATCAAGTTGGAGGATAGGCAGAGAGAGAAGAGTGAGAATATGTGGGGTGGAAAATATAGAAGGCCTTTTGAAGACACCAGAAAGGCCATTCTCTGCAACTATGTCTTCTATCTGACTCTTGATTCCTGAAATCTAACCATTCTTTTAGGTTAAGGTTAGATACTCATCAATAAACACATGCCTGGAAAAGCTAGCACTTGAAGCCATAGTCAGTCCTTTTTATTCTATTCTGAATAAGTTTCTAACTTTATTGAGAAACTTTAATAAGAGACACATGAAGGCACTGGCCACCTAGAGCTGGGGAGAAGGCCCAAGCAGGGAGAAGGAAAGTAAGAACCAGGACTCCAAAGGACGTAGGCAGAGTGACTCACCTATTTGTGGAGCATACATTACATAAGTTTTCTATGTTGACAAAGTGGTATAGAGTTTATACTATGGCAGCATGCTTCATGACTCACTCTGTCCATGTTAAAATGGCTCACAGTTCTGTTTCATATCTACTGCAGCCACGTGTCTTGACTTCTAGGAGGTAGAGAAAACCTGATAACCTCCTCTTCTAACACAGATCATACTAGGGGACTGTCAGGCTTCACGTAATTCAGTGCTGCATATGATTCTCTTTCATTCTACACGAAACTTCCCTAAGTTATCCACACCAGCCCTAAACTATGTAAAGGGGTTGAAAAGAATGGAAACTTTTTGCTGTGAACAACTTCAGCACTAAATCTGTATACCTGTTATGTCTGTCTGTCTGTCTCTCTCTCTCTCTCTCTTTTTGGTGGTACTGGGGATTGAAGCCAGGGGTGCTCTACCACTAAGTGACATCCCCATCCCCAGTTTTGATAAATTGCTTAGGGCCTCACTAAATTGCTCAGGCTGGCCTCGAACTTGTGATCCCCTTTTCTCACCCTTGCAAATTGCTGGGATTACAGACATGTACCACTGCACCCACCTAGGCCTATCTCTTAATGATATAATAATAGCAGTTAAAATTTTCTTATTTATTCCTCATATAAGTATTTATTGAGTATCTGCTATTCTGGAATTTATATCCTAATGGGAAGAGACAAACAAATAAGTTAATAATCAAATATATAGGGTGCAATGGTAGTAAGTGCTATAGAAAATACAACCAGGAAGGAGGGTCAGTGGTGGGGAAAGGTGATCTAAGACGCTTTTGCTCTGAATTAGATGAGAAGCTACAGGGGTTTTGTATTGAGGACTAACATGATCTGACATACACACACACACACACACATATATATGTATATAAAGAAGAGCTTGTGCTGGGTATGGCAGCACAAGTCTATAATTTTAGCAGGTAAGAAGGCTGAGGCAGGAGGATCACAAGTTCAAGGAACTGTGATTAGGCAAAGTTGGGGGAGAGGCATAGCAGCAGGAAAGATGGTGGAATGAGATAGACATCATTACCCTAGGTACATGTATAACTGCACATATGGTGTGACGCTACATCAGGTACAACCAGAGAAATGAAAAGTTGTGCTGCAATTGTATATAATGAATAAAATGCATTCTGCTGTCATATATATCTAATTAGAATAAATAAATAATTTTTTTTTAAAAAGTGGAGAGGGCAAAGGCTGTTTAGATTCTAGATTTATTTTAATGGTAGAATAGAATAGGATGTGAGAGTTAAGAGGAAAAAAGAAGTAGAAGTTATGTTAACTCCTAGGTTTTATGGCTAAGCTTAAAGAAGGATGAAAATCCTTTTCTGAGCAGGTGAATATGTATGTGTGTTCAGAAGGGGTTAGGAAGGAGGCAGTTGAATTATTAATTTGGTTTAGGATATGCAGATTTAATTAGTCTAAGTAGAACAAGATGAAGAATCAAGTTTGCAGACGGTCTAAATGTCTAAGCTGGAGACAGGAATTCAGAATGGAGCAAGGTACCAAGGGCATCTAAGGACCCCAGCTTGGATAAGATCCCTTAGGGAGTGAGTGATGCTAACAAGAGGAGCGCTCTGAGGTCTCAGCCTGGGGTTTTCCATCATTAAATGCTGGAGAGATAAGAAAGAAGAAATTGGCAAAGGAGACTGGAAACAACCAGAAAAGTATTAAGAAAACCAGGAGACAAGAAGAAAAAACTCAAAGAAGGAAAAAGTCAACTGCATAAGCCCTGCTAATATATTGAAAGGGTAAGGCCTAAAATGTGACCAAAGAATTTTAAAATGTGGAGATCAATGGTGACCCTGACAAGAGCTATTTCTGTAGAAGACTTAGGATAAAAGCAAGGCTGGAGGGTTTAGGAAGGAATTGGGAGGAGAGGAATTGGAGACTGCAGGCATAGATAAGATCTTTTGAGAGTCTACAGAGAACAAAGAAACAAGACTATAACTAGAGAGAGATTTAGGGTCAAGGATGGGTATTTTTTAAAAGACAGGAGATGTTGTTATCAGATTTTGCAATGCTGTGACCAAAACACCCAACAAGAACAACTTGGAAGAGGAAAAGTGTGTTTGGGGCTCAGGATTTCAAGAAATCTTAGCCCATATTCAGATGACTCCATTGCTGTGGGCCCAAGGTGAGACAGCACCTCATGTGGGAAGAGCCAGCAGAGGAAAACTGCACAGCTCATGAAACAGAGAGAGGGAGAGAAAGGGCCACAAGGAAGATGTACCCTTCCAAGGCCCAACCCCAGTGACCCACCTCCTCTGGCCACACCCCACCTGCCTACATTACTACCCAATCTGTTCAAGCTACAATGAAACAGATTAGGTTATAGCTCTCCCAATCTGATCATGTCACCTCATTCCTGCATTAACAGGAGTTTTGGGGGACACCTCATCACCAAACCATAAAACCTGGTACTTTATGGAGGCTAAGCATAAAGGTTATGCAGTACTTTATATGGAATAGAGTCATTGCCCTGAAGTATTTCAATAGGCCAACATTTCTAAAGTCTGTTCAATTACATCCATTAACTTGTAGGAAAAACTGTTATCAGAGATGATTAACAAAATCAGTTTTAGAGGCTTAAAGTAGAAACAGTAGTACAGGAGGAGGAAGAGAGAAGGTTAAAGGAAATAAGATGAAGCCAATTCTTGATCAGGAATTAAATTAAATAGGAGGCTTACTGATCCTGATTACTCTATATCAGAATAGAATCACAAGGGAGTTTAAAATTCTTTTCATAGAATACTTCAAGAAAATGACAACACATGTGCTATAGTTTGGATCTTAAATAGCCCTCAAAGGCCCGTGTGGTAAATAAAGGCTTGGTCCCAGCTTGGTGCTGCGGGGAGATGATGGAAACCTTAGGAAGTCAGGCGTAGTAAGAGGTCTTTAGGTCATAGAGGGCATGCCCTGAGGACAGTAGGACCCCAGCCTCTTCCTTCTTTTCTCTCTTTCACTATCTGGTTATGAGGTGAGCATAACCTGTCACATACTCCCATCCTGATATACTATGCTCCCCAACCACTCACTAGAGGCTTAAAAGCAATAGGTGCACCCAATCGTGAACTGGAACCTTTAAACCCTCTAAAACCATGAGTTAACCCTTTTCTCTTTATCATTGATTAACTCAGGTATTTTTCTATGGCAATAGAAAGCTAATAATACACATATCCTTGTGACTGTCATCAATGAATTCATCACAAAAGCCATACATTTTCTTCATATCCAATGAATTCTCTTTAAAAATAGATATTTCAGCCAGGTGCAATGGAACATGCCTGTAATTCAGGCAGTTTCTGAGTTGAAACAGGAGAATTGCAAGTTTGAGGCCAGCCTTAGCAATTTAGTGAGACCCTGACTCAAAAAATAAAAAGAACTAGTGAAGTGGCCCAGTGGTAGAGCATACCTGGGTTTAATCTCCAGTACCAGAAATAACTAATTAATTAAAAATAATATATTTTGATTTCTTAATAACAGCAATAACAAAAACAACATAGTATGAGCACCCATATGCAGCAGACACCATGATAAGTACTTTACATTATTCCTTGAGTCAAACCTTATTCCACGAGCATTCTGATTACCATTTTATAGAGGACTGTGAACTCAGAGGAATCAAGAAAAATACCCCAAGTCACATAGCAGAAGCAGCAAAGCTGAACTTGGCAGGTCTGCAGACCTTCAGGGTTGGATAATGAATGGGTAAAAGATGAGCTTTCAATTAGAGATGGTCACTAGCTACATTAGGGAATTATCGTTAAGCTTAAAATAGACTTTTTGACAATTCAGTCAGAACCAGGGAAACTTATAGAAAAGTTGTTATTCAAATACAGTGTAGCTCAAAATATACTCCACTGTCATGTATATCTCAAAAACAATAAAATAAATACATATTTTTTAAAAAATCAAGAGTAGCTGGGTGTGTATCTCAGTGGTAAAAACTTGCCTAGTTTTTATTCACGAGGCCCTGGGTTCGATCCCCAGCACCATACATACACAAAAAAAGATTAAGTCCAGAGTATGCTTCACTATAGGAATAACAGTCTGTATTACTAACGGTAACACATTAAAAAAAAAAAAAATTCTACTCTCTCCCTCTTGAACTAAGTGTTTGTCTCTGAGTGCATTTGGATGGAGATCAGAAAGGGACCCAAGATTAAAAAGAACTCCAGGAAACACCTACTCCTTATTGTTACATTGGGGAGGCTGTCCTTTGAAGTCTCTCCCTAACAGCTTTGCTTGGGTTATGATGTTTTTCTACGTAGGACAATAAATCATTTCTCTGAGATCTACTACTGGAAGAAGGAGAAACAATCACACACCAGTGTATCTGCTAAATTGTTTTTATGTTAGTTTGTTTTAAATTGTGCTTATTACCTGGATCCACATCAGAAGAGCAAGGTAAAGAATGGCATTCCACAGAACTAAGAGCCTCGCTGTTGGCCTCTTGGCTGGGTCTCTGCAGCACATAGTCTCTTATGTCGCTTGCTGATGGTAAGTCCAAAGCACAACTCCCTCCTGAGTGGCTGCCTGGACTGGCTTCCTGGGCTGCCATCATCCTGGGGAAAAACATAACAATTCAACACAAAAGGCACTAATAGCAGAAGACTTCATTAGAGCTATTGCTTGAAGAATCTTAAAGTCAAACAACAGTAAAACCAGAATAATCTCTTTTCGCCTGTTATTAATGGTCTTCCTTGTTTTTGCTTCAGACCCACCATTTGTTTACCATGTTTTTGTCATCATGGGAAAGAAACACTCTCAGCTAAAAGACACCATGAATCATTTCAGCTGGAAAACAGGCTATATATTTGGAAATAGGAAAGGTTCAATCACAAACCACATCACCACTGAAATACTATATAGGACTGATTCAAGGGCCACAAGAATATTTGATAGCTGGGTGCAGTGAGGCATGCCTATAATTCCAGCAGCTTGAACAGCTGAAACAGAAGGATCACAAGTTCAAAGCCAGCCCCAGCAAATTAGGCAGGCCCTAAGCAACTTAGTGAGACCCTGTCTCAAAATAAAATATAAAAGGGCTAGGGATATAGCTCAGTGGTAAAGCACCCCTGGGTTCAATCCCCAGTACCTTAAAAAAAATTTTTTTTAAAGAGAGTGAGAGAGGAGAGAGAGAGAGAGAGAGAGAGAGAGAGAGAGAGAGAGAGAATTTTTTAATATTTATTTTTTAGTTCTCGGCAGACACAACATCTTTGTTGGTATGTGGTGCTGAGGATCGAACCCGGATCGCACGCATGCCAGGAGAGCGCGCTACCGCTTGAGCCACATCCCCAGCCCCCTTAAAATTTTTTAAAAAAGAATTCTTTGATGAGGAGAAATGTTCATAATATAATAAATATGGAAAGGTTTTAAAGTTTGATCTGAATTTTATAAAACAAAATATCGCGTGTGTGTGTGTGTGTGTGTGTGTGTGTGTGTGTGTGTGTGAAAGAGATGTAAAGCTAGGGGCAAAAAGTCCAGAAGGATATATTACAAATGAAGTGCAATGCCATGAAGGCAATTTGCATGCTCCCCTGTGGCTTATTCAAACATGCAGTCAGTTAGTTAGCATATCAGGCTTGATGCCAAGCATGGAGGATACAAAAGGTGAATTTAACAGGCACTTCTCTCAAGGAGCTCATAGTTTGGGGTGATCCAAACACAGAGACTTATTATGTTAACATAGTGAGTTAAGGCAGAGCAGGCCCAGAAGGGGGCCATAGTCTTTCTGGAAGAACTTACCACCACCATGGGGCAGTCCAGGCTATGGCTGTGATCAGAAGCAAGCATAAACTCAAAAAGAACCAGTGTGGATAACCACATGTGACATGGGGTATTGAGAGTTTCAAGGGAGAGATAAGTATTGATCACACAAGGAGTGGGTAGGGACAAACACTGTTGTCTCAGCTGGATTGTCATGGAGCCCTCCTCCTCCTGGTATTGAAGTAAGGCCTTGCTGCTGTCAGCCAGCAACCTAGAATACAAAAACTTTCTGAGCTCTTGAGGCTTTGAAGGTGAATTGTTGGATTCAGTATTTAGCATTTCTTGTGTTCCATCCCACTCCTAGTCTATGTTTACTTGTGGGGCATTGGATTCTTACTAGAGGGCTCTCTGCAGTGCACCCAGCCCAGTCTACCTCTCTATAAAATAACTACAGGCCTGGGCAGATCCTGGACCTTTGCTACTCTGTGCCCCATAAGCTGCTATCATCAATAAATTTTATTATGTCCAGTACCAGGTGTTATGAATGCTACCAGCTTTCTTGAATCATGCAGAGAATTTATGTAGTCATAATATTCATGTTTGGTAGCTGGACAGCAGATGGATTGAGATTTAAGCCTGCTTAATTATGGTAGCAGGCAGTCTTGTAATAGGAAATCATTCACCTATACAGACCAGGTGAGAAGAAACCATGTGAACCAGGTCAGAGCCCTACAGGTCAAGAACAGGAGGGATATTAAGAATACATTTAAGCCAGGTGTGGTGATTGAAGCCTGTAATCCAAGCAGCTTGGGAGGCTGAGGCAGGAGGATCACAAGTTCAAAGCCAGCCTCAGCAATTTAGTGGGGCCTTAAGCAACTTGATGTGGCTTAGTAGTTAAGCACCTCAGGGTGCAATCCCTGGTACGGAAAAAAAAAAGAATCAATCATAAAATAGAACTTAATAACTGAATGAACAGAGAGGTTAAAGAGAAACTGAGTTAATGAGGAGAGACAATTTCAGTGGCTGGTTTTATTATCAACTGAATTAGGTTCAGGCTGGGAGGATGCAGTGGTCCAATTGAGGAATATTACACTGCTATTAAAAATGATAATCAGGGCCTGGGGAAGTAGCTCTAGGGCAGAACATTCACCTAGCATGAGCCCTGAGTTCAGTCCCCAACACGGGACATGGGGCAGGGCTGTTAATCAGTACTTAAAAGATCTCAAAGACATGTTTGAATAAAAGAAGCAATTTCAGAATAATGTGAGCTGCCGTGACACGTGACTAAATCAGTCAGGGTGACTCCAGGTGAACTGGGCTGGCACGAAATAATCACACAGACAAACAAAATACCTTTTTCTTTGGGTTCAATGATGGTTCCTCAGCCACAGCACCCACAAGAGGGGCAAGACAGGCAAGGAAAAAAAAAAGGGGAGAAGCAGGTTCTGAGCTTTTTTATTGAGCGGAAGACACTTAAGAAAATTCCACCTCAAATAAGGCATGGGGTCAGGTTTCTGAGGGTTGAGTCTAGCTTCGGGATGTCTTTAGGTCAGCAGACTGACATCTTGGAAGGTCACGCCCATTTCACTGGG
This sequence comes from Spermophilus citellus, assembly GCF_964194105.1. Lineage (NCBI taxonomy): Eukaryota > Metazoa > Chordata > Mammalia > Rodentia > Sciuridae > Spermophilus > Spermophilus citellus. The sequence goes on along the minus strand of NC_138185.1, from coordinate 31,619,284 downwards.
TAACGCCCACCCCAGAGCTGCAACTCTCTTGCGGGGCAGGGGCAAACCCATATGCATTGCATGTACCCCTTTACTCCAGACTTAAAGAGGTGCTTAGCTCCTGTTCGGGGCAGCCCCGACAGTGAGCAGCATAATAAGAGTATTTGACATTTACTGAGTGCTTATTAGATTCCAGCCATAGTCCTAAGAGCTTCATCTGCAATAAACCTACAAGGCAAGTAATTCTATTATTACCCTCATTTACAGCCAGACTTAGAAACAGCTACACTAGGATGAGCCCTGCTTGCAGGCACAGCCCCAATGCTGTAGCCTAAACTCCACGTGACAGCAAAGACAGGAAGCATACAGAAACAAATCACCACTGAAACCTGGGGAGATCCTTCTTGTTTGCGGACACCCAGTCTGTCACCCAGTCATGTGCTGTTGTGGACATGCCTTCACTTAGAGAGGGAGCCAACATATCAGCTGATTTCTCCTGAACCCAGTGGAATGATCAAGGTTCCCAAAGAAGCCAGAACGTCCTGTCTATTCACACGTGCTGTATTAGTCATCCAACTCTGAAGTTTCAGCAAAGACCTCTGCGTCAGGAACCTTTGGCTTCCCCTTCTCCTCCAGTTATCTAACACTCTGCTCTGTGGACTTCCAGAAGGGCACAAACAGGTCACTGAATGATACTGGCATATCCTGCCTGCTTTCAAAGGTGCCTTGAGTGTATGTATAATCAGTGACTTGAAAAATTGTGCTCTATATGTGTAATATGAAATGAATTGCATTCTGTCATTGTGTATAACAAATTAGAATAATTTAATTTAAAATGATAAAAATATAACCAAAAGGTTAAAAAAAAAAGTTGCCTTGAGTAAACCATCAACTGAGAGTGTGATGAAATAAAAGGAATCAGCCAGGCATAGTGTGGCACATGCCTATAATCTCAGTGACTCTGGGGGGGGGGGGATGGGCTGAGGCAGGAGGACAGCAAGTTCAAGGTCAGCCTCAGCAGTTTAGTAAAATCCTTCCCAATTTAGCAAGACCCTATCTCAAAGTAAAAATAAAAGTAGCTTGGTGGTAAAGCGCCCCTGAGCCAAAAAGTAAAGAGAAAGAAAAGGAATCCTTTCTGCAACAATTAGCATAGTGATGTGATATATATTCTTTGCTTTTAAAAACGCTTACATTAAAAGCTAAATATAGCCAGGCTCAGTGGCATATAATATATATATATATAATATAACCACTTGTAATCCCAGCAGTTCAGGGAGGCTGAGACAGGAGGATTGCAAGTTCAGATCTGGCCTCAACAACAGTGAGGCACTAAGGTGCTCAGTGAGACCCAGTCTCTAAATAAAACACAAAATAGGGCTGGGCATGTGGCTCAGTGATTAAGTGCCTCTGATTCAATCCCTGGTACCCACCCACCGCCAAAAAAGCCAAATAAAAACAAACTGGCACTGGCCCCCCAAAAGAGGAGGAAAAGTCTGCTGAAAGGTAAATACTTTTAATTACAAAATAAGATCTGTGCATCTTCTTCTTCTAAATATATTGTTTGGGAAGCAGTGTATATGTACAGGAAAAAGCAAGCAGTGAGATAGAGGAGCCCCTTCCTGTAGTCTGAACAGCCTGATAACAAGAAGGATGCAATGATTATCCTTGGACCAAAACTCCCTCCCCACCCCCGGGGCTGGGTATCAAACCCAGGGCCTTACACATGCTAGGCAAATGTTCTACCATTGAACTAAACCCCAGCTCAGCCCTTTCTT